>NC_068946.1:29870301-30182920 GCF_026419915.1 Harpia harpyja | reverse complement strand
TCTAGTTGACATTTCCATTTTGGAATATTTGCATTAGGCATGGAATCTGAGATCAATCAATGTTTTTTAACATGTCAGACTCAGATAGGCAGCAGAGATTTGTGAATTCTGTTAGATATCACAAGAGCCAAAACCAGAAAAAGCTTCTTGTAAATGTTCTGTTGAAAAACTAATATTTAAAACATTAGAAATCCACTTGGTTTAAGTATAAAAAGTTTACAGACCTTGTGGGAAATCAGTTTTGGGGGTATTAAATGTCTATTTCTATAGGGTTTTTTATCCCATTTCTCCCTCTTCCCAAGCAACCTATAAAACACACAAATGCCTAAAAAAATAGCTGTTAGAACCAGTAAAATAACTTGTTTCCTTGTACAAGATGTTTCATCCAAGGATTTTTTTTACTGTAACACATACTGTGCAGCATGCACTATCATGTCTTCTTCCCCTCAGTGGCAGGAAGATGTCTGATCTAATTCAGAAAGATCATCAGTTAACTGTTTTTAGGAGTGGCATTGTTTTCACATGGACAGCATTGAAACCATATGGTCTTTCCTTTTTCTTGTCTTGTGCTTTCATCTAACAGATATTTATGTTTGAAAGTACTGGAAGGCATTTAGCTTTAGTGTCTATCCCTACCTTCTGGCACTCTGCTTAATTTCCAAGTTTTACATCAATGAAAGCAGTTTTTCAGCACAGAAGTATTTTTCCCTTTCTCATATCTACCTTTCAAGTCAAGTATTCAGTGCTTTTGAGGAAACAGAGCAAGCTGAGGACATGGGGAATAAACAAGAGGAGTTAGAGACATGCGCACACCTTAGGGCTATGATCTTATTGGCATCATGGAGATGTGGTGGGATGGCACCTATGACTGGAGTGTTGGAATGGTGCACAAGTCCATGGGACTTGATGAGATAGATCCGCAGGTCCTGAGGGAACTGGTGGATGAGGTGGCTAAGCCACTATTCATAATATTTGAGAAGTCGTGGCAGCCTGGTGAAGTTCCCACTGACTGGAAAAGGGGAAACATAACTCCCATTTTTAAAAAGGGAAAAAAGGAAGACCCGGGGAACTACAGGCCAGTCAGTCTCACCTCTGTGCCTGGCAAGATCATGGAGCAGATCCTTCTGGAAACTGTGCTAGGGCACATGGAAAATAAGGAGATGATTAGTGACAGCCAACATAGCTTCACTAAGGGCAAATCCTGCCTGACAAAGTTGGTGGCCTTCTACGATGGGGTTACAGCGTTGGTGGATAAGGGAAGAGCAATGGATGTCACCTACCTGAACTTGTGCAAAGTGTTTGACACTGTCCCACATGAGATCCTTGTCTCTAAATTGGAGAGACATGGATTTGATGGATGGACCACTTGGTGGATTAAGGAATTGGCTGGATGGTCGCACTCAAAGAGTTGCGGTCAATGGCTCGATGTCCGAGTGGAGACCAGTGACAAGTGGTGTTCCTCCGGGGTCAGTATTGGGACTGGTGCTGTTTAACATCTTTGTTGACGACATGGACAGTGGGATTGAGCGCACCCTCAGCAAGTTTGCCGATGACACCAAGCTGTATGGTGTGGTCAACATGCTGGGGGGAAGGGATGCCATCCAGAGGGACCTTGACAGGCTTGAGAGGTGGGCCTGTGCAAACCTCATGAAGTTCAACAAGGTCAGGCACAAGGTCCTGCGCATGGGTTGAGGCAATCCCAAGCACAAATACAGGCTGGACAATGAGTGGACTGAGAGCAGCCCTGAGGAAGAAGGACTTGGGGGTATTAGTGGATGAAAAACTGAATATGAGCCAGCAATGTGCACTCGCAGCCCAGAAAGCCAGTCGCATTCTGGGCTGCGTCAAAAGAAGAGTGACCAGCAGGTCAAGGGAGGTGATTCTCCCCCTCTACTCTCATGAGACCCCACCTGGAGTACTGTGTTCAGCTCTGGGGCCCCCAGCATAAGAAGGACATGGATCTGCTGGAACGAGTCCAGAGGAGAGCGACGAAGATGATCAGTAGTCTGGAGCACCTCTCCTATGAAGACAGGCTGAGAGAGTTGGGGTTGTTCAGCCTGGAGAAGAGAAGGCTCTAGGGAGACCTTATAGCAGCCTTCCAGTACCTAAAGGGGGCCTACAGGAAAGCTGGGGAGGGACTTTTTCCAAGGGCATGTAGTGATAGGACAAGAGGTAATGGCTTTAAACTGAAAGGGGGTAGATTTAGATTAGTAATTAGGAAAAATTTCTTTACTGTGAGGGTGGTGAGGCACTGGAACAGGTTACCCAGAGAGGTTGTGGATGCCCCCTCCCTGGAAGTGTTCAAGGCCAGGTTGGATGGGGCTTTGAGCAACCTGGTCTAGTGGAAGGTGTCCCTGCCCATGTCAGCTAGGAACTAGATGATCTTTAAGGTCCCTTCCAACCCAAATCATTCTATGATTATGATTCTGTGACTTGCTGAAAAGGCAGTTTTGTCTAAAAGTTTTTAAGCTCTTTTATGTGAACCATTACATGGAAACAAACTTTCAAAAGCATGCATGATTTTAATAGGAATCATGCAGTAAAAAACAGCTAAAATTGTATGTTGGATGGTAAAAGATCTAAAAATTAAAAGTACCTGGAAACATTCTGAACTTGAAATAATTGAAAATATCTTTTATGAATAAGCATATGCTGGAGTCTATCTTATTCAACAGGGTACTTCAGTATGTGTATGCGCATAAGTACAGTTCATCTGAAGAAAGAGCTACACTGGTCTTGTTTACTTGCAAATCTGATGTGTAATCAGTGTTTTCTGAGGCTGGAACATGGCTGATGGCACACCCTGTCTTCTCTGAGCCAGCAGCTCCTTGTGTGGTATGTCCCAGGGGACATGATGATTTGCACTTCAGGTCACGTGTGGATGCAGTAGATCCCTGTGCCCTAAGCAGAAGTTAATCTCGGTTCCACCCGCCTATTTGCCAGCATGCAGGTTAAAAGAAGTTCAAGTCGTGGGCAGTGAATGAGCACATTTAGGGAACTATGAGTTGAACCATGATCCTCTTTGTGCAGATGAATGCTTAGCTGTACGTTCTTCCATCTGCCTCTGATAGTCATGGTCATGCATCATTAGGGAGCTATGAAGGGACAATCATGCAAGAATAAGTTAGTCCATGCCTTCTTATTTTGTTCATTATATTTCCCTTGTTGAAATGTACACAATAATCCTCATTTGTGACCTGCAGGATCAAGCTCCTTCTCTACCAGTTATTTCCTTGTCTTCAGAAACTTTTATTTCTCTAAATTTCTGCAGATGGGTCACAGACATTTTGTGAATGTCGGTGGCTAAATTTTGGTGTTAAAACCAGGGAATTCAGTATGCAATGATGCATCTCAGATCTGAAGAGGCTGTGGGCCACCCAGCAGCAAGGGTGAGAGTTTGCAGGGGAAGTGAAACACATCAGGCAAACAAACCAAGACGACCTAGCAAGGCTTTTATTCAGTGGCTTAGCTGACTGCTGCATAGTAAGGAGCGACTGGCTAACTGGAAAGTCACACAGAAGGAAGAGTATGTGTGGAGACAGTTATTTATGATTATTTCCAGTTTCAAAGGGGTTCAGGAAGTTACATTTGTGCACCTTCTGTCTGCACAGCTCTGACTTGTGACCTTTTAAAATGTTTACCCATCACCAGTTATGTACTTTGTCTTTATTTACCTTTTAAATTGTAGTTGCTTTTCCTGACACCAGGAAAAGCTAGTTTCTTTCCTATGAGAGACAGCAGCAGTAGCAACTTTCATCCAGAAGAAGCTAAATTCAGATGCAGTGTCCTTGTTACTGCTGCCACCATGACAAATCGCTGGTGTTTACAGTTGGACTCAATAATCTTAAGAGTCTTTTCCAACCTAAATGATTCTATGGCTCTATGATGAGCTCTGCCAGCTCTCAGGGGATTTTGAGCTGCTCCCTAGTGCTGGTGGCATGAAGCAGGACCACTGCCCTGGAGCTGCCACTTCTTTGGGAAGACACTCCTGCCTTAGCCTATCTGCTATTGAAACTGGTCATTTTCATGCAAATGCTAAATGAGAGTATTTAAATAAAGTTAAGAGTTTAAAAATTAATTAATATATTTGGAAGCATTACATGTTGATCCCCAGAGAGAGATGAATGTCAAAGAATCAATCTCTAGAGAAGCAATTTTTTTCAAAGACCTGGCTGTGAAGGAGCTAAATATGTTGATGGTAGAATAAAAAAATGAATGAAAATAGCATACTACTAACCTATAAGATATGCATAGATATATATAATGCTAAGAAACAAGAAAAGTGGCCAGCCAGTTGGAAGTAAATCTTAGCCACACCTCAGAAGTTAAACTGCAAAGACCAAGAGTGTCTTTAGATCTGCAAGCAGAAAGCTCAGCATAGGCATGAGGTCAGTGTCAGAAAACACCAGCCTATTAGCCACCTGTCTTTACAGAGATTAGATCCAAGATACAGCCTAATTTTTTAACTCAGAGGTTACCTGAATCACTGGGGTCTTGTTCCCTGTGCTTTTTCTTCAAAATCTCCCCTTAGAGCAACTGAGGATAAAATCTCTCACATTCTCAAATAAAGGTCTGGAAAGCGCTACTACATCCACTTGGATTGTCTTTATATATGGTACCTACTTGCTATTAGGGTTAGAAGCAGTGTTTTGTTTGCACAGGATCTTGCAGGCAGAGATCTTGGCTTACCTTTTGTTTTGTCACAAGAAATGAAACAGTAACTGTTCCTTCTTCTCACTCTGGTCTGGCTCCACCTCAGGGGCTGTGCACCCATCAGCTACATGGCTGTCAAGTTAAGCAACTCATAGAGCTCCCTGGAGGGGGGAACTCCCCCACCCAACTGCTCCTCCCCTCTGCAGCTCCCGCCCTTGCTTAGGGCCAGCTCTCTGTCAGGTGCCATGGGAACAAATCCAATGGAAAAGAGGAAAAAAAGGGGCTACATTGCAGGCGGAGCAGGAATGGGCTCTGGTTCACCAGGAGCACGCGCAATGTCTGGGTTTCGTGAAACTGCTTTTGATTACACGGTATGGGTATAGATTGCATAGATCTGCCCTACTATATATTTCTTTCCTATCTGACTCCTGTCAGGTGATTTGAAGTGTCTAAATCTTGATTCTACTGAGAAAATAACAGGGAGTCTATGAAGATGTTCAAGGGGTCCCTTTCTGGAGCTTGCTCAGAGGGCTGCTAGAGTTTCCCTGTAGAACCAAATGGCCTGAAACTGGCTGAGTGATGCCAGCTAAAGATGCTGCCTTGCAATCCAGAGCCAAAACATTTCCACAGTAAGGAGAAAAATAAATAAATTGCTAACAGTTTGGGAGGCTTTTTGAAACTCTTTCCATCTAAAGCTGTTTTTCAATCTGTCATCAATCTGCAGTAACCCAGTGAAGAAAACACAGCTATGGTATCAGTTTGGATGTCAGATCCAGTTGTAAAAAGCTGCTAAAAATATGCAAAGCCAAATTTGGAAGATCTCAATTTCATATTCCTGGAAAAGGATGCCTTGGCAGAGACATTAGCAGAAGTTTTAAGTTATACAAAGAGACTTGCCTAAAACATGTTTATACTCCTTATTTGACCAGTCTTTGGAGCTTGAATTATCATATCTTTTTGGCTGAGCAGCAAGGTTTTCTTTCACAGTAGGAGAGCTCTTAATCTGCCACTGGCATGGTTAAGTTCAGAAGCATTTGCACATCTTAGTTTTAACATATCCTGACCAAACCTCTCCTACAACTATAAAGAATTTCACAAAGTAAATACTGGGAAACTCTTATGAAAAAAACTTCAAAAGGTTTAAAAGCCCATCTTGGAGCCTGCTGTTTTGGACATTTTCCAATGGTTACCATAAAAGCTTTGATAGACTCTTTCTACAGTCATTTTGTGTTGCTGTTTCCTGCCTGCAGTTTCATCTTCTCAAATTCAATTGATTTCTCTTTTTTTATAATCGCATTTTTTTCTGCTTCCAGCATACCCAGATAGGGTCTTCCTTTTCTTCCCACAGGACATTCCTTTTTTTTTTTTTCTCATTTTTTCCTTTTTTTTTTTTTCTTGGAGTTCGTAGAAACAGGAGCTCAAAGGAAAAAGGCCTTTTTGTCACATGGAATAGATTGCTAGAAATACAATTAATCTTCTAGCCAGCTCCAGTGATTTCAGTGGCAGAAAAGGATAGGGATTTCTTTACCTTTCCTCTGATGCCACCTTTTTCTCAGAGACTCCTTGGGTTGGTGGGTAGTGCCTCTGAACTAGCTAATGACTCAGCCCAGTCACAAACACACATATCAACAGGGAAGAGCAGGAGAATGCCTCTACACTGTTACACAGGATCTTGTTGAACCCTTGGCTATTGTCCAAAACCCATTTCATGGTAAATACATTGATCTGTGCTGGAAGATACCTATCATCTTCTCAGCTAGGGATCTTATACTAGGCTTCTGTAGGCATGAGTGTAAATTCCTAGACTCTGCCTATGCTGTAAAGACACAGCATTAAAAAACTTTTGCTTGCATAAACTGCTGTGTTTACTTGCTAATAATGCATGCAGGAAATACACTAAGACTATGTTCCCTTACATGTAAAGCATTTCACAGTGTTTCCAGGTAAGTTAAAAGTTGAACATGATGTTCTAATATGATCCTACTTACACTAGAGATTGGTGTCTTCCAAAATACTGGCGCAATAGCAGCTTTAACAAAGTGACAGCTAAATTTTGGCTAAATGCTCAAAGGCAATTTACAGATCTTCTGTATATTCTGCCTAGTTTTTTTTCTGAAGGTATAAGTGATTCTAGGGCAATTGAAGAAAGTCTAGGAAGACTTTCAGACTACAATGGTAAATCATTTATAGTAGTTATCAGTTACTAAAAAACAATACAATGCTGGCAGGTTTTGATGATGTCTTTTAATTTATTTAATGTAAGCAGACAAACTAAAAATAGGAGAGCACTGTGGAATTCTGACATCAGGCATGTTTCAGATAAGATGCTGTCAGTAGTTATGCTCAGATATTACACCTCCAATATTACACTTCTAATATTACACTGACCTTGGAGTACAGGCCTCACCAATTCTATTTCACCATTAGATCTTGGAAAAAATATTCTTCATAGGTTCCATAGCTACAAAAGCTTTAATACCAGTCATTTAATTTACATGAAGATATTTGAGACTAGGGATTTCTTCATTGTTCTGAGGTTTGTCTCAACAAAGCTTCAGAATAAGAAGTAAAAAGGCTCATAAAATTGAGGAAACTCATTAAAACATTTGGCATTTGTACAAGAACCAAGTATGGTATTAAGAAAACATCTGAAAGATTATTTTCATTCTGGGTTCAGTTTAAAATGAGCCATATCATAGGTAACTTACATAAAGTCTGATTCAGTTGTAACAGATCATGCACAAGCCTTTCTCTGGTGTTCCCATTAACACACTCAGCTTCACACCCAGGTATGAGCCTTGGGGTATCATAAAAGTGTCACAGCTTCTGGTAGACTTTTAAGCTTAAACATTACCATCTGGAGAACCACAAGGATGACTAAAAGATGATTACACTAGGGTTTAGGTGTTTTATTCAGATGGATAATATGCATGTTTTCTTTCATTCAGTCATTATAGTATACCATCTATTTAAAAGGTCATAATGATGTCAGAACACTGTTTCTAAAAAGAATGATATAAAAACTGATTTCTGATTGCTCTTGGCTCTTTGAAACTGGACAACAGGTTCTCGAGTAAAAGCAGTTGTTAGACTTTTACGCGTGTTATACTGCAGATTCAAATCAGGTAACTGTATCTCCAGCTCAACTTATAATTAAAGGATTAAGTTAATATTTTACCATCACAGAAGAATAAGTTTCAAAAGAGTTTTGTACAGTTGAACGATTTTCTTGGTCAGATAGCTTTGAAAGTACAATGTCTTTTGCAGCCAGCTCTGAAGAGGAATACAGCCTTCTGCATGTAAGTGAGAAGGGCAAATGCTGATGCACAATGCACTCTGGGCTGCTGAACCTGTTCAAAGGCTGTATCCCTCTTACCTCCACCACGTAAGCTGCCCCTGAGGCTGTGTGTTTGCAACAGAAACAGTTCTCTGGCAGACTACAAACCATTTCATGTTTGAGAAATGTTCTCATGAAAAACAGCATTGGTCAGTGGATCTTGTTTACATATGACATCATGAAGATGAGGAGATGAACAAGGTTTGGGAAAAGCTATTTCTATGTGTATCTAAAATGGTAATGTAAAGAATCATAATATTGAAGAATTTTGGCAGGAATATAAATCTTCGTGCTTGCACTTCAGGGTACAAAAGAACTGCTGAACAGCAGCAATGGGGAAAATGTTTCTGGACAACTTAATGAGGACTGCAAGTTTTCCTGTACATTTTCCTAAAGCAAGTATTATTGTAATATTGAAACTAATATTATTTTCTTTAATTATTCATATTGCATTACTATGGTAAAATTTTGTAAGAACTAGCAACAATAATTATATGGAGCCAGTTGATAAGATAGTTTCACTGGAGTGCTTAACCCTTCAATCTTCAGAGTGGCATCATCAGTTCTGGCTCTTTGTAAATGGAAACCAGATGAAGTGAAGAAGCATAAGTCATATACATTGGATTTCTTCCCAGTTCCTAATTTTCCATTTCTATTGAGTCTGTGGGAACTGGTCTCAATCCAATTCCCATGGTATTTAAAGAATACAGATATATTTGTGACTACATATTAAGACGAACATGCACACATAGAAAAAGAAGGCGGCCCACAGGAGACCAAAACCGGATCTTCTGTGCCTTCCTGAGATCAGAATATAAATCTTGGAGGGTTCAACTTTGTTCTTCTGCAGCTGCTGTCCACATACCGAATCCATGGAAGTATGATGTTGGATACTACTGTAGCTTTATACAAACACTGAGAAACTCCCTACCTAGACCTGAAGACTAAGCAAAACTAATGAGATGAGGAGCTGTCTGTAAGAAAGCCAGAGTACAGAGAAATGGCCATAGTGCACGTTTTGCCCTTCAAAATATGTTCGTGTTACAGCCTAAGCCTGTAGTATATTTCTGTCATCCAGTGATGATTTTCTGGAAACAGAAGCAGGAAGAAGCTTTGTAATGACCACACTGCACCTTCAGTGCTGCTGTCCAGACTATGCTTACATCCCTCCTTGGCTTTATTTGGATGGAATCACAGTGCTTTCAGTATCAGAAAGCTCTAAATGTCTGATATGTGCTACGGTACAAATCTTCCTGCTGTCATAGAGAGAACCATGCTAGAATTGTACAAAAGTAATATAGAGCTCAACTCAAATACCACATAAGAAAGTATTCAATTATTATAAAAATGAAAGTGCCAGAATTATAAAACTTCTCCCTGTTGAGTTGAGAAGAAATCAGAAACTTGGATCTGATGTTTCTGAATGAACTTTGAGAATTTCCTATATATAAAACTGGCCAAAGGAAGAGCCATGAAACTGAGGACTCTACAGATGCTGAAGAAGTTCAGGGTTAAATCAGTATCCCAACCTTATAGCCTCTGCTGCATTTGTCACTGCATGTATAAAACAATGCTGGGGATATGGCCTAGACCGAAGAAATAGCGTCAAGCTTACCAACTTAAGCTGATTATATTACTGCTATAGCATTTCTTTTCTTTATTTTTTTTTTAAGTAAGCAACAGCAAATGGAATATGAGATGAGGACCAAAAAGACACAACTGCAATCTGGGACTGAAGATGAAAGGGTTAAAAGTAGTTTCTTCATTGTACCCAAAATGGGGAGGCAGATTCTCTGAGCTGTGCTCTTCTTTACTAGAGGTATTCATCAGGAGAATCAGAGAGCAAAGTGAACATATGATAACTAATGAGCTGCAAAATACAGCATGCCAAGTAGAAGAAAGGAGAAAAGAAGCTGTGTGAAGATCAGACTGCTTTTCTGGAACACTTCCTGCTGTCTCAGTATCTCTTATTTTTATACTGGTATATTAGCTCTGACTGCATGAGTCAAAGTGTCTGGCAGCTCTCATGCCAAGAGAATTACAAGTGGTTGGATGGAAAAGAAAGTGAGAGATACTGATTCAGTTCCTTTCCCGTTGGTACCTTCTGTTTTTAATAGTAAAAGCAGCAGCAACACTACTATGAATACTTCATTCATACAAGAAATTTCCGAGGTAACAGTGAAACGGAGAGGCACCTGAACATATAGTCCTTATTGTAGCAAAATCTCCAATTCAAATCAATGAGCCTTTACCCTGCTCTGAAGGGATGGCAGAAGGTGCCAGGCAAACTCCTTACAATGTAACCGTAGCCCTGAGCGTGAGCAATGAGCAGAGCATTTGGAAAGCAACTGGTTTTTACAAAGCACTACTACCCAGAGTGAGAGACCTTACATTTGTGTTGTCGGTAGTCTACATGATTTACAGACACTCTGTGCTATAATGGTATCTGTCAGTGGCAGTGGAGGAATACCTGGTTTTGCGAGCAATTTATTGTAATAGAAATAACCTGTTTCTTGTGACTACTCACCACCCTTCCATCTGCTGAACATTTGGAACAGACACTTTCCATCCAAATTGGATCAGATACTAACTACACTGGCACAAATGAAATGCTAAAGCCAGCTATTCCTGCTCGACAAAATTTGTCCCAGACAAAGCTTAAAACCTTCTTCCACTTACAACATTTGACATGCTCTGTTTGTTCTAGCAGAATAGGTCCTGTGTAATGAAATGGAGGACTTTGTAAAGGCTATTTTTTCTAACATTCAAAACCCACAGCTCTCTGATTTCTTGAAGGTAAGAAAATTGTGAAATTGCAAACACTTTCAGTGAGATAACAATATAAATATTAATGATAATAGCAAGGAAGTATTTACAGGATTGCAAAAGATGCATTTTAGCCTTTAACAAATGTTACTGTGCTCTGCAGGAATTTTCAACTGTCCCACTGTACTTTAGCCTCTGAGACTGTTGTTGCAGTCCAGGCTTTACAGTAACCCACTAATTTTAAATGCAGGTTTTGCAAAATGCAAATTGTGCCAAGATGCTTTGCTACACACTCTAGTTCATCTATTTTTCTTTTAAATGCCAGTTTACATAAGTAAACATCAGTTCATGAACTTCTGGGTATCTGACTAGGTTATTAATAGCTTCTTAAGCCACCTCTGACAATGCAAAGGCTGGCATATAAAACCAGTGTGCTCATTTTCTGAAAGAGCAGAGCTTTATTTATTTTTTTATTTCTGTACTCCATAATGTAGCCCTGAGATCTATCTGTAGGGTGCATCCTGTCACGCTCTGGTATTTCTTAGGGTGAGAATCTCAGCTTTTAAAACACTTGGAGACTTTTTGTTTCTTTTATAAATAAAGATACAGTAATAGCAGCTGTTGTGATTATGTTCTACAATAAATGAGATTAAAGCCTCCCTTTTTCCTAATAAGGATGCATATTTACCTCTTTTTTTTTTTCTTCTTCCCTGACAGCCTTTTATTTTCTGGCTGAATCTCTTCCTTTTCATTAGAACTTCAGAGAAATTGTGATCCTGTTATGTACAACTCATACACACTTTAGTATTTGTGCAAGTATTGCTCCAGATAGGCTCTCATCATTGATTAAATTGATGCTGGGACTTGAAAAAACAACCTTGTATTTTATTCCAGTATAGACCTGATATATTTTTGCTCTTTCATTTAGATTTTGGACATTAATACCTGATGCTGTTTGTGTCCCAGCTGGAATATAGCTCACCGAAAGTATCTATTGTCTAGTAATGACTAACATGTATAAATATTTATATACTTTCTCATGACTCAGTACCACAAGCTATCAAAATATGACACATTTTTTTGCTCTGCACAGTAGAATTGGAAATTCTTTGTACACTGGAAGGAAAAATGTACTTTTTTTTTCTATACAGCTTCTTAATGATAGAGCAGAATGATGAGGTTTGGGATCAGCTTGGGAGGTTTTTGTGTTTTTATAAATAATTGGCAATGCATGTTTTCTGTGGCAAGCAGTTTTCTTTTCACTCCACTTTTATCTCCTTCATTGCTGTCTTGGAGCAGATGTCATTACCAATGCCTAATTCCAGAAGACTTTCTTAATGCATCTTAAGGCACTGACCAAAGAGAATATGCTTTGCTACTAAATATTCAAAAGAGCACAGGATTGAACTCCCATATTTTCACTTTTTCAGTCCTGCAGGACTCACACTGATCTTGTGTGAAATTTAAAAATTTGCCAACTTTTGACCTTGTGCCTACTATGCTGCTGAACACAGAACTTTAGCTCGCTGGCGAAAGGAGTTTTACAAGGATGCTTAGAATTAATTGAGACATTTACCACTGACTCATTTCATTTAGCAGTATTTGATGATTCAACGGTATCATTCCAGAATTGTTCAAGCTCCTTTTTTTTTCTGAGATAATTAATATTTGTATTTTTAATTATTCATTAAAGTCTTAACTTTTTAAAAGGTGAATAAATTTTGTTTTATCTGCTTTAGTCTAATTGTATTTTAAAAGATTCCATAAACCCAACAATTATGTGCAAAGATTCTTGTTTCTTAGTCTCAAGGGACTGCAAGAAAGTGGAGATATAAAATTAACTTTTCAATAGGACACAGATAAGAGACAGAACTTTTGGTAGCTTATGTCACCCACCAAGCAGCAGTGAAATACCATTCCTTTGTAATAAGTGTTTCTCCAGCAACATCAGGTCTTCGTTAACAGTTCTGTGATAAGAAATGACCCTAAGAAGGGCTCTTTGGTTCAGTTCAAGATCCTTTCTAATAACCCACAGGTGTTTGAAGAGCAATGAGGGTGGGAGTTGCTGGGAGCTGTGCTGAAGGAGCTCAAATGCTGTTTCAGCCAATTCCTATGTTTTCTTTGGGGTAACTAGTCTGGTGCATCATTTTAGCCACAGTAGTTTGTTCCTGGTTTCTTCTCAGTTTTTGACTGTGTATTTTTCTGTTACTCACATGAAAGAAACTCTTCACTTGGAAAGAAGGAAGGGAGCTAGCTGCATAATATAAATACACTGCGAGAAAGGTAAGCATTGTAAAATCCAGTAGTTATTGATCTCCCTATCTGGGTCACTTCTGAGATTGAACAACCGATTGACAGGCTATTACACTTTCTTCTTAATTTATATAGAGTATAAAAAGAGTGGAATGAGGCCACTGCTATGATTCTTACATTAAGGGTTTAGCTGGAGCATATAATTCTTAAAAAAAAAAAGTGACAAGGAGCATACTGAGGCAAAGGTGAGAAGAATAAGGTTAAAGATATTATTAATATTTTCAGCTTAGTGGAGGTGTTAAAAAGTTTGACTTGGTTATGGCATCATAAAAATATGTTAGGAGGTACACAGTAATTTTTCCATGTAATTTTTATGTGAGAATAAGAGCACGGAGAATATGACTTATTTTAAAAGAAAAATATTAAAGACTTGTGGATACATATCACAGTGGAAAAGAAGTGGTTATTTCATATTTCTGTACAGAATTAAATGTAAGAAGAAAAAGGCATAAATTCTAAGGTAGACTCTTATTCCATTGCATAGTGTTATGTGCTTAACATGATAGTGAATTTCTTTGATCTGTTTCTAAACTGGCATAAAAAGTCATTGCTCTAAAGAGGCTAGAACTTCTCAGTCTTCAGCTGTCACTGTTATGACGTAACATGACCATATTGTTGCAAGGAAATAACTTAGTTGCATCAGTATTCTCATGTGTGTGGTCTATTTATTGTCAGTTCACCATTGTTTTAAAAGGATTTGGCAAACTGACTGTGTAGCAAAAAAAGCTGTTCCTTTTTTTTGATTAAGTTGTTGAACAGTTCATGCAGCAACTTTATAAGCATTTTAAAATCCAGCCTATACTGCAATTGATGCAAGTTCTGTTAGACTAAAATTTCACATTTATACTAGTTCATGCGCTTCACTTCATACAAGTTAGAAGGCTGCCAGACAGCATACTCCAGGTATGTTTCAGGTTTGCCTCAAAAAAGGTCATCAGAAGAATACACCCACAGCATGGTTCCATGTGGCCAAAGGACAAACTGGGACCAAAAGCAAATTTTTCACATTTACTCTAAATCATCATCACAAAAAAAACTTGTTTCAAAGAGGAGATGGGTGAATATTTTTGACTGAAAAGATTTCACCCCAAATTACCATTTTTAGTTGAACAAAGCATTTCCTGAATTAATTTTGATTGTTTTCAATGAAGAAAAGCGGAACTCCAAAACCATCCAATGTTGAAACATCTTGCTGCAAAATTTAAAAGCAAAGTATTTCCACTATCAAAACAGCTTTTCTTGTAGGAACTGAAATTCTATGTAAAAATAGATCTATTCTGTTAACTTTTAAACACCTAAAAATATGAAACAAAGTATTCCATTTAGACAAGTGAAGTATTTCACTGTATATAAAATAGAATTTTCAGGTTTTTATTCCAGCTTGTCTTAAAATTAATCTTTTTCCAATTCAGTCAATCAGGCACATATTCAATTATTCATAGGGCTTTGATTCTAACTGTTTGCAATTTTTTCACATGTTGTTTGGAAGCAAGGGATAGAAATCAAACCACAGAGGAACAGAAAACAATAGAAAGAACAGTTATTGAAAGGAAAAGGCAGTTTGGTGTGATGGAGGAAACAGACCAGAGAATTCTCCTGTCAGCTGATAAATCAGCAAATGTTACTGGAGAGCCAGAGAAAAATTGCCTGGTTTATTGAACAGCCCATTATCTAATTTACAGACAAAACATGGAGAGATGAGTCTTCAATAGAAGAGGAAAGATCAGAACTCAGATCAGTTACAAAATCCCCCTTTTTTCCCCCATGTGCTCTGTTTGCAACGTGTAACCCCTCTATGGGCAGATCTCTATCATACAACTTCAATATTAGGAGACTCTTTTGGCTATGATACAAGTTAGACTAGTCACCAACATAAATTTGCTTTCAAGCTGGTTGAATTTGGAAATGAAACAGCTATATGCAAGCAACAAAGATGTCCCCATGCACCAATTTTGAATGGCAAACAGTTTGGCTGATGCAGGGCCAGGAGGAAGGGCATGTGGGATCTTAAGGAAGGCTTTTATGAAGAGCAACAGCACCTTCAGCCCCTGGGCAAGCAGTAGTCAGGAAAGATACCATCAAGAGGTGAGGAGTAGCATCTCTTCTTTTTTCCTTCTCCCAGTCCTGCTGGGTTTGCACAAAGACATTTAGCCCAGGTGGTGAAAGAACAAAATACAGCAAACACATCAGCCTGCCAAGTTGTTGACATTATCCCCAGTTAAAGCAGGGTTCAGCATCTCCATAGGGCTTTCTGCCCGTTTGAGATTGCTCTGACTCCACTTACGTTCTGCTGTGATTCTTGCCACCCTGAAATGCTCTTCCCCAGGGGAAAATATAGACTGGGGTTACCCAATGTGAGATCACTCTTCAGAAAAAGAGGAGTGGATCAGGGCCAGGACCTAGCTGCTTATGTAGTATTGACTAAGGTAGTGTCAGTGCTTACATTTTCTTTAAATTATGACATAAGGAAAAGTCCTTTCATAGCTTATTCAGCTGGAAAAAAGAAGAAACAATAGCATGACATTTTCTAATCAGATATTTTTCCCACTTTTCCAAAAGACAGTGTCCATCTGTTTTAGCATCTGCTCAGTGTAGTTCAAAATCCTCCTAAAACCAACAAATAAGATAAATGGCTTCACTGCCTTCCAAATGTCAAGATCTAAGAATTTTCTGGGAAAAAAAAGTTGCGTGTGTTGTCATTATTGCTGCAAAAAGTGTCTGACCCCTGATCTCTCTGCCTGTTTAAATACAGTATCCAATCTCCATTTATTTCAGCAGGTTTGAGAAAGGTACTTGTCTCAAAATTTTGATGTTTCCAAACACAAATGATTTTTAAAGAGTACCAAAATTTGCCCTTTAGACTAAAGGCACTGACCTTTTGTTGCACTTTCTCTGGAGCCCTTACAGCAATAATGAGGGAGCAGACTATGTCCTCAAAATGAAGTATCACTTATAACATGAAACATTTGATGGAAAACATATTTCTGAAGTAATAAAACAACCTGCACAGGTTTTGTTTCCACATATCTCACCATGCAACAGGAGAACACGGGAAGGAGTTGTTCGTGAAAGACTTCTGCTGGCCATCTTTCCCTTTCTTTGAGCTCTCACTGGCAATACCCCATTCTATTGTGTTCTAGCTTCCCCAAACATGCAAAGCAGATGCTTTTCTCCTGCCTAAAAATCTGAAAACATTAACTTTTCCTGTCATTTCTACTAAGACTCCCTGGAGGCTACTCTCTGGGTAACATTTTTGCCCTCAGGTTTGCTCCTTCTGCAGTTCCAGTGATCTAGGACACTTCACAAAAGTAATTTGATATCAATATTCATAAAATAATTGAAGTTGGAAGGGACCTTTGGAGGTCATTCAACAGCTCCGCCTCATTAATCAACTCACATACTATGTTCATAAAAGAATTTTATCTCAGTGATTATAACCTGATAGCATATCAGATATATGTCTTCCTGGCATGTGAACAGTTCTGCTGAGTGCTACGTTTATAAATTCACTTGTGTTTCCATGCACGTTTTGGACTGTTTTGTCAGATTGAATTTATCTGAAAGTTTTAGTTCATTGAATAAATATTCTCTCTTGATACGACAAAAAATAATGCCACAATATTTCAGTTCAGTCAAAAGAAGTGGAAAGGAATACACTGAGAAACAAAATTAGCCTAGTTTGGGATGTCTTTTTTCACAGTTTTGCTGAGTGCTTAACTCTGTACTAACTTTTAGAAAGTTTTAAAATTATTGCCTCTTATATTCCATAGTCTCCTTCCTATGTGTGCTGACCATCCCTCTGCCTTGCACATGATTGATTCCAAATGTGATCTTCCAGCTTGTGTTTCTGTCATTCCATGCTGTCAGTCTGATACTACCTGCTTGAGTGAGGAAGAGTGGTCTAGGCACAGCTTTCCTGAAAGCATCAGTCAGTGTCTGACAGATATTACTAGCATGAGGTAATCTACCCATAAACTGTCAAAAGAACTGGAAGACCTTTTCCCTGTGGGAGCCAGATGAGATTCCACATGAACCAGACAATAAGATGTCTACAAAAGACTACTTACATTCAAAACATGTAGCAAATGTATTTCTAATCGGAATAATCCCCACATCCGTTTTACCCAAGGGTTTCAGACATGAGGAATGAGACACTATTTGTCGTGGTTTAACCCCAGCCAGCAACTAAACACCACGCAGCCGCTCACTCACTCCCCCCCACCCAGTGGGATGGGGGAGAAAATCGGGAAAAGAAGCAAAACCCGTGGGTTGAGATAAGAACGGTTTAATAGAACAGAAAAGAAGAAACTAATAATGATAATGATAACACTAATAAAATGACAACAGCAATAATGAAAGGATTGGAATGTACAAATGATACGCAGTGCAATTGCTCACCACCCGCCGACCGACACCCAGCCAGTCCCCCGAGCGGCGAATCCCTGCCCCCCACTTCCCCGTTTCTGTACTGGATGGGACGTCACATGGTATGGAATACCCCGTTGGCCAGTTTGGGTCAGGTGCCCTGGCTGTGTCCTGTGCCAACTTCTTGTGCCCCTCCAGCTTTCTCACTGGCTGGGCATGAGAAGCTGAAAAATCCTTGACATTAGTCTAAACACTACTGAGCAACAACTGAAAACATCAGTGTTATCAACATTCTTCGCTCTGAACTCAAAACATAGCACTGTACCAGCTACTAGGAAGACAGTTAACTCTATCCCAGCTGAAACCAGGACACTATTCCATTGGCCTTGTTAACACTGAGGTAACTGCCCATTTTATTGAATACCAGTGGCCCATATTTAGCATATAGCAGCAGCAAAGGCTTCAATTTTGCTTCTGTTTTTGCCACTGAGCAGAATGTGAGGTCTGCAAGTAAGGAAAAGTTGTTTATGCACATGTACTGACATCTGCATTAGTAAGCAATGAAGTCTGATTTATCCCACCTATTTCTGTTCCTTCCTTCCTTTATCCCACAGTTAGAGTTGTTGCTGGTTCTGATTAGCATTTGTACATTTCCGTGAAAATTGGTAGTTTTTTAAAAAAGGGGGCTGGAAATAGCAAGAGATGACAACAACCAGTGACTGATACACGAATTGTGTTCACAATGCTGCTATCCTACTGACAAATGTCAGGGCGGGTAGTAAAGCAGACTGAGAAGCATCATGATGCCTTAAGAGAGAGATGAAATACAGTAAAATGAAATATAGATGACATACATATCAAAACAAATATGTCTAAATGGCTGACCTTATTTATATAAGGAATGACATTTATATGGCACAAGCAATGGAATTTAAATTATTATATTTAAATGGCAGTAATTAAAGAGTATGAGGCTACAGCAGTCTTCTGCAGAAATAGATGGATATATGATAGCATGAGTTAGTGATGGAAAAACCTCCATTCAGTACGTAATTCTCATCAGATTTTCTTTATCTGAAAGAAGTGTTATAGCTTTGTCCTCAGAGTAACTAAAATTGAATGAATTAAAATGTCATCTGGAATTAAGTCAATCCTTTTATTATTATTCATTCTATCGATGGAGTCCTTACATGACAATGGGAAAAAAAAACCAGTTTATTTGATAATATCAACATGATCAGTGATTTCAACCTGAAATGATTATTGTTTTCAGTAAATTGGTTAAAACATGAGTTGTGTTAAGGCTTCCTACTTATTTTTAGCTATATGGGCAGATTCATTGAATCAGTAGGATTATACTTGTTTTTGAAAGTGTACAAGAGCTGGTCTATACGTAGATTTTGGTGAGAAATACAACTAACACAGCTAGAAATTTTAGTGCAGATTTAGTTATAATTATATGAAATACTTATTTACTGTGATATAATAAGTATTATTCTTTCTCTTTTTGTCTGATAAATTCTGTGGAAGATGGGATCCTAATCCAGGTTGCTTTGGAATTAACTTTGTAACTGAGTAACGCATTTGGGAGACAGGCCCAAGAAAAAGGAAATGTATTTTAGAGTACTTAAGTGATAATATCAAAGCAGGAAACTGGATAGCAGCTGAAGTTGTGAATGTAAAATGTTTCTTATGCAGGTGACAAAAAGGATGAATCCATGTATCAGCTATACATATATCATATGTACAGATTTTTACAAAAGATCCCCTTTCTGAATATTAGTGAATATAGAGATACATCCTTTCTTTTTAACACACAATTGTGACAATAGAAATATGAAAAAACTCTCTTTGATAGGTCAAATTCTAGTCACAGGAGCAGTTATATTTATTTCCTTATACACCTTCATTAGTTTTTACGTAGGAGCACTCTAAAAGCCATTCCTGTGAGTTTCTGAACCCGGCAAAGGGTTTGCATTTAGAGGGGACTTGTAGCAGTGCATGTCCTGGGGGCTGGCTGCCCCCACATGACACTGGCTGTTATTGAAGCAGGACATAGAGCTCTGTAAGTGCAATGAGGACAGCGTATTGCTCAGGTGATTGAACTGATGAAGCGGCTCAAAGCTTTCCTTGTTAGGAAAAGCTCCAAGACTGCTTTTAAATTAAACCCCTGGTCTCCAACATGTTTAACTAATCTTGTAGCAGGCAGGAAGGAGAAAAGCAGGGAATATGTTTGAATTTTTCTTTTACACTCCTACTAATAATAAGAATAAATCAAGGAAACTACAACAAGGTGCCAGGTTTGTTTATCCTGTAGCACTGTGTACTGTTCTTTAAAGCATCTGGGAACTGCTGCTTCTGTTTCCCAAGTATGCAATTCTAAATATTCTGTATGAGTTGTTTAAGGAGACCTTATATACAGGAAAAGTATCTGTTAGTGTATTTAAGCCTAAGCATAGATGAAGTATAATGAACAATCTGTTAAATGTTAATGTAATTTATCCTTTCTTAATTTACAAACATGACATATTGCATGTATTTAGTGTTAATCTGGTTTAGACACTCATTTGTTTTGACCTATGTCCATAATATATTATGTACCTTGAGATATTTATCTTGTCACTTTGAAACAAGATTACAATTAATATGACACACATGAGTTTAAATTAGTACTCCAACTAGAGATGTGTGAGTAATGAATTAGCCACAGTCTTGAACTGTTGGCAGACAATTTAAATTGCCTGCGTCTTTCTGATGTACTGTCTGGAATCACTAAATATGTACACGGTCTTAAGTCAACATGTTTTTTTTTAGATCAGTGACTGAGCAATACTCTTTAAAGACCTTTTTCTAAGGGAAAATAACAAAAAAAAAGTTAGTTTGGGACTGTATAGTCAGATGTCTGACTGCAAACAATTCTTCCACAGATTTGTTTTGTCACACCACATTTGGTTTGCTATTGTAAGGTCAAGCCTAAAAAGTTAAGTGGCCGCCTATAAGAAGCAGGACTGTAATTGTGATATCATTAGAAATACTGAATTGTGGATAATACTTTATATTTGTACTTGTCACTTGTCTGGTTTTTGACAAGAAGAGGCAGTTTTGATGGGCTTCCTGTGGTCCTTGTGTTTTTTATTCTGTTATCCAATTTTCTGCTGCACTGCTTTCCTTCTGTCATGCTGACTGCTAGCCAGCCTTGCCTCCTTTACTGGAAGGGCACACAAAGCTTTTCGCTATAGTGGACAGAAATAAAAGGAGAGGCAATAACAGGGCTGAATTTTGATAAGTACCTTATGTCTCCTGTCCAGGGTAAGTCATACATGATCTATATATCACCTGAAGGTCTTTCGAATATCATAGAAAAAGTAACATTTATGGAATATGTGCATATAACTAAATATATACTTTGTAAAATCAAATAAATCTTGAAAAGAGAGAAAACAATCTATGATTTTAAGGGCTATTTGTGGATGACAGGGAAACACTTAAGTTTAGTGACCCTGTATTCTCTGAAAAAGTCAGAAGCAAAAAAACCCAACCAGCCCATAAACCACAATATAAATCCTAGTATATAAGTAAACGAATACAACCCAATAAAAGTCTACCCTTTGTTCAGGTTGTAACATCCAATAGTTTTGGATATGAAATTCCACTAACTTTCCATTTTTTTGGTACTGGAGTTAGCATGAACAAGATTGAATGTATACAAGGTTTATACTCTGTACATGTTTACATGCTGATTTAATCTGCTTTAGATATATCTTATGCAAATCTGACTTAGTCTCTGCTAATAGTCACATTTGCTCCTATTCATTGGAAACAAGCATAACCATTGTATTGGGCTTGACTTATTGTGTGAACCCCTGGCTTTTTTGTTATACTTAATGCCAAAATTATTTGTCTGAGTGTTTTAAAACCCCACCCCCCATGAACTTAAGGACACAAGCATAATGATGTAGGCAAAACATCAAGGCTATGTCTGAACTGGCAAAGCTATGAGCGCTTTGAGTTCCTACACCCAGGTTCATGCTTCATTTGGACTCTGTTGTGGTGTTAGGAGAAGTTTCTAACAGCCAGCCCACCTCTCACCATGCCCTGGCTGCTTTGGCAGGGACCTGGAAAGCAGAAGAGAGGGGAGCGACAGCACACAGCCATCAGGTTCCAGTCTGGACAATCAGGACCCTAGGGCAGCTGGTGTCCTTGGGGTTGTATGTCATCTAGACATGGCTCAGGAGAGCTATATCTCATTCCAGATGTGCCTAGTAGCCTGCTCTAGGTCTTTGAACAGCTCCCAGCTACTTTGTTTCCCTGCCTCCTTTCTGCATAGCTGAGGTAGAAATGCTTTTGCTAACAGCTGTTATTTTGTCATATGCCATAGACTGCCAATAACATTGCTCTGGGCACTGCTAAGAAAGAAGACATTAAATGAAAAAAAACCCTGTTCTGTAAGCTATCAGAGACATAGCTGCATTACTGAAAGAAAGTACATCTAATGTGGTCCCATCATCATTGGTAAGTATTAAGAGAACACCTTTCTCCTTCTTCATTAAAATATATTTTCAGCGCAGGGATTTTTTGGCTTATGTAGAACATTTTTTTGTGTATGTCTTATCTATTATTCTTCTTGTGAGACTCAATACCTACATCTACTATAAAGGAAGAAATAATTGCCTTGAATATCTGGGAAAATTTGATAATGCCATTTTTGGGGAATGAGGCAGTGTCCCAAAGAAACATCTGAATCCTTGTTAGTCACTTTTAAAACTATTTTGAATAATGTAATAAGTCATGAGATTATAGACAAAACCCCTACTTTAGTCATGGATTGGGCTATGATTTAGTAGATCTCTTTTTATAACTTTATTTTTAAGAGGGTTTTTTATATGCCATATGGGGTGGAGGATGTAGTTGGAACAGATTGGTGTTCATTAATCAGTAATTTATACTTCATACAGAGCAGAATTAGAGTTAAAAGTAATGAATTCTCTAATGTTCTTGGTCAGGTACAACAAACACTTACAAGCATAATGACTGCTGTCCTTACAGGACTTTTGCCACAGCCATCTCCTTCATTCCCACAGTACATGAGAATATGCAGTTTTATGTTTGGAAATGAGTGGTTGCAAGAGTCAACGCTCACACTGGTTTACTAAGAGGCAAAGGTGATACAGCCGTGAACTGAAAACAGCTGGTCATGCCCTGAGCAAATCTGGGATGAGACCACAGGAGTTATGTGGTATCATAAGAAACCTGACCACATAAAAGAAACTTAAAGGTATTACCAAGCTTTGAAAAGTCAAGAAAAAGGAAATCAGATCAGTCTAATGCTCAAAGGTTTGATAGGTCAGAGCGCAAGAAACACTTCTGTAAAGAAATACATAGGATTTTTATTATATACTGTAACTAGCTCTAAAATGCACTACCCAATACATGAGCAGGATATCTATACATATTTTTGTCTTGTTTTATTTTATACTACCAATGATCTTAAGAAATCTTGCTTTTCATTAGACCACTTCAGTCTTAATGAATGGATGACATCTGGTAGCTACCATGCCTAGGATTGCAGTCAGCAGAGCGTGCACTGAGTCTTCTGTAAAGTATGAAAGATGCCCAGGAAGCGCCTTCAGGCAAAAAAAAGTCTCTGAATTCTTAATTACTTATGTGACTTTCTCCTGTACTGGTTTTATCCTTACATATAATACAGCACCAGTTTATTGACCTGTTTGTAGTGGTACATATCTTCCACTTTTATTCTGTTCTCTCTTATATACTTATGTGTGTTTTTTCTCATGAGAAGCTAGGATATCTTTTTTTCTTTTTAGGTTTTTGGGTTTTTGTTTCTGTTTTGGGTTTGTTTTGTTTTGTTTTCTGGGTTATTTTAGGTTGTGGGTTTTGGGGGTTTTTTTTTTGTTTGGTTTTTTTTTTTTTTTACTCCAGGCATATATTTGTGTGAGTGCTTGTGCTAATGTTTGTTCTTGGGTTCGGGTAGAGCATCACAAATCCTAATTATTGAAAAAGCTGAAGAAGCTGAACTCAGGCCCAAATAGGTGCTCTTGTCCTTAGTGCACTGCAGAACAGGTATGCATCCATGCACCTCAAAGAACTCTTTTAAATTTTTAGATTCACGCACAGGCTAGATGGATATAAATGAAAATGCAGGCAACACAGAGACCTGTTCTGTTCAAAAGCTTACCTACATTAAGATTGTGCTTTTCTGTTTTAATGTTTCATGTTTTCAGGTAGCTTTTATAGGTTTCTGTGGTTTAGTGCTGGTAAGTCAAACGTGACTGTGATGCGTATCTGAACTTCTGGATTCTCATTCATACTGAAACTCCAGATGTCTTGTGGTTTTTGTGTCACAGTAGAATGATGCAAGGCACTTAATGTTGTCACAGCTCACCTGTGATGTAAGGCAAAATGTTATGTATCTGGATTTGAACAACCCATTTCAGAAAGAATTGGGGCTTTTTTTGACCCAGTGACTCTGATTTGGTAATTTCAGTAGCTTTGTAACTGTGTGGTCTCTGGACTCAACCATAGAAATAAGGTTTCAAGTTCACTTCAGAGTAAATGATTGCAAGAAACAATTCCTCTTCTAAGCAACAATTAGAGCATTAGCTGAACAAAAAGCTTCATCTGGCAATTAGTATTCCTGTGGTGAACAGGGAGAGAATTAGTCAGAGATACAAGAGGCTCAGGCTGCAAGAGCTGAAGCAAAAGGCTTGGTGTGCAAGCTTTCTGATGCTCCAATGCCTTTTCTTCTCCCAGTTTGAGAATCTCTTGCATTTATTTTTCACAATAGGTTAATGCTCTCGTGTCGAAAGAATACATTATGGCTCAAACATTCATCTCTGCTTCAAAAGATAGGCAACAGCTACTGGAAACAGCAGGACTCTCTGCTGTGTTTTTAGTCCTGAGGCTGATCAATAAACTCTGGTGACACAAGGGAGGAAGGGGTAACGCACTCACACACTGCTCAGCCCCAGGAATGCAGAAAGGATGAATAGAAAGCTAAATGTTTCTTTAAGGAATGAGACCCAAGCACAGATGGCACTCTGTATTCATGGAAGGCTCCCACATGGTGCAAAGAATTAGAGCCTGCAGGGCCTCATAAAAATAATGGAATCACCTATACACAAAATCTTCAGCCTGATTCACTCTCAGCTACATCGCTGTAAGATAGTAGGGGTAAAGGTATTAAAGTCATTGGATTAATGCAGTGTAACGCTGTCCTTAGAGCTGAACCTCACACCTACTGTGTGAAGTGCTTATCCAAAGGGCTTGTAGTGACTGCATCATGAATAAACCAGGCAAGAAACCTGGAACTCCATCTTTAACCACCATGAACCAGATCATGGATACTATTTGGGGCCATGATACTCCTGTTGAGGTGGAAACAACCCAGAAATCCAGCTTAATGGAGCATCCAGGGATTTCACAGGGATGGGAGTTAGGTCTTGTATTAGCCATTTCTAAAGCACCATCTTTATAATTCTTTTCTTTAGCTCAGAAGTAGTGTGAAGTCAGGAGAAAGAAAAAAAGCCTGGTCTTTCTGTCTAGTAATCACCAGATGCCTAAAACTGCCATAAGGGAAAAATAAACTAATGTCATTCATGCTCAGCCTTTTAAGTTGCAAGTCAGAAGAATAAATCTCCAGATATTCCAGAATTTCAGACGTCCTAGAACAGATTAAAACATTGCTGCTGAAGGAACTTGGCTAATTCCAGGAATCTGCACCTTAAAAGGAAACAAGCAGAATTTATCTGCTGGACATTTGTAGTGGATATAAATAATGCATGCCACTTAGAGACAAATATTTATATTGGTTTCAGCCAATTAAATCTTTCCACAGTTTCTGTATCACTAAATTCACTTAGGCTACTTAGACCAGTGCTAAAAGAAATGTAAGAAGAAAATGAAATGATCTCTTGATTTTGATTCAATACAAAGGCTTGCAGTTTAGTTGTGTCTGATGTCCTCTAGTAGATCACTCAGCGAATAATGTCATTTCTTCAGAATTTAGGTGCTGTGGGTGTGTTATTTCTGAATTCTCCCTAGTAATGGGAAAAAACAGTTACATCAGTATCATGTTTGCTGGTTCCTTTAAAATGAACTTGTATTTGAATTTCTCATCCTGCAGAACTTCTGTTAAAAGGACAGAATGGTAAAGTTAAAGCGATCTGGAGAGACAAAACCTCTTCAACTAGCTGCTGCACACCCAGATCTGCCAGACTGCACTGGAGGCGGCAGACTGGGGAGAAGGGAGATGTGACTGTGTCTGTAGCCCACACAGGCCCTAGGAGTTGTATATGTTCCTTCCTGAGGAATCTTCCTTTCCTGAGTTTTTACTGAGGAAATGGCAGATGGAAGGGGACTCTATTCATCCCACATCCTTCATGTCTTCCCAATCTCAATCTTCTCAACCACAAGTGAATTGTTGTGTTGTGGTTTTCTGCTAAAGGGGGCCCTCCACTCTGGGATGTCCTTTGAGCGGTGGTCCACCAAGCTCTGGACCCAGGGAGGGCTTTCAGGAGTTATGACTTGGTGTAAATCCACCAAGACTGGACCTCGAATTTCTGGTAGAAAGGGTTGCTGGTGAGGTACTAGCTGTGAGAAACATTTGGGTTTGAAACAGAACTGACTTTGGAGGGAAAAAGTGTCGTCAGATGAGAGGGCCCACCATATATCTTGTCCGGGTATGTTTTGAATATTTGGAGTTGGAATAAAATTAGTGACTGAGGAAGAAGAGAGGATTGTTATGCGAATAGCAATGGGATTGTTGCAATTTATGAATAACAGCATGTGTTTTAATTACCATGTCAAATGGAGGCAGCATTATCTCTGTACAGCTCCAGAGCATCGTATCTGCAAGCTTTCTTCCTGTCTGGCCATATATCAGCCCTTAGAAAGACCCCTCACAGCCCAGTGGGGCAGCCTGCACAGTCCCTCTGTGCCGCTACTAATGGCAGCTGTTGCTGCTAGGAAGGACACTTAAGTAGAATATATTCCTTACCAGACAGATTTTCCACAGGTGCTAGTTTCCTAGGTGGATGCTAGGTTGTTCATTTGATGAAAACACAACCAAGAGCAACATAAAGTGTAAGATGTCAGGTTGGTCTTGAGCATATAGCTTAAATATCTGGTCTAAGATACTGGAGTGAGGGTAGATTAAGCATTGCTGAATTTGGAGATCATAGAAACGATGATCTTACAAGTATACATGCTTATTAGGCATTATAGAGCCAGCACATAAACTAAGTTGGAGTAATTAAATAAGAGGAAGGCGAAGGGGTGAAAGAAAACACCATCTGCTAACTCTCAATCAGTCACTTATAAGCAAACTGGAATATAATGAAGGCCATTGCATTCTGATCATGAATAGATCCTTCTGCTTGGCTTGTGTTATTTTTCCTCAAAAATAGTGCATATGTTTTGTAACAGTTTGGTAAACACATGAAAAAGAGGGGAAAAAGAAAGCTAAAAATCTCTGCTGAATTGTATGAAATGCAGCAATTTGGATGCTTCATAATATTTTTTTATATATTTATTTATTTTGCAGGAGCTCGTAATAACACTTACAATAGCAATAGTTTGATTTGCAAGCTAAAAGAGCCTGATTATGCAGCCAGCAGTTTCATATCGTTATAAGATCATTGTATTTGACAGAGTGAATCCAGATCAGCACTAATTCATGACCTTACGTTCTGTTATTTATAGCCATTAACTGATACACTGATTCTATTAGCTGACTGCTAAATGTAGAGTATTCATGGAATCTCCTCTAGGGTTGAAATAGCAATTGTTTTTAAGTCTGTGCATTTTCCAACATGAATGATGACTTTCTAGGCTATTAATATAGAAGAGCGACATACAATGGCATACCCACCTGTTGTATCAACTACCAGCAGCCAATAACATATGTTAACACAAGGCCAATGTTCTTTTAATTAATATTCATAAAATGAAAGAAATCAATTAATACTTTGCTTATATGCAAATAATTCGATTATTGCAAAAAGTAAAATTCATTGCAGCATTGTCATGTGCTTTCAAATCCTACTCGTGAAACACTTAAGCAGATGAATGACTTTATATGAGAAGGAACATGCCACAATACATGGGACAATGTATGTAAGATACTCTTGTACTTAAGTCTTTTTTGAAAGAGATTATATTGAGACATGCAATTACTGACACAGTCTTTTAAGGACACTTCAACCACACCTGTGGTAAGGATTCAGTCCTAGTGATGCTAGTTCAGCTTAATTATGAAATCAAGTAAGAATTTTGGGAATCTCTGCAGAGTTTGTGAGGTTGATTACTTTAAAAATTATTTAAAATTCAGTGTCCCTGAAAATTTCATTTGAAGGGATTTTTTTAAAAAAACAGCTCATCATTAAATCATTTAGAATGAAAATACTGTGTGCCATTTTCACTTTTGGATGTTGATTTTGCTCTCCACTTAAGCTAGTACTGTGCCTCTTCTGATGCCAGAATACGGTATAATGAATAGCAGTGTGGGATCAGTGTCAAATTCTTATTGTTTCTTTGGCTTTGAATCAGCAATCATGTCATCATGCTTACAAAGTCTATGGAAGCACCCCTTTGCAGGGGAGGCAAACTGCTTCACCTGTGGAAGGTGCAACTACACCTGCTACTGCAATGGAGCCATACGGTATGCAGGTGACAAACTGCAGCTAAAACACTTCTGGGGGAAATGGGCAGTCTACCCGCCAAATACATATATTTTCCTGCCCAGAACTTCTTGAGGAAAGGCAGTGTGCTCCTTAAAAGCAGCACTGAGCAAAATAAACCTAAGAGGACATCCATTTTGTTTTAAAATCATGTTCCTGATGCCATTATGCCATTAATTTCCTTTTCTTTGGTTACAGCAATGAAGCAACACATGTTTCAGCTGAAAAAAAGGAAACATAGTACATTTACACTAGGCATTAATTAGGACTTTGACGTACTTGAAACACTTGATTTTAAAAAGAATTTATATGATAACTGCTATGTTTTGCTGCTTGCAAGCACTCTTCTTTTGGCCTAGTTTCAGTTAATGACCTTTAACTGTGAAAAGCAAACTTAGGAGACACAGACACAATTGTGCTTGAGATTTGCTATTAATGTTCTCTACAGAGTGAGCGTGTTTGCATCTTTGCCAGCTCTTAGCATGCTTTTAAAGTTATGTTCCCAGAGATTACAAAGTCATTTCAGTGCATTTCAAATTGGTTTTAAGGCTGCTTGGCCTGGAGGATTAAAGCACAATGCTTGGGTTGATGGTATTTCAGCCCAGCAAACTAGGATAGCTCAAGCTCACACATGAATCGGAAGCATACATGCCTCTCTGGGTACTCATGTAAGATTTGGGTACTCTGAAACAGAGAAAAGAAGTCCATCCAGATTGCTTAAAGGAATGGTTTTCTCTAGCAGCTAATTCTTGTTGCTGAGGCAAAGTGAATTGCTTCCTCTACATTCACGGTAACCCAGCTATCACGGGATAAAATTTTTCTACAGGTGGGGCTCCCTGAGGACCCTTCCCATAGCACCGTGTTTATTTGCCTTGCAACTTCCACAAAAAAATGAAAACCACTACGGGACTGTTTAAGTGTGAGTCTTGGGGTACTGCTTTCTAATCTCCACAGTACAATAGGGGTATGTGAGCACTACGTGATGATAAATGTGCAGGGGCTGAGTTTCTCTTGTTGTAACATAAAAGCTGCTTTTTCCCTTATATTTAACTTGTCTGACATAGTCATCAGGGAAGTGGGTGCTGTGGGAGCAACTTCCAGTTGAGTTAAGATACTCTTGAGTATCTTAATACAGAAAATGCATCTTCGCTGTGATTTTATTGTCTCAGTGGAGTTATTCTGGTTTAGCCGAATGCTACAGTGAACTATTTCTTGCAAAATAACCCCCCTGCTTGCCTATTTGACATCCAGAAACTTGAAGAGGTTAGTTGCTGTCTAATGTCATAGTCAATTACTTTTTAAAAGACAATTTTACCAGTTGGCACCCGGCTAACTGACCGTAGCTGCCCTCTCCTTGGAGGCAGTCTCCCTAGGTCAGCTCTGAAGCTCAGGGCAGGGGAGCATATGCGCCATATCTGTTAGAAATAAATAGATGAGATCTCCACATAAGAAATAATCTGATTTACCCTCTGGTTTGCTTATGCTGATTTATATAAAGGCAATGATAGGAGGTTTGTATCTGCCCCTTATTTCATCACTAAACTCCTATCATGATCCCATTCCTATTAAAAATTGAAAAGGGGGAAAAAAAGTGTATTTTAGCATCATGAAACACACCATTCCTTGCGTGTCATTTCAAAGCAGAGTAACCATGGTCCCTGTCACACATTCATTCGGGGGAGAAAAGGAGAGGACTATTTCAGCACAGTCAGCCAGGCTACTAAGGTGAGAGTAAAAAGCTGCCTTTCCCTTAATATTTAAAAGTCCAAGAATGCTATAGAAGCTGAAAAGGAATGAATTGGCTGGGTGTGGTTTAACTGAACAGGAAGAGGAGGCAGGAACATGATGTTGACCAGTAAATGTGAGACTCCCAGATAAAAAAAAAACCCAAACTGTTTTTTCCGAGGAATGTAGGTACCACCGTTCCTGGTTTCAACAGAAATGCACAAGGGACTTCACAGCCATGTATGTATTCTTTCATTGACAGTACTGGCCTAAATACACATTACACACTGAGCTTATTTTGCATTTATTGAACGTTTCTGTGTTTTACAGTGAAGAAATTATGTGCTTGAAGCCCTCGGGGGGATCCTGAGAAAAATGTATTAAAAATCTGCCACCAAATTAAAGGAAGGCCTGGGATGATGTTTTGATGTTTTGCTTCTATGAGCTCCTACCCTCCCCTAATTTGGTCCCTTTGCATTAGACCCTGTTTGGTCTCCTTTGCATTAGCATCTAGGCCCCTTTGTATGAAATCAATCTTGTTCTAAAAACAAAACAAAACAAATGATTATGAAATATTGTTTGAAGAGCAAGTATTGCTACTTGTGGAAAAATGCAGAAAAACATAGCACTTCTTTTCTCTCCTAACTTCTAAGAGAATGGTATGGACTATTAGGGCTATGTGATATTTAGATGGGGTGAGAAACATTAACATTAGTTGATATTTCTCCAGTATATAATTGATATAGTGGCTAGCAATACGCACTCGTATAAGTGTCCTGGCAGGAAATCATCCCCTATCCTCCTCTGTATTCTAATATGGAGGCTAGGATTAGCTATCCTGAAGTAGACCAAATACTCTGAACATAGACTACTCTGACTGAAGATGAACCAAGTGGGTTCTGGGATTTCAAAAAGGGGGGTATTTACTGCCTCTTAAGAGCATATATTTTGTGCATTGTACCTGACTGACAGACAGCAGGAATGTAATATCTTTCTTAATAAAAAAATAACATTTTCTCATATAAAAAAAGTAGAGTAGGCTGCTGACACAGAAGGACTCCCGTGCTATCACAAAGAGCTAGTATATTTTGCTTTGACTATATTCCTTTCCACCTTGCCAATTAAGAGTTTAAATAAACCTAGAAAGTGAATCTCTGCTATGAAGCAGACACACACAAAAGATTAAGAAAAATAATGAACATAACAAGTATTTTTAACAAAGGATTGCATGCAGAGACGTAAAAAGGAAGCAAATTGTGGTACGTTGTGGTGAAGATAGTGTGGTAATGACACGATGCATCAGTGGGAAGGTGAAAGTTGTATCAACTTAAGTTTTCATGACCTGTCTTTGATTTATGTCAGAAATATCATGTGTGCCTGTGTGCTTCCCAGGGGACACCCTTTGTACACAGCATTTCCTCCATTGTCCTTGGCATAAGGGACTTCTCATGAGCAAAGATGTAAGCTTGTTCAGCATAGCCAAAGATTATATAAAACAGTTATATCCCAGAGGAACAGTGTAGTTCCATACATTGTCTGTGAAAAATGCGAGCACCTCCTTCACAAACAAAAGATCACGAACCATCTGTGCAAGCAGGAACCATGAGACTGCCAGTTCTGGTTTGGGGTTTTTTTCTTTGTTTGTGTTTTTCCTATCTATAGGAACATATGACCCAGACCTGTAACTCCTGGAAGGCTCCCTTGAGATGCATCTCAGAAATGTTTTGGACAAACATAGTTTTAGGTAAGTATGAATGCCTTTGTTGACTTGGAGGCTGGGTTAATCTCAGTGGAAGCTGATGGAGTGTACAATAAATAGTACTAAATAAAATTTGGAGGTGTGAACTGTCATAAAAACCAGTGGAAATCACATAGATCCTGCAAAGCTATTCAAGATACTTGTCATGCACAATTTCAAACCATTCCCAACTTCCCAAACATGGTGATTTTGAGTCCTGTGCCAATGCTAGTACAGACCCTACACAGTCCAAGACCAAATCCTGAGCTCTCTTTCTAACATTTAAAATGTTTACACAGGAACATTTGGAAAGATAAAATCCAAGTAGTCTTTTAAACATGAATAAGTAAATCACATCAATCCCTTTCTACTCAGTTTAAAATCATTTATTCTGAATGAGGGTATTCACACATTGGAATTTAAGGTAACATAATGAACTGACTTCAGATTCCACCTTTAGCTGCTTCAGATGAATCTTTTTGTGTGAAAACAAGCCCTGAATTATAACTGATACATGCAAGGCTGCCCTTTGAGTCATTTGGCTGTTTGCCTGAAAGCCTGGGGGCAGATGAAAACGTGTTGAAATAAATGAGTTAAAAAGAATACCTGCCTATTATTAGAAATAGGTAAGATTTACTCCTCATGGTATTACAGGTACAATTTTACCACCACTGTGTTGATGGTTTTCAAAGTCATTCTAATGCTCTGTGTCACTTCTTATTTTTTAAACAGAATTTTCTTTTTAAAATTATTTGGGCTATCTGTCTAAAAGTAATGCACTTAAATATCAGAAGTTAATGTTTCCAGAAAACATGCACTGCTATTTAATTATTCTTTTGTATCTCTAGCACATGATCATTTACAAGCCAATTTCGTCTCCCATAAGCTTACAGAGAAATGGGACAATTCACTGAAAATAGCAACACTATTCAGTGTTGCATAAGAGACCATGGTTGAACAGGGTGACCTGCTGTGATCTCTAAACTCAGGGGAATGGCAACTCTTAAAAGGATATGTAACCAAAGCCTGAGCTATGTTTAATTAACAGTTCATGAAGTCTGGGAACCTTTTGAAATACATTATGATTTAATTAACAATTTGTATGGTAGGGATGTACATTTTAATGAAAACAACTGAGAGTAAAGCATTCCGTTTACAAAACAAGTGAGATATAGCTGAATAGAGTTTACATTGCTTTGCTCATAGCTTGCACATGTTATTAGCAGTAGCCACATTGGGTTCAGATTCAGTATCTGCAACATTTTAAGAGACACCGAAGTACATTGAAGTATGTTATGCCTTAAGAAACCAGGAAACTGGTTTTAAGAATTCCTCTTCATATAATTCAGTTTTAATATCCCCTAATACACTGTAGAGTTCCTTTTTTATAAGACTCCCACATAGTCACACAGGAGAAAGGTTCAGTCATGCATAGCAAAAAAATCAGTCTGCACTGTTTGGTGGCATACCAAATTACACTTTTCCTTAGTAGAACTGTATCTTAAGCAGTATTTCTGAGGGAGCTTTGTGGTATCATTAAAACAATAGTGAAATTATAGAATTATTTCAAATTACAGTGTGTTTTCTTCCATCTGGTAAATCATTAAATCAAGTGTGAAATATTTGTACAAGAAAAAGATGTGATCTCACTGTTGATGTCAAGAGAGAATTCCCTGTTGATGTTCTCCACATCTCTGCCTTATACTAACATAAGATGAAAAGGTACACCTTGTGTAACAACTAGTATTTGCTATCATCGTTTTTGTAGGAAATTGAGATTAAATGGCAAGAGTCATTATTAAAATCACATTTGAAAAAAAAAATGATTTAAAAATAAATATATATTCCTATGATCAGAGACAAATTTTAGATGATAAGAAGAAATATCTGTAAAGTTATTTCAATCAGCTATTAAATGCTCTGGTTCTTTGTTAGTTTATTGTTCAAATTTGAACTGTCATTGTATGTGATGATAATGCATAAAAATGGACTGATTCTTTTTTTCTAAGTGGACCGAGAGATTGTCATCTGTAACACGTTACTTGTGTGACCTAAGCTCCAAGAGCAGATTTGCTATTCTTACCCAAGCCAAGAACTACAGGGCCTGAGCTGAGCTCTTTTAAATAGTTTCCCTTAGGTTTAGTGAACTTTTGATCAGATCCTTTGATCTGAACATTATAATAGTCACCACCTGCCTTCTCAAAAGAAGAAATGGATTATATGAAGTGAGTTTGCATGTGCACCATTTTTCAGTGGATCTCTGCAGTTTATGAAAGCTCAAGAGTTCAAACTGCAAATTCTAAGGTCCTTCCCAGGGTTCAGACGGTTAAGATTTATTTGTAATAGAGTAACTTCAAGGCATACCAACTAAAACATCTTTTTTCTGTTTATTTTTGGTTTGTCTTTCACTTTCTCAAGTATAAGATTATATCATGGAAATTAGAAGCATTTTCCCTGCATTATCCACTTGACAGTACTTGGTCTTTACTTCATTTCAGCCCTTTCCCTTGTTTATAGCTAAATGTTTCCTCTGATTTCTTTAACTGTTTTTTTCCACAGCAAAAAAGCAACAAAGATATTTAAAAACAGAGCAAGATCTGATTGCCACAAAACCCCAGAAGGTTTATAAATTGTTAACGGTATTGCAAACACCTAAAAAAACCCCCTCCTGAAGCCCCTAGTCTAGCTTCTTATAAGTGCAAATAGAAAGTGTTGACTTTGGTGGAAGTTTATTGAGCATACTGACTGCTGCAAAGTTTACCTCATTGGTAAACGCATAGGCAGACATGTTTAAAAGGGGTTTTCCAGGGTGAAAATAAAGAAATAATTTCCATGAAGATATAGAGAAAAATACTTCAACAAATATGCTACTAAAAACGTCATGTCTGACTGGGGATTTCAAAATGTCAAACTTCACGTATGAATTACAAAATCATATAATGTAATTTGCATCATTTTATGAGCAGTGAGAAGGATGCAACACATTTACTGGTCAGAATATTTAATTCTCCCAGACCACCTGCAGAAGCAGTTTCCGGATACTTCACTTTAAGGCACTCTGTGCACCATTTTGTGCTCTCTTGTTCTTTGGCCTGGGAAGAGACTGTCCTGATCACTGGAAATTTTCCCGAATAAAAGATGTCTCGTTTACATTTAATGGTGCCATGTCACCAAAATCAGATTTAATCTCTGTTTTGTCATAAGTTTTAAGTTCACACTTCTTGAAAAATGTTGTAATGTTAATGGCAGACATATATTTTGGCTATTGTTCTTAAAATGTCCTTGCTGTGCATGAAATTTCAGTAAAACTGTCTTTACAGTAGACTTTTGGTGAAAAAAAATCACTTCTACATAAAAATAAACAATACATAATTTCAATTGTAAGCACTGCCAAAGCACAGAGAAGAGAAGCAGATTTTGGCCTGGGCAAAAGTCACAGAGTAACTGTTTCTGTTAAACAAATCTGTAAGCAGTCATTGAAGTCAGTTGGTAGCTGTATGAACAGTTTAAATTTGTCCATAACAGAAATTCATAGTGTACCCTTGACAAGAATAAAATAATATGTTTAACATCAATACATAACCACGTTTGCACTCATATGAATGAGACTTTCCTTGTTTCCATCAGCAGAAGCAGAAACAGACTAGATACTTTAAATTTCTTCGATCAAAATATATCAACAAGAAATGTTAAAATTAGTCTAGGAGGTGAATCCAGTAAAAAAAAAAATGTAATTGAGAAAATTTTAAATTAAGCCCCTGCTTAAAATAGATCCCTGGGAGAAAAAAGTCAACTAAACATCCTTTTTTCCGTATGACCCCCAGCGGGACTTCTGTCAATATCCTTGTTGGACATAACTTACTATATGGGAATTTGCTCAGGAGATACCTGTGATGACTATAAAAAAACTTGCGAATGTTTCTGAAAACATCCTACTTCAAGTCAATAATAAAATTATTATTTTGTGAACTTTTGTGTTATCAGCTGAATGCTGTGAGCTCCTTTCTGAATATAGCTCAGAGTGACAGAGCTGAACAAAGGAATGTTCTTTGATCAAAGTACCATTTTCTCTTTTCTCTATTTCATATTTTAATCTTCTGCCTGTATGAGAAAACCTCTTTGTGGCATATAGCTAACTTCAGTCTTAACATAGAGAAGATAACAGTCATTGATCAGTTACATGGATATAGAAGAGAAGCAAATATGAAAGGTAAAAAAACATGTCAAAAAGAAAGCAGTGAGAAGAAAACATGGCAATGTTTTTGTTTCATGAAATCTGTCTGCTTTCTTCGGGAATTGCTTTTACTTTGGGTACCAGGGAAGGCTGGAAGGGGCAAAGTCTTTTGGAGCAGTGTGGCCTTTTAACATAACTGCTGGAATAAATTCATGAAAATTATAACTATAATTAATAGTTCAATTTGAAGGGCTACAGAGACTTCTGAGTTTTTTCCAATTATTATCACAACATTTACTGGTTGTTTACATTTTTCTTTCAAGTGTATATTTATGCATATTAAAGCTGTAATCTCATGGCCTATCCTTCTTTGTACCTTCATTTGTCCTGTTTTGCAGTACTTACCTACAGTACATGGGATAAAGCCAATCAGGCACTGGGGAAAAAAGAAATTTGATGAGTTCATTCCGTAGTATTCAATCAGAAGATGGGAAATTGCATTTTGTGTCTTTTTATTCATTTAATCCCTGTAAAATTCAGTTCCATACTCAGTGGAGTATTCTGTTCGTGTTTTCTGTAGGACCCTGTGGGAGGATCTATCCATCATCCAAACCCACATACAACACATAACCTGAATAAATACAAGTTGAATTCACCAGAAGCTTTGCCAGCAATACAATAAAATATAATGACACTTCTTCACATACAGTTGCCATGTCCTATGTGTTTTGCCCTTATAATTTACCTTCTGGGGAAAGTAATATGTGATAAACTTGTTGCAGGTGGTAATAAATTAGTAAATGCAGAACTGATTCAGAGCTGCCATGTCCACCCATCTCTAGCACAGATGTTCTGCAAAAGATTTAGAGACTGTTTTGCAGACACTCAGCCTCTGAGGTGAATTAGTTGCATGCTTACATGGAAAAATTGAAACAGTCCTTTTCTGCATGTACTCCCTTGATTTTTTGTTTTTTCCTTCCTCCACACTCCTTCCATACAGAGCCTTTCCATGCACAGCATGTCCATGTGCATAGACTGAAAATAGTTTTTAATCTGCAACACAATATTGCTTCTGATGCATTATTATTTTCCTTTAAAGCATCTTGTAGTATCTTTACTGGGACTTCTAATAATTTCAGTAACTGTACTCACTAAGTCATCAGAAAGTACTTATTAATTTTTCTAAGAACTGTTACTAGATTAGAGAGGCACAACTTTTTGTGGTCTGAAGGGCTGGTTTGGTCTATCAGGGTATACTTATCATAATTAGGATTTGGGGCACAGGTGAGGATCACCTGTCTATCATCACACTTAACTCCCAATGCTTAACTCCTTTGCTTAAGGAGGACCTCTGTTATATGATTTTTGAGAATGGTAGCTATTTTAGTGATGATGCCACATAGCCTTGTCAATCTTATTGGTGTTTACTGCAGAATTCTTTTCCTTGGCACTGGCCTTTAATCTCAAAAATCTCATTTGGAATCCAAACAGACTGAGAAAGTTCCGTCTGGGCTCTCCTATGACAGCTGAAAAAGGTTATATGTAATGTACTCAGATAGGTTCAGCAAAGCTGTCCCTCTCTAAATTCAAATAATTAATCCTTTCCAGATTGGCAGTAATTCAATATTGAGTACATAGAAGCTCAAGCTTTGATATTCATGTGGCTCCTCAGCACTTCAGGATAATATATTACTAGCTTAAGGAGCACTGAAGACAAATATTTCGGTCCTTGCAGTGTCATTTCCCTCAGTTGTCATATTTTTAAACTAAAAATATAATGGTGACAGATAATGGTTATAATCTGATGACACACTTGCCTTACAAAGCTAATAGCATTTCTATTAATGGCAGACAGCAATCTTGCTGATCAAATGAACAAAGGCTACATTTAAAACCGAATACACAACCAGGGCAACCTGGCAGTGACAACAGCCACATGAGAATTTGGGGACCCCGTGAGTAGCTTTTTTGTATTTGTTCTCAGAGGGGACTGTACTGTAGAGCAGTAACAGACTAAAGGAAGCTCATAAGGAGGCTAATCCTATTTTACTGTCTGATATAGTTATAAATTAAGGCCTAGATCTGTGGAGCTATAGAGGTGCTTTAAGTGCCTTCTACCTCCATTTCAGCACTTAGACCTTCACTGAGACAGATGGGAGTGTTCAAGCAGCTTCGTGGCTGTGTACTAACTTCCCGAAATGCAGCATCAAGTGTAATGCTACCAATGTATTCATTACACATGATTTTAGAACATCTCAATGATTGTTGTTGTTCTAGATATGTATCTTTAATGACAGAAGCATGAAAAACAAATAACCAACACAAAACAAACTGAAAGTAATTACATTACTTCCTGATCTGATGACATAAAACCCCCACAGCTCACAATAGATTTACAAAGGGGCCAACAAAACCTGTAAATGCAAATTTTGCTCATGTAAGCCATCGCAGTGCAAGCCAACATAGCAGCCCCACACCCCGCTGCTTGATTTATAATTGTTAATACTCCACAGTCTGAGAACCACAGATCTAGAACATCCCAAAAGATTTACCGTGGCACTTGGCAGTCACAAACAAAAAAAAGCACACTTGCTTTGGGGAGACAGAAACCTTTTCTAGATCTGGGTCTACATGTTCTCTGCTGCCCAGAGGACCAGTACAGCTCTATATGGATGCAATCTGTTACACCCGTAGGTGCAGAACAGTCTCTCTATTGGTTTATTTTGTCTTTTGCATCTCAAGTGCTATTCCCTTACACAATAGAGCTAGATAACTTGTGCTGAACTGGGAGGAAGACAACTTTGGTTCACAGTTGAGCCAATTCACCAACTGCCACAGAAAGGATTTTGTTTGTACCTCAGTTTTTAGTAGCATGACATGCTGTGACAGTCCATGAGGACTGGTATTTATTGAGCTGTGTCCTGATAAATGTCGACTCTGCTTGATAGGCATCATAAGTAATGAATGTACCTGACACATTACACTTCATTGTGTGCACTCCTGGCTGTTTCAATGGTGAAGAGAGCCTGACTCCTCATTTCACATCAGCTATAGGAACGTGCAGGATTCACTCTTTCATTTGAATGAACACATAGACTATCTAAACTGGCTTTTAAAATGGTGAGTGACAGAGAATATATCACAGTCCTTGGATAACTGCCATTGCCGATAACAACACAGGTTTTATTTTAGTCCAAGCTGTTCTAGATTTAGAATCTGTTACCTCCTACTTGATATTTGCCTATAGCACACTGACAGCATGTACAAATATGAACTGGTACTTGCAAGTAAGAAATTCCTATGTCTCCTGTTGCTTAATACTTTCCTACTCTGCTGTATCTGACAAATGTTGTTGTATACCCATTCACTTTAAGTAATCATATCCTCAATCAGATTTAAGGCGCTAACAGCTTTTTCTATGCTGGAATGGTCTGTGAAGTCAAAGGGAGCCCAATACTAAGCAAACCTCTGATTTCACAATCATTATGGTGGTGACTACCCATGGTGCATCCTCACAATCAGAAAGTTGAGGGGAGCTCCCCTTCCAGTATAGGGATATTTCTGAGGTACAGCTGACAGAGATAAGCATATAAAAAGTAGCTGGCTCTGGCTTGCAGCTTCTGCTCAGTTGTGAAGGCAGTGGGAACTGAGACCCTTCGCCCTGCAGAGAAAAGATTACTTTTTTGTGTGCTGTAGGAGTGGGAACCAAACTGCTCTCATGCCCTGAGCACCAAAATGTCTTGCCCTGTGTGATATAGTATACTGATGCTAAAGTTGCACATAATTTAATGCGGCAGACAGCTACAGATTCACAGCTGAACAGACCTGCAAAGAATCATATTATTGTGCACAGAGGAAACTGTATGATATGAATATGATCTGACACAACTGACAAAACCTGACAGTATGTATCAAGCTAATCATGCAGAGAGCAAATATTGGTAGCTTTCAGAAAATAGGTTTTTTTCGTTTAGTTATTTTCCAGAATACTGCATAAAAGCCTATTTTTTGACCTTTTGCCCAGTTCACTGGAAGTGATGGAAAAATCTTCTTTGATTTCATGGGTTGCTGGATCAGGCCCAGAGATTGCAGTAGTGTAGCAATTTAGTCTGAAAGGCACTGTCAAAGCCAGACAGAGGCAGAGGGTTATGGTAGCTGGAGATATTCAGAACGGAGCTGAGATTCATAGGGAGAATTATTAATGTGAAGCTTGCAAAGGCCCTTCTCCCACTGTGCATACCTCTGTTTAGCAAGATCAATCGCTCACTTCCACATCAACCAAATTTGTCCAAGATTAGGAAGATAGTAATAATAAACAATTAGCATTTACATCACACCTTTCATCTTCAAAGCATCTTACAAACATTCACTAATTAATCCTCACAACAGTCTTGTGAGTTAGGGATTTTCATACCAGTCTTACAGCATTCATTAAGGACTCAAATCTACAAAGTAAAAAGAAAAAAAAAAAAAAGCGGCAAACTACCCCCTCTCTGACTATATGAGTGTTTACTGTAGAGCAGCACATGAGAAAATGTGGTGTGTCTTGGGAACACTTCTGTCCCAGTAATTCTTGCATTCTCTAAAAAGTAAATATGTATGTATCATAACCTCATGAATGAAACATAAGGTAAAATAAACCCTATTATTTTAAGTCTTTCTCATCATAAAAAATACTAAATACATGAATTTTGAAACAATTACACAATGATTTAATCTTTTACCAGTTACTGTGAGCATCAGTTATGCTTTCCCATTACAGATTCCTGAAATATCAAGAGAATCTTTGAAAGTATCTATTAACTATCTATTTGTCAGATGAGTGCTGGGAGCATAAATGCAGTGGTCCTAAGAGACTCTAAAGCAGCTGTGTTTCTCAAAGCAGCTAAAAGAACACATGAAATATTGCTTGTAATGTCTTTTATATCCAGTTTTACATTCATTCTGTGCAAAAAGAAGCTGCTAACGGGAAAAGGAGGAAATGTTAATGAATTCTATCCCTACCTCATAATGCAGGTTACTTAGAAACACATGGTATCTTCAAATCTTTCTGGTTAGCATGCAACGTGGAGAAGGAGTTACAGTAAAGGATAAAGAATTGCAGAAAACTACAACTGCTCATGACTCCCTGCTCCCTATCGTGTGTGTAAATTGGAATAGATCCACTAAAGGAGGTGGGTCTCAGCTGATTCATGCCAGGCAAAAATGCAGTGTGCCTTTGTGGTTTATAGACCCTCTTTGTCTCAGTCTTCCCAACAGGCAGCTCTGTACTCTTCCAAATGAAAAAGAACAGGCTAAGAAACTATTCAATGGGGATCCAGTTTTGCTCTGTGGTTGTTTCTCAGATTTTCACTTTACCCATGGGCAGAAGAGGAAAGTTAAACAAGTAGCTTCTTATTTGTTTCAGAAGAGAAAGGATTTTCCTCAGGATTCACACAAAGCAAATTACCATTACCTTAAGGTGAAAATAGTTTCATTTAGCAGGTTAAAAACTTCCTTTCTTGCACTGAATGCTAAAAAGAAATAATGTCATTCTTGGGGAACACAGTTAAATAGTGTATTTACTTGGTATTCTGTTTCTACAGAGGCTGTTCATGCGCTATTCAAGCTAATAGTTTTCGTATTACAAATTACTATAAAGTAAGGCTACAAAAATGAAGTTATTCACTGAATAGCTGCATCATTTCAGATTGTGTTGGAGACATATTGTCAGGGGCAATGTTGGTAGAAGAGCTAGTTTCTGAATTGAATGTTAACTATCTCTAGAAATACCTAATCCCTTTTGTCATCTGTCCTTTCCCAGAAATCATAAAGCTTCATAAATCTGCTGAGTTCTGCAAGTGACCCCTTCACCCTGCTTAGGTTCAAACTTCCAAATCTCTGCTTTCCTGCCCTCTGGCCTCACCCTTGGATCTGACTGTTCCTTGCTTGTTGTCCACCTTCTGTGCTCTTCCTTCTTAAACTTAGGCCATGATTTACAAAAGAAGTTTTTGCAAGCCATACTTTTATATGGATTTGTTATTGGATTCAGTTTCATTCACATCACTATATGCCTGCTGTCAATTCTTACCTGCTTCCTTCCAATTCAAAAAGTTTGCCCTTTTTCTGGTTCATTTGTGCTGTTGGGGTGTTTTGGGGGGGGTGCAACAACAACCAGGTGTCACAAATAAGAGTTAACCATGGTACAATTTCACAGGGTTCTTTGTTTTGCTCAGGAGACATTCTGGATTATATTGTGTTGCACATTGCCAAAGGCTGATTAGAAATCACTGGAGTGCAATCTGAATGGCCAATTAAACCCGTTTCCTATGCCAATCTGATCAGGATGAGAAATAGAGAACATAAGGAACATAGCTCCCCTAAACCAGAGCTCTCTTAGCAGCTCAGCTTCTTTTCAACATCACCACACTCCGTCTATGATAAAATATGACATCTGACCACCTGACAACATGTACATTTAGTACAGATTGCAGTACATTCATATATGTACAATATGTACATTTAGTATGTATTGTAGTACATGTAATACATGCGTATGTAGTGTTGTAATTTTTCAATGCCATACAAAGAGACTTACACACTCCACTATTCTGATTTAAAAAGACTTTTTAAGGGGATAGCTGGACAGCAGAAAATTGCTAACCCAAATATGTATAAAGTGTCAGGAAATTAAGTTCAGTGGACTTTCTGGAAGATCTGTCATGGTGTATCCTACTGTACACTGCATCTATGTGAAAACAAGGGGCATACATCACTGATGGAAAGAGACCAGAGATGGAGTTGTCCAAAGCAGTTTGAAAAACTTAAGTGAATTTCACAGAAAACTCTAGAAAATCAACCCAGCCACAGATGCTAACTGTTAGCATTATATATTAACAGAATGCATAGATTTTTCAAGCCTTTGTCTCAAACATTTACTATCCTATATGAAAAACATAGCAACAAAGCAAAACTGTGCACATTTTATCCCTAGGGAAAACTTAGCATTAAGCTCTGTTTACTTTTAAAAGATGCAAACTTTGGAACCACGTAAGCGTGCGGGATGTATGCCTTTAATTGCTGACCAGTTTTATGTTTGTGCTGTGCCAATCAAAACCACATAGTTATGAGATGTCTCCTTGGTTGTTTCCCCTAGAAACAAGGAATTGTCACTTCAGGTTATGGGATGTGACTGAGGGTGACAATCCACTGAATCCACTGTTTTCACTTTCCTTGGGGCTTGGGTGGGCAAGAGGGATGGTCAAGAGCTATAACTGGGTAAAAGAGGCTGCGCACTGTAAAAGGAGGAGCCTCCAGCTAACAAACATAACTGTGTTGTGAGTGTAAACTTGTGGTTAAGACCAAGGAGCTGAGCAAAAAACCGTATAATGATAAGTTCTCTGGCAAAGCTCTTGTTTTGTGTGCATGTTCCTACATGTGCGCTCTGCATTAGCACAAAGACCTGCCTGTGTATCTCACTTCTGTATTCAGTGCTGTCACTTGGCAGGTCAGTACCTTCCCATATCAGCTGAATACTCTTTTGCACCAAATCTCTTGTCTTTTTTCTTTCTCCGTAAGCAGAACTCCCTTCCAGCCTTCTGTGTAGCTGATGGAGCTCACCAAAAAGTAACTCCCCAGTCTTTTTCTCTTCTTGCTTAGGGCATCATGTGCTGGGCAACATTCCTGTTCTTGGGGTTGCAGAGTATCTGGCAGCAGAGCTGAGGAGGGCAAAAATAGAACATCTACTTTTGGGGCTACCTCCAATCTCCATGGTAACTCTGCCAAACTGGCTTCTCCTTCACTCATGAAGTATTATTCTGAGAGGCCTGACTGATTAAGCAGATAAATTACTTTGTATTTTCTTTCCCAAGGCATTTAAATCTCATTTCAAATGAGACTATTGCAAGACTAGATTTTTGGAGTGAAAGGTGTCAGGAGGTAGTAGTCTTCAATGTCTTAGTTTCCTTCTCTTACTATTAGTGGCAAGGACAGCTCACATACCCCATAACAGGTATGGTCTTGCCTTTCTGGACTTGCATGGTCACAGGCAAATCTGTATTTACTCTTTTAGGGATGCAAGATTTAGCAGTCTGTCGTGGTTTAACTTCAGCCAGCTGAAACCAGGACACAGGCCTGGAAATGTTGTTCCATCTGCCTTGGTGCAAGGGTCCAAGTAGAGTTCTCTGGAACATACTGTCCTGCAGCTCCGGGTGTGCTTGGAGAGCAGAGCCAGGCCAGGATTTGTGCAGCAGTAATTTTAGACTTAGTTTTAAAGACTCGTGATGTATCCCCATCCTTTTGCAACTCAAGGTCATAAAGTTCATTTCCAAAAGTTCTCCCGGAGAGCATATCACTATAATTGTACCTACAATCATAATTCTCAAAGCTGCTGAGCTCCAGGGTTTAAATTCTGAGTCCTTCCCACATCAGAACTATATGAAAACATGATTTTTTTTTTTAATTCAGAACAAAAAAATTATTTGAGTTTCACTGGAGAAGAGCTGCATGGATCCTCAAACACTAGGGAGAAATTAACACCTTTTTGGTGAACTTAGCTTGAGTATGAGGTTTCAAAATCTGGAAAGTGCATGTGATTTGGTGACAAATTATAATAATTTTACAAGTTCAGTCATTTTTTCCCCAACCCATGGATTTTCTTTCAGAAAAATCATAGCTCTATTTTGTCAAAGATGTCAATTATTTTTCATTTTGTAAACTTTTTCAAGTAAAGCAATTTGGATGGTTTGTATTCAGCAGCAGAATTCATTTTGAACAATACATAGGTAATGGAGCAAAAGATGTATAACGTAAAAACATGTGCTGAACATATGTACCCCTCTGATGCATGCCAAACTTAATTAAAAATCAGACCCTAATTTGCTGTGGTATCTAGACAGCGTACTGGTTTGTCCAGATGTTTATAAATGAGAAAAATATATTCTCTATTATAAGTCTGTATTTTGCAGACTCTGGGAAACTATTGTCCAAGTGTTATGCAGTCTCAGTTCCTTAAATACTGATATTCACATTGTTGAGGGTATAGTTTATAAATCCCAAATACAACTGAGGCCCTCTGAGGATTGCTCATTTTATGTTAAAGAGATTCAAGGTGAAACGATGAATAGAAGTCTTAATAAAGCCTTCTGAGAATACAGGTTCTTAGGCTATTCAACAGGAAGGCTATTCAAAGGTCAGCCTTTCTTCTGAAGTACAACACAAGCAATAATTTCAGATTGTCCAATATTACTACTGTATACAGCATGATAAATCGAGAAAAAACACTTTCTTCTAATATTTAAATTTTTATGCAGCTTATTGATATAGAGTGTCTGTAGCCTGTAATTATTTCAGCATACTAGTTTACTGACAGTATCCTTTATTTCTGCACTGTAACAGAGGCAATAACTAGAGGACTTTGTAATCCAGCATATTGATGGATATACTCATTAATTTTGAAATTTTATTAATAGTTTTTCATGCCATAAAAGAATTGTATTCCAGTAAAAAAAAAACAAAAACAAAAAACAAAACCCTAAGCATTTTGAAACACCTGTTTGCACCATTTGCAGGGATCTACTCCAGAAATTAACTGCAAAAATTAGTCTGGGAATTATTTAGGTCAATCAAGTCACATTTTGTTTTCAGAGAACTTTTTAAAGAATAGGAGAAAAAAGTGTTTTATATTTCTTAAATTAGTTTCCTCCACATAATTATTTATTTTTAAGATTATTAGATTTTGATAAAATATTAACAAAGGTGTAGTTTATAACTATTAGTGTTGACTGACCATAGTGGAAGATGGAAAATTCTTGGTCACTATGTAAATCACTGACAAAATTTGATGCAGTGTTTTGCATCTTTTGGGCACCTCCACTGTCAAACAGAAGAGTAAGTATCCCTAAATGATCTTTAATGGGCATGCACACAAAGTTTCCTACTTGCTAACGCAATGAACTTAATATTTAACAGATTAAATTATTTCATTTATTATGCAACACATTTTTAATGCCCTCTTTGCTACAAAAATAGTTACTATTTAAGGATGTTTAAACTAGCCAATTCTTTCCCCCTCTTTTGTTTAATATTTGCCTCTTCATATTGCAAATAATATACAAACATGCAGATTGAGTTCAGTAATGGTACTGAAGTTGAAAAAAATATCTGAGGCCTAACTGATGGCTCAAAATTAGAGTGATGGATCTCATTAGCAGCAGGGAGTTCCTAATTTAAGACCAAGGTCTTGGAACGATTAGAGACAGCTGATGCTGAGACCTCTGCTCCTCACATGGTTCAATACTGGTTCCATAGTTCCCTTGGACTTCCCACAGCTCCGGATCCAGCCCTCTGACTTGTCTTTTGCTTAGGTTGTGAGCTCTTTAAAAATGGCACTATTTTCATGCTCTTTTTGTTTAGTACTTAGCAGAAAGACATACTCTTTTTTGGCTATCTTCTGAGCAATAAAATAAAATACGTAATTGGTCCTATATTTTGGGGTAAAGAAGGGAAGTTCTTGCTGGAAGGGAGTTTCTCTGTGTCCCCTTTTGACTGTGAGAAACATCACAGAAATATTCTGCATCAAGTCACAGATTCTTTATCGTTGCAGAAATACCATGAAAACCTGCCAGATTTTAGCTTGCTAAGAATATTGTAAGCAAGAAGTAGTGTTGACTCACACAACGCTGACAAGAATAAAAATGCTGAAAGTTCTCAGGGTATTAATAAGCCTGAGAATTTCTCAATACCTCTGAATAGATTTTTCTATATATATTGTTATGGAACCTCACATGTAAAAGGACTGATTCACTAATTGTTTTCCTTCACACAGTTTCTATTAACAAACACACTTTTAATATTTTTCCTGTTATTTTAGCCATTATTTAACTCTTTACAATGGTAGAATTCTATGGTCTATTGTGCCATTTCCTGGTAGACCATAAATCCCACCACCACAAGCATTTCTTATCTTGTCTTCAGGACTGACAGACAATTGCTTCTGCTGATATGCCACATACATAGAAGAGCTCAGTGGAGACTCAGCTCAAAAGAGCAATGACAGAAGATACTGAAGCTCCTGTAATAAAGCCTTTCCTAACAGTTTTCTGTGCAGTAAAGAGCAAATGAGGAAAACAAAAAAAAAAAAAAAAAAAGGAGGAAAAATTCTCCCAAGGCCACCTGATCCTCTCACCTGACATTTAATAACTTGTGCCAAAGGAACATCACTGCTTATATTTCATCTGCTGTCAATCAGTTATTTTTCCTTCAAGTATATGTGAGGCAAGGAAAGGCAAGCCTTGCTTTGCACATTTGTAACAGTTGGAGGGGTGTCTTTTTGATGAGCAATGCTCATACTGTAACAACTGCATTGGCATCAACGGGACTATCCACTAGCAATGGATAGCACCTTGGAAATTCCCTTTGGGTTTAATGAGAGCAGGATCTTGCTTTCTGTGGGTCTCAATGTTTCCATGCGATGCTAAGAGATGATTGTTAGCAAATTAAGAATTGCTTCTTGAGACATTAGAAAATATTAAATATAAATGGAAAAAATAAATAGTTACACACCAGAAAAAATAAGATTATAAAGATAGGTTTGAAACAGCTCTGGTCTGGTTCATTATTAATATTACTTCTACATTTTCATGCTATAGTTCTTATTAGGTATTTTTCACTGCTCAAAGTTTTAGGTGTAAGCATCATAAGCTTAATGAGAAGCAGTATTTTTCCTTACATTGTGATAATCCTGACAATGTCTCTGAAGACTTATTAAGAGCAGCACAGACAAGGAGTATGTCCTGTCCTCTAAAGCAGGGAAGTAGTTTCCACATGTGAGGAGTTCAGGCATTCCGGCAAGGCAACACAGTCAACCAGCGCTGATGCTTGGTGTTCTGTGGGTTAATATTCAACTTCTGATTCCAGTGTAATTAATGACTATTTGAAGAGGTCTCAATGGCAAGTCAGATCTGAAGTGTATGAATCTAATTCTCTGTAAAATTTGTTTCTCTTTCTCTCTTAGACAAATACATTTTCCTTCACATAAAGGATTACCGTATTCTTTCACATAATAAGTATCAAGACTTAGTTTACAAGCTAATGCCATTAGCTTGGCATTGTTCCTGTTACTATCCTTCAGGTTTAGAACAGAAAAGTAACTCCTTGCCAACAAACACTCAGAAAAAGTATTAAATAATCACTGCTTCCCACTCTGGTGCACTAAAAAGCTAGTGAACAGACTTGGGCAACACTGAAGTATCCAAGTGTACAGTATCTAGATGAAGTTATAGGGTTTGAATCAGTTGATCAGGCAAAGAACGTATGCTAAAGTGAAGACATATATTATGGTGTAAATATTGAGTGAATGTACTTGTACATGGACAACAGAATCTAAAGATCTTAAATACTCAAATAGCAACAGAAAGTGTTACATTTTGAGAAAGGAACACAGTTAGTAGCTAGCTTGCTTCCACCTAGAACCATTGCTATTAGTGGCAAACCAAGTTACTTATGAAACAACTTTTTTTTTCCCTCTTGATTCCCCAGGAGGGAAGATAATAATCCACTATTTAAGTATTGGTATTTAAGTATTGGTATCCCTGGTATTGACTTAGATTTAATATTTGTACTCGAAAGAATAATTTGTGTGAGAGAACAAGACTCATCTCTTCCGAAGGTTCAGTATTCTTTCAAATGGTGTAATTGCTATCAAACCATGATACCACCTGTCTCTCTCACCAAATTAACCAGTAAATAATAAATTTATAGTCATCAGAATTGTAACTTGTGAAAAATAGATCATATTTTTCTATCTCAGTGCAATGTTATCTTTTCAGTACAGTAAAATTTTTGATTTGTGTTCAGCTAATTACACACATTCTAATCTTTACTCTTGTATATTTGTTATTGTAAATACAGAGCACAGATATATAATCTACACGAACAACTGAAAGGCAATACACCTAAGCAGAAACAATTGAGAAGCTTCAAACTGCGGTTAATATTTTCAGCTGGCTACTAGAAAAGCTGCCAGCACATACTTTCCTCTGAGTGTAAAACACCAGGAAGTGAAGCTCTGTTACACCATTTGAGGGTGCAGCACAGCAGAGCCTGAGGATGAGAATACACAGCCAAGAGGGTGTATTTTGGACAAAGTCACAATCATGCCTTCTACCATTACTGTAGTGAGAGAACAGCTTGGGGAAAATCTTTGGCTGAAGCAGCAGAAGGACAGATAATTCCCCTTGGGAAAGTAAGAATGAACAGAGCAGAATATAATCCCAGAAATATCGGAGAGGCAAAATTTAGCTAGCACTCATTTAACCCTTTAATAATCCATCATTTGGGACTGAGATTTCAGATCATGATGCATCAGGGTTCTGAAATCTTCTTTCCTTGCAAGATCTAAGTAGGTTAAATTGTCTCATCTTCTGTGTTATTTAAAAGTGTTAGAATCTTCAACACTACTTCACAGCTGCCTCATGAGAAAGTCAAACACCAAAAAAAAAAAAAAAAAATCTTAAAGTTTTATGCAGGTCCTTACCTAGCAGTTTCTGTAAAGGAATGTTAATGAAGCTGTGAGCTATACTTAGCATTGTAAGCCAATGTCCTCATGTCTTTTAGGGCTGCAAAGAACCACCTGTCTGACTGTGGCAGTAAGCCAGGAAACAACTGTATGATTTACACCCACTAGTTTCCTATAAACTGTGGGAGTGTAACCTTAACCACTATCTTCTTGCACAAATATCCTGAGAACTACTTTTTTTTTTCTTTCCCCCCAGAAGAGCGCACTGAATGAAATATTTAATATACTTCCTGCCTCCACATTCTCAGAGCCTGACAGGGGTAGTATCTCTTTAGGAAAGCAACTACTATTTTTCATGCAACTTGAGAAATGCTAACTGAGTCAAGAATTTCTGTGCTGTGGAAAAAGCCCAACTGTGTAGAGTCAGCTCTATAAAGGTAGTTAGACACCTAAATCTCAGTAGTATTAGAGCAATTAGGCATCTGAAGAGTTTTCAAAATTTGGCTTTTGTGCTACAGTCAGTCTTACTGCAGAACCCAGTACTGGAGCTGAAATAGTGAACTGCTACCCTGGCTTTTTAAGCATCCATCTCTACTAAAGGATTTATTTGTGACATGTTACTTGCATTAGGCAATAATCCATTATGTACACAGTTATAGACCTGAATGGAAGAATTATGAAGCGTTATAGTTTTTAGTAAGTTAAAAAACCCTGTAAACAGCTTCTTTAGGGGAAGAAATATAGCAACACTAAAATATCAAAAAAGATAAATCATTCAGTGAACCATTTTCACTACTAGAATATCACTCCAGACAAATACTTAATAGACACTTCTCAAAATCCCAAACCTTTACCAAATGACAGGTCAGAGCAATGCACAGACCAGCTTGGATTTTAAGGATAGAGTTTCCTTTCAGACTTTGGGCTGCGGCTGGGTGTGCACACAGCATCCCTCACAGCTAATGCCAGAGACTCCTCTCGTTATTCCCTGCACAGCTTCTAGGGGGAAATCTTCCCCCATGGATACAGAAGGGATGAATATTTTGTCTCCTGATTCGCAAGATAAAAGCTCACTCATGAGTCTCGAGAATAATTTCCTCTCAAAAGACTCCAGCTGGCAGATTAACCCATTTATGTGGTGTTCTATGTAGCTCTCTGAAGACCTACAACCAATTCTTTTGCATACTACTTCTCTGTGCAGTTCACTCTTTCAAAGAGAGCACAAGCTGCATAGAATGAAATGTATATATCACAGGAGCACGGCAAAGCCTTCTTCCCAGCCACCTGCAACTCTAATGTCTCCTGCTCTTCTGTGGTTAGAAGACTTAGTAAATGCAAATAGTTATCTTAAAATTAGGAAGAGTGAAGGAACTGCCTGTGAACAATATCATTCTGCCCTTTAATTGCATCTAGTAAAAGGAGCTACTTTTTAACATCATGAGATGCTGGAAATATGTTAAAATTTGCTTCCCAAATCCACCAGATAATTTTGCAAAATTACATTCTCATACTCCTCATTCATGTAACTAAATGAGGACAATTTCACACTCAAAAATTCTTTGTAACCCTTCTTATTTGTGGCCTGAAACCTATTGCAAAAAATAAAGTGCTTCAGAAGCAGTTTTTATCAGATACAAAGTTACAGAGACCCTATTCATTGCAAGCAGATTCGGCATGCAGGATGGTTTAAACCATCCCCAGTTGTCCTCAACATTTCTCAACAGTTTCAACTATGGCATTTTATCTGCTTTTATCTCCTCTGATTTTCCACTCAGAATATTTCCTTAGCTCATTTTACTCCCAGTACCATGTGTTTTCAGTAATCGTTCAGAGTCAGATTGTGTTTCATTCAGCGCCTGTGCCCTAACCGAACAGCACTGCTAAGCACAAGCTCCCATCTTAACATAACTGGTTCCAGCTGGCTCAAGCTGGGGACCCTTGGAGGTACACACTGCCTACAGGACCTGGCTGGCTGCGAGCGCACTGCAGCCCTTCATGATACGCTGCAGCTGTTGGTTCGCAGAGTGTGGCTCGGAGAAGCACACTGATCCCCATCCTCAGGAGGGAAAAATATCCCCAGCACTTTCTGTAGGCAGCACAGCACTGCTGCACTGCTTTTACCTGGCAGTTGATAACCCAGAAACTCACAGTTTTGCTAGTATCAGATAAGCAAGCTGCTATGGAAAGAAAGAGAAAGCTGCATCTCTTTCTGTTAGGTTACTAAAATGAATCTGACTAGCTAATTAGATAAACTAGGGTGTGATATTCCAATTCAGTAAGGCTTGAAAAGGCTATAATTATTTAAGCTGGTTTACCTTCTATTCTCTCCCATCCCTCATTCCTGTGCAGGTCAGTGTTTAAATAAAATCTGACAGCCATATGTGATAACCTAAATTTTTTCTGTTCTCATTGCTGTGTGTAGCAATAGAAAGTTGTTTCATCCAAGCCCAAGATAGTTTTGTATTTTTTATTTCCTGAGAGTGCATTATTTTTCTTCCTTTAGCCCTTTTACTACCAGGTATAAGGATCTCACAGGAGAAGATCATATGTGAAGAAGGTCATGGTTATTTCTTTGCTGACAGTGGGATTTGGGGGCGAGGGGGGAGGAGGGGTGGACACAGGGGGAATGATAACTGCTGGGTATATCTTATCACAAATGGGCTTCACTAGTAAGAAACAAAACCATTATACTAAAAGTAACAAGAGGATGGAAGACGGGGATGTCTGTCACATCCCGCAACCTAATTTCTTCTTTAATGTGTTTTTGGCCAGCTGTCAGGCACAAAGGCAACTCTGGTATGCCTTATCTCACTCTCTCTCATTCATTTCTGTCCATGAACTGCACCTTCGGGGGGTGGAGAGGTTGTTTGTTTCTTTGTTTTTAATCAGTGACAAAGGTTTTTGTCACATAGCTGTTCCCTGTGTTTTCTCCAACAAGCAGTTGCCCCTAGAGTCTGATCATGGTCCAGGATAGCCACCTCAGCTACGCGATTCAAGAAGTGTGTGTTAGGCTGTCAGTTTTTCTCACTAGTGGTTTCCCACCTATGATTTAGCAGGTGTCATTTTATTCCTAAGAAAGGACCAGAATCTATTCACTGCAATAGAAATTATCATCATAGGAAATGGTACAGCCAGGTTATAATGGTGCTTTATTGCTGAGAAAATTTAAGTAAATTCATGCTGATGATACATACCCATGGGCAAGGGAAAGACACGCACATAACACAAGACTTCAGAGATTTTATAAAAATTCTTCTGCTCTTTTTTGAATTATTAAAATCATGCAAGAAAAGAAAAAAAAGAGAGAGGGGAAGAGAGAAAGAGAGAGTAATATGTTTAAAAAGGATGTTCCTAGTATTTGTCAGACCTCATGCTCCCTTTTCTCATTTATATTTTGTGTTCATAGCACTAGGTTTTCATTAAGTTACATGGAATTGTTGTAAAGGTCAGGTCGTATGTTATCACTGTAAACAGCTGTGCTTGAACAGCAGTTGGTGTTAATAACGTTTATAACTAATGGATATGTTATTATAGTAAGATATGTGCTTAAAATGTAACTGCAGTATTTTTTCTTTAAAAGCACATCTCCAGTGCTAGGGATCTAATTCTGTACCTTTAGTTCTAAGTAAATCTTTGCTATTCGAAAGATCAAGCACGTAATACTCGCAAACTGCCTTTCAAAATATTAGTGTCAGGAGCCAAGTAAATGGTTTTCTGCAATTCACAGACTCTCATACAAATCTAAGTTTTTCCAAAGCTCCTTTTCTGATGTTCACAATCAGTCCAGCAGCTTTTTTGCTTATCTGCTTTTGTTAAAATTATGTACAATAAACTTTATCTTTCTAAGTTGCTCTGGCTGCAGTAGGGAGAGTACCACCTGTAACAAGCTACCTAATCAGCAATGAACAACTAATACAACAGTTTTAACTTGCAGGGTTCTTGTAACATTTTATGTCTTGCAAGTGTGACAGCCCTGTTTCCACAAGGCTGCATGTTTAAGAAACCTTTTCTTTAGTCTATAAATCACAGGTAGCTGTCTCAGCTTCTGTTACAAAGCTGCATTTAATGATATACAGATGATATCTTTGAGGCAACGTATGCTTGATAAACTTGCCAGGAGTAACTGAACATGGTGATCACCTTATAAAGCACCATGGAGAATATACCCATCTGCAGATAATAAGTAATGAGAATATACCACTAAAATATACAGTATTTAAAGGAACATGTTGATTTGAAAACAAGTTGTTTGATCAGTTTAAGGAGTCCCAGAACAGTCCTTGATTTCTGCACTGAGCTGCAACAGTTTTGTACAGTGCATGGCTGTGCTGTATAAAATGCTTTCTTTCTACAATCAATACAATAGAAAGTACAACCTGCAAGTACAGTGAAGCAAATTTACTTGTCAATGTCTCAGTGAAACTTGAATTCATATTTCAGTTCGAGTACTCTGTTTTACACTGAAATAATCAGCGAGTCCCACATCAAAACATTAGGCCTTCTCCAAGCTAAAGGAAAGCTAGGGAAATTATTCACAATGTTTGCATGAATTCTAAATTGCTTTTCTATTCAAAAGTGTTCACACCCCTTTTGGTGATTAATCCATGAACATTTGTGCTAATGGACATCTGCCCACACAAATGTTTGGCTTTTCACTAAGTGACAACTTATTTTATTTGCAAATAAGGTATTGGTGCCCCAGTAGGGCACTCACCATCATCCAGTCAAAGAGTAGGAACAGTGCTATGTGACTTAGGTTACTAATCTTATATAATGAGTTGTGAATAGGCAAAGATATAGTGGAATTAACAGTTGAGGAATACCACATGAGTAGAAATGTGTTCTGGCCGGGTGTTTGGCACTCCAAATAACTGAAAAAAATTAGGCTGTTGTGAAAATGAGAAAAGGGCTACATCAGATAAAATGTTTCTGTAAGTAGTATAACCTGTTATAGCTGTACTACTATAGCCTGGTTTCAGCCAGGTCTGAAACTTGATGGCTTGAAGTTTTAGAAGAGAATGTAAGAAAAAAAGACTCTTGAAGCATATATATAAAGCAAGGTACTGAAGAATTTATGTAACTGGGTACACACCTAGTATTAACTTGCAGGCACACTGAAACTCCAAACCAAACTACCCAAGCTATTAGTCAGTATTACTGGGTTCAGAAAAGCAGCCAAAAGCCAACATATATTCTGCAGCTTTTGGTCTCAGAAGTGAGCTGGAAGTGTTAGGAAAGCAGGCTCCTGGTGAGCTTTTTTGTTGGCAAGCTTGGCAGTATGTCAGAGCTGTTTTCTTAGCTATTGATTTTTCAGGTGGCACTATTGGATATTTAACTAGCAGCTTCAGGAAAGTGCTCTTTTCATAGAACTGACAACTAGGACATAGGACAGCTGTATTAAGAGTATTCCTCTTTTCCCCTGCCAGAAACATATAGCAAACATGAATCTTGCAAGTTCTTGCTTCAATGAAGAGAAAGAAATGGAGTCAGGGATTTCTCATTAAAGCAGTAGAAATGGCTACTTAATTTGTCACCTTTCCCTCAGTAGGATCTCTTTTGAGATGCAGCATTTAAGACCTCTCTGGCAGGCCTTGGTTACCTTAAGGAGTAGCATAAAAGAACACTATTGCAATGATAAGAAACTGTGGTCTGTTCTGTTGATACACATCAACACCTCAGCTGTGTTGTGGCCTAAATGAAACACTGAAGACCAGTAATGTGGACAGAACAAACATTGATTTGCTTTGAGGCCGTGCAACTGCTTAAAATGGAAGTAAGCTCTACATACTCAAATATGGTTTTCCTGCTAGTTTGTTTGCATGGCAGTGTGGGCCGGGAACATCTCTATATGCAAATATCTAGCAAAAAATCTGTCTGTCCCTAAGGAGCTGGATATCTCTGTTTGTATACAAGACAATTCAAACTAACAGACTTGTAGGAAAACAGCAAAACAGCATTGACCAGTGTGCCAGCCCAGGGGCACAGGAAACTAGCTGGCTGCCTGCTCTCAAATTTTTGATAGTCTTTGCAAAAAAGGAAGATTTTAAGGAAAAACTTGAAAAGTGGTGTTGGTTGACAGATATCTCCAAAAATTTTCACCCTGGAGTGGTGAATAATTATTTGAATGCAACAGCTTAAGACTTACTTGCTCAGTAAGATATAAGAAGAAAGCAAGTTGTGGTTGCATACATATCTGTGGGAAAATGCCAAGTTGAAATCCTTTTTGGATTCAATTTGAGACTTGAGTTTGGATTGTTGTGACAAATACATGCTCTCTCTAATCCATGGAAAATGACCCTGTCTAGCAGAAGTTTTAGTTTCAATGACTTAACATCTTTGGAGGAAAAAGTATCTTTTTCATCAATGCTTCATCACAGAATCTTCAGCTGTAATTCTGAGCTTATTTGTCATTCTGTAAGTACATCCAACAAATAATAGCTTTAAAACTTGACATTTTCAGTGACCAGCTGTCAAGGAATAATTCTTTTTCCTGAGACACATCAGATTTCTACACATTTACATGCTCAAATGGTTGCCTTATAGATACTCTAGTACCATTTAATTGCATTCTTGATTGATTTCAGATGTCAGGAAAGGTCAGGCCTAATCAGTACTTGGATGCACAAACTCCCAAGAAACCTAACACAGAGCAGGTTGTGGTGATCCAGCATACGGGACTTGCACCCCATGGCTGCTCTCAGCAAGGGCTGGTAAGTAGAACTTTCCATTCCAAGGTCTTGACAGCTTGTAGTCTCTACTGCTCCTGCAGAGCTCTTTATTATCATCAGGATATTAGCTGTCATACCTTAATCAACCTTCCATTGAGAAATTACAGCAGGCTTAATTCTGCTTATGTTGAAATAGTCAAACTGATTTTAGTGGAAGCAGAATGAAACTATAAACCATTTTACACTTAACAGCTCCTGCATGATTTCATTTTGATAGATAATCTTTGCTTTTTGTCCTCAGTTACTGGGTAGTGTTATGTCCCTTTAAATGGCTCCCCTTTTCTACCCTAGAGGTATTGCAATTGTGTGATAGATGAAGTTGTCTCTTTGCCATATACAGCATATGATGTGCTTATGTCATTGCATGAGTTGTTCTAGGCTATTATATCACCATCACAACTTCTATTGTGGACACAATATCCTCCCAGTCTGCAGCAGCATGGTTAGCTCAGTTTCAGTTGTGATAGAAAAGAAACACAAACAAAAGCTCGGAGAAAGCAAAGCCATAATTACTATTCATCCTGCCTGAATATGCCAGCAGCATTTGCAATATTCTGCTCAGTATATTTAGCAATGAAGTTGGTGGACTGTTTTGTTCATTCGCACTTCACCTCTGTGAAGCCGCCTTCAGTACGTGCCTCTTTCATATACTTACATTAACATCCACTAATGGTTAATGTTAAAGAGTGTAACAAACAGGCAAAATGGATGCTGATCTAACCCAGCATGTCTGCTCTTGTGTTATAGCCCTATCCACAACAAGAGTTGGACAAGTAGTTTTCTCACTTCATCCTTTTTTGCCAACCCTCATTTTGATGGGTGTTCTTTGTAAGCTGTTTCTTTTCTTTCCTGCCTGCTGCACAAACTCAGTATTGTGTAACGTGCAATGAGGAACAAAGGTAGTGCAGACTGCTCCTGCGTGCCCCCTGCCACTACAATTCTCTTGTTCATTAAAAGCTCCTATTGACTTTAAATCAGTTCCCCAGGGCTTTGTGATGACAGAAATTTGCCCAGAGACAATTTGGCTGAATTTTGTTTTCAGACTTCAAAGAATGTTGTGCTTGTACATGTAGTTCAGACAGAATTATTGATAAAGTTGGAGTGGGATTAACAAAAAGTGCTGCTGGGGCCACGGCTGTAAACTCTGAACCTGTGATATGTCATGGAACATCAGGTTTTATATCTGACCTTTACAGCTCCTCAAATCTTTATGAATTCGAGACCAAGTTATATATGTATTGTTTGGTTTCAACTTTCTGCCTGTTTTAGAGTTTCACATTTTACACAGAGATTTTTGTGTGCATCTTTTACTACAGGAACTTCAGCCTGAGGGTGCTCATAAAAGTCAAAAAAGATAAGTCTAAGACCCTTAATATGTAAGAACAAGCATTATCTTTGTATTGTATTATCTTTTTTTTATTATATGTAATAGTGTGTATATTATCTATGCAAACCATTGCCATGTTCTGAAAAGCTGATCTTTTTGGAAGCCAAGTTTCCATGCCTGAATTTTAGTTTGTAAATAGCATTGGACAGATTAGATGGCATTTTACCTAGTAGAAGATATTCAGCATTTGAATCAACAGTCAAATCTGAACAACTGGAGTGGGAATGGGGGGAGGGTGGGATTAAATTACTTCTTTAAAAATTTAATTTTAAAATGAAAACTTTAGATGTTTCAAAAATGGTGAAATGGTACTTGAGCACTCTGAAGCTCTTTTGAAAAGTTCTTAAATGGGATATGTATTCACACCAATGCCTTCCCAGGAAAAAATTGTTTCCAGAAATCACAATAGAAAAAAAAGGTCCTACAAAGACTTGTGCTGAGATCTATTCCTGAGTCATTAGACAGGTGACTCCAAGAGTTCCACCTAGAAAAGTGTGACTTAAGGTTCCTGCTGTGGAGAGGATGGAAGAAGGAGCCTCCCTAGAATAAATAGCACAAAGCGTTTGCTACAGCTGGGGGAAGAAAAAAGGCAGGGGGAAATCTTAAGGTTTACTGTCACAGAAGATTTTCACTGAGAAGTCTTGCTAGTTGGATAGGTTCAAGAGAAAGATTTAATGTAGTAGCCGGACAGACTTTTGCATACACTTAGCTTTAAGTCCACAAGGCTTCTCCTGTGATGACATTTACATGGCTTACTTGAATATTTCCAAAACTGAAAATTTTGGTTTCAGGGCCAATTTTTTCCCCCAAACAAGTTTTAAAAGTAAAAACCTCCAAACAATCCCCCCTGCCAAAAATCCTAAAAATTCCCCTCCAACCCAACCCATATGCTAATATTAAAACAACACTTTTAACTTAATGAGATATACTATAGTTTGCACTTAAATTTAGATAGTATAGAACATTCAAACGAGGCTGACAGCTCATGGGATAACTCAGTGTTTTTAACTCCAAAGGTTACTTGATTCGTCTGGTTGGGCTGGGTAGAGACAACTGTTGGAAAGCCTGATGGGGTGTTAACGTCCTCCTTTCTAACTACCTTATCATCCCTTTCGGTCTGCCCCTATTTTTCACACCACTGGTGCAAATGGACAATTCACCTGCAGCCTCTGTGCTCTCACAAGCAGGGGGGAGATGCTGGGGACAACCCTCACGTGGGCTGCGCAAAGAGCGAGCCCCCAGACCCCACCTCCTGCATGGTGAAGAGAGTAGACAGAGGGGAGCATAATCCAGCCTTCAGTATTTGTCGCTACTTTAAGAGAAGCAGGCTAAAGAATTTCCATGCCCCTGATTTATAATCAGGTTAAATGACAACAGCTCTGTGTTCTTTCCTCTGGATGCTTCACCCTTTCATCTTAATACACATGTGCCATGTGGCCTAGGATGTGCATTTCTAGTCCCCTGAACAACAGTACCACAAAGAGCATCTTAAGCCCGTTTTCATCAGTGTAATGTCATTATCAGAAATCTTGTGTGACCTGTTGTGCGGCATCAAACTTTTCTGTCAATATGCACAACTGCTAGCAAGCTGCTAAAAGGCTTTTGTGTCTGTTAAGGGATGTTGAAGTCCTTTTTCTTCAGGACTTTTTTCTTGAAACTATTTTTACTGCAAGAGAGTTACTGTGGAGAGAGAGCTCCTATGCATTTACCTCTGAACGATATGGTTAAAAATGCCAGGCTGTTTCGCATAGGATGGCTTTCTACAGTAACTTCCCTAAGTAGATACATTATGTATAATTATAAGTAGATAGATTATGTATAATTAGAAGTATGTACATTATAGGTATATAAATACATATATATAGACATATGTATGTCTGTCTACTTATATGTAAACGTATATACATATATTTTATTTCATTTTTTAATTTGTTTTATATTTTATATGTAAGGTATGATTAAAAGTGGAATCAGTCACTAGCTTGTGCTGTATCGGAGAGCTTCCCTGCTGAGCCCAGCACAGTGGTCATGAGTGACTGTTATGTATCAGGACTCTGAGCACTCACATTATGATATTCAGACCAAATCCTCAAGGACTAAATCCACACAGGCACCTTTGAGGGTTCTTCTGGTGCTGCTGGCATGCTGTACATCTCCCACTGCCCACTCTCAGAGTACCCAGTGAGCTGCCCAGAGCGTGCAAGGGCTCGCAGTGGCCATGCACTTGGGATGCTCCCAGTGCCATTGGAAGCAGCATGCATACAGGCTCACCAGCACTAAGCATGAGTCCCAGCCATGGGGGACTCCTCAGGGCCCCCAAAGGATTAAATCCCTCCAAACGGGCACTGCTAGCCTCTGCTGGCAGAGCACCAAGGGGCAGGAGGAAAGGTGATTGGCATGCAAACCTCCCCTACATTTTATACCAGTGCAAGTCTGTTTCTATCTCAGTTTCACATCAGGGAACACCTCCAGTTTGGGGAGGAGATTGCAGCCTTTCAGGCCCTGAGACAGGGCTGGAGAGTGTGCAGCAAGGTGGGGACAACTCCTTTCTGGTTTGGGATCTCCTCACTAACAGGAGCCGTCTTAGTGATAAGCTGCAAACAATGCCAAAGGTGAAGCATGTTGTACAGTGCAGCAGCAGTCCACAGAGCACAGGCTGCCTGGCCTTGTTTCACATCCAGCGAAGCCAGTAGTTTTGAGTCAGAACTGTCTTCTGTTTGCAAGGGAGACATGGTGGAGAAAAAGCAGACCAAGGTCTTCAGCAATAATTTGCTTCTTCCTGTTCATTTGTTTGAAGACTGGAAAACACACACATAGTCTGTAGGGGTGAACTCTGCCTGTGGGAGCCCGGCAGACAGACAGCAGGATGGGGAGAACCCAGTACCCACGTGTGGCCCTTCTTGGATGAAGTACAGTTAAATCCTTCATTAGTTCACCCTAAGACACATATGGTTTGGCACACATCTGAGACAGGTCTCAGTTTTCCCACAATAGGAGTGATACCACTGTCAGTCACTAACAGTCAATCCTATCAATATCTGTGAAAGTTGAGTCACAGGAAGATGAAACCCCCTTCTATGTTGCAGTGAGCGGTGTTTCACTGAGATGTTGCTGGGTTTATTTTCCCTGTGCAACTCCTGTGTTTGCAGACTGAAGCAGACAGATGACCCAGCAAACAGTTTACAAATACCAGTCACTTTGCAGCACATCAGCAGATTTTCCATATGTCTGCCACAGCTGCCATGCAAACCCAAGAGCTCCCCAGTTGGAATCTGCCTCTTCTGTCCCAGGGCACTGTGTCACTTTGATCCCTCTGTGACCATAACTGAGCTTAAGTGGGCCAAAAAGTCACCAAGTCACACAACTGAAACGTTATACCACAACCATACAAGTAGGAAGGTCTCAAACACCTTATTTCCTACAAAAATAAATTATGAAGCAACCACTATGGCCTGGAGAATAAAGCAAGCTTTCTCTCAGAAAAAATTGGTGACAGGATTGTAAAATATCTCTAGGCAGCCCGTTGGTGCCCGTAACATATTTCCTCAGAAAACAAGGTAACGTGTTCCCTCTCATAATGAATTAAATTCCAGATAAATTCTTACAAGAATAAATTCTCTTCAAGGTGAGCAAACAAAATCCAGCCTTAAAGGAGTATAGACTTTGACATTTTGTGGCAGTTTATGTACCTGGTAATGAAAATATAACAGAACACACTCTGAGTGGTGCAGTGGAGGGGAAGAAAAAAACCAACATGTTGTCATGTTTCAACTGCATAAGACAGCAATCCCACTGCACTGATTTCTGTGCAACTTGCTTCTAGGAAACACTGCTCCACTTCAATTTACTTTCTATTTCATATCTAATTATAAAAAGACTAAACACTCCTAAGAAGTTGCTCTAAGAAGGCAACAATGAGATACAGTTATAAAATAATAAAGACCATGAGAGCCAAAGCGACTTTTGATAAAAGTCCTGATACAAGAGTTGGTTTGTTTTGTCTTAGTACTTGGCTGAAAACAAAATGTACTGTGAGTACACATTAAGCAAAGTCTGTTTCAAAATGTTACATGCAGTGAAAACCAATGCTTTTTGTACATACACAAATCTTAAAGCCCTTTTTCTATGTGCTGGTAGTATGTGAATTATCATACACCTATTGAGTGGTTAAGACAAAAGGTTTTCACTTTTTGCCATTCAAAGTGTGTGGCAAATAATTATCGCCTCATCATCACATTCTCAATAATTGGTTTTGTTCATACCACGCAAAGCTCACACCAGTGCTGTGTCAAAATGGAGTAAACACAAATTCTCCTCTTTGGGTTCTTAATACAGATATTAGGAGATGAGTTAATTTTCACAGTATTGCCAGGACTAATGCAAAGATGTAAATCTACTCTTTCACACTGTCAATTTGATAAACCGTTGCTGGTTTGGACGGGAAAGTAAGAGGTTTTGGAGCACCCACAAAGGAATCAAGACATTTCTGAGAGTGCAGGATAGTGCTAACAAGGACTGGACATCTTTAAATGTGCAGGTCATCAGATCCTGCAGCAGTCACATACACTTCCTGTGGAAACAGTGACCCAGTACAGGTGGGAATTTGCTGACCTGGGTGATCTAAAACAGTTACATCTACACTGTAGATGAGTGCTCTTCTGACTTATGCCAGCTTTGTGCACACCATATTCAGCAGCAAATAAATTCAGGCTAACAAACATCCTTAAATACCATTAAAGGAATTTACCCATAAGCTCCCCAGCAACTACATCAAACATGCTGAGCAATCATGATGCCAGCTGCAGCAAGGATCACAATGAGAGAGAGCGTGATATCCACTCAAACACTGCATGCTGCAAGCGTGAGGAGCAGTTCCTTAGCTCATGTTCTGCTGCAGCTACTGGGCTGGGCTGGTGGGGTGGAATAAATTCCGTGGCCCCACCAGGTTAGAGGTTGCCTATTCCTTCCCTGAAATCCTGGTGAAGAAGATCATGTCAGAGCTGCTAGGCAGATGAAATGGCAGAAAAAGGGTTTAGAGAGTCAAGGGACTGTGGACAACTTCTGCAGATCTAATGTGTTTGTGCCTCTGGGCACACATGAAACGCAAGTGTAAAATGTGGCCAGCATTTCATGTTAATGCAGAAGACTTGCTGGAAGTAGCTATGTGAAGCTGAGCTAGCTGGCTGTTCGGTGCATAGACAGCGGTTTCACATGCTTTTTCCTAGCCACAGAAAGGTGTGATGTCTTCCTGGGAAAGAAATAGCCAGTATGATATGCCCATGGTGGCTTAGGACCACCCACAATTTTATTTCTGTCCCTAATGCTGTGCTGTCACTGTCTCAGTATTTGGTGCCTGCCTTGTGCCATAAACCTATCTGATTCTACCTTGTGGCAGTAACCCAAAGGATGAGCAAAGCAAGCCCTCCCAGCTTCCCCTCCCTGCATTGCAGAGCAGGCATGTCAGTGACTGTCTCCCACTCTGTGACTGCACACTGGAGAGTGCAGTGCCATCTTTGAAGTGCCAGGCATACTACTGCTGCTCACCCACGTGAAGAGGGAAACCTGATATGATGCATAAAGAAGTCCTCAGAAAATGAGAAGACAGCTTTGCAGCTCACCATGTGTTCCTTTTGCCAAGTTTGATGTGTTCTGGTCATGTGGAATGACATAGGGGGGGTGGTAAGAGGTCTCAGGGATACTTACGGAGGACTGGGGACGATCTGGCCTGAGCCAGGTGGCTGCTGGTCACTTTTATCCTTTCTTAAGGGATTTTCCACTCCCAAGTTTCACTACTAGCACACAGCTGCTGTGGGCTGAGCTACAGCAGACATAAACTGAAGTGAAACAAAAATTTGAAACTGACCTAACAGGGTAGTATAGGTTTAGCCATATCTCTAATGTGGCTTATAACCTGAGTAGAAAATAATTTCATATCAGCCAATCATGCTTAATCAAATGAAAAAACAGAGCCTGAAGAGGTACCTAAGGAATCATAGTTACTTGGTCAGTACAGAGAGCTGAGAAAGAATCCCAAGAGTCCCGAGGATCTTGGTAAGACTAAAACTTTTTTGCCAGCATTGCAGATAGTATAGTTAGACTATTAAGAATGGATATTCATCAGGAAACAGCAATATTTGTTTTCTTTCCTCCTTTATGTCTTCTGTCTGAGAATAAGCTGTCACGATTGTAGCTATTATTTATAGGAATTTAAATCAAATGCCAAGTACACAAATATTTCTTTCTTTACCACTGACTCACTCCAAGTATTGTGGTAAATTACCCTCTGCTTTTCATTTAGTATAATTAGTAAAGTTGACTTGTGTCCTATGATAGAATTTATCTTCAGCCTCAAGTTGAGGGTTTTTATTTGTCTGATTGTTTTTAATTGCATTTCTGAATAGGTGCAGTGTGTTTCAAGTGCCTTGAATTGAGATAATTGATGTTGACATTGCAAAGACAAATTGGGTAGCTGTGCTTAAGGAAACAGGGGACATGTGGATGTTATTGAAAAAGGGAAGTGGGAATACCTTGGAAGAAATAGGATCTTTGAACAGTAACATCAAGAAATGGCTTCTGAGCTGAAGACTGTGCCTATTATTTCAGTGCTGGCCATAACTAATTGACTGTTTTTCTCTGGTTTTGGAAATTTTTAAAGAAATCATGTAAGCTGAATCTTTGCTGAGGATGTAGTTGATCTACTAAGACACTTTTGTGAGGAAGCACTGTACTATGTCTGGAGTCTGGCACTCTGAGAGGTCACATACTCTCCTAAAAATGAATCAATAGGTTTACTGGCCAGCAGCTGCCAAACAGCTCTTCTCAGTGGTGCTAATTTGTTGTGGCAGGATTAGTTTACATTACCATTGCATTATAAAGAGCAAGACTGAAATCTGTATTGCCCCCTCTTCAGGGCAGTTGTGGTAAAGTGAAGTTACTCACCCACTGAAACTCAGGGAAGACACACAAGGTTCAGTGTGCTTTTGAAGAATTTTCTCAACTTTAATAAAGCAGCTTTGGGTTTTGAGTCTGAGCATGACTAAAACTGGTTTTGATTAACATTTTTCTTATGCACTTTTAATTCCCTGAACCCATCCTAAGTTGTGCTTAGTGCTGTAAAGATGATCTTAAATTAAAGTAGGTATATCCTTTATGGTTAGACTGTTATGTAGCCATATAGGCTAGGAGAATTTAACAAGAATCTTAACTGTAACCAGCTCTTACAAGTTGCTAAATTAATAATTTTTCACTTAAATTATTAGATTATTTTAGCCTCTTTTCGTCATATTGTTTCCTCAAACTTATTCATTACTTAAACACATTAGACACATGCTTTCAAACATTACATTGTGAATACCAAAACCATATTCTGTATAGATTCTTCAGTGATCACCTTAGCAGCCACTTGTAGAAAAACATTAAATGATGTGAATAACATCTCTCAGTTTGCTTTCTTCTCCCATGTTCTCACTAGAGGGAAGTGTATATTTTGTAGAGCCTCTTGTTTTGAAAAGGTTTATGTTTGATGACTTTGTTTTAACTTGAGCATTACAGAAGCATTATGAGTTGGTTTGTTTTGTTACTATGTATTTCTTCTGATAGAGACAATAAAAAAATCAGTGTGCACTTGAAGCAGTAAATAAGAGGTTTATACATGGGGAAAATCATTTCATCTCCAGGTGAATTCCATAGACATTTTTATTTCAAGCTTTACTTCTTCCACAATAAGCAAATTTGCCAGACATCACTTTTATCTCAGAATCTTGGTGGAAACTGTTTGAGTTTTAATATGTCAAACCGTAAAGACAGAGACTGAATCTAAATTAGATTGAAAGTTTATGGGAAATTTCTGAGATGCTTAAGGATTAAAGACTGCTGTCCAGTTGCTGTGTTCCACAAAAGTAGTGAATGAAGGTACTCAATTCAGTTTGAGAAATAGTGCAGTTTGAGAAATAGTAATGCTTTTGATCTCAGTAGATGAGTACTTGAGCATATGCTGTGAAATTTCAACCTTAAGTAGACTTTCTGTTGACATTTATGCAAGTCTTATGGAAAGTCTTATGATGTCATGGAGAGGAACATGGGTAATTCATGTGATGCTTGGGGACACTTTTGAACCTTTACTCTTTATTCACCCAGTTGTAATCCTGAGCCTGCTAAGGCTGCATTGCTAAGTACCCACTACCTCCATCAAAGCCAAAGAGCCTGCAAAAAGAGTCAGCGTGTCTTCCCTGCATCTCATACATTAGTCACCCCTCATCAGGTCCTAGAGTGCTCAGGATGTCCAGCTGGCTACCAACATGCAGTTTTTGCTCCATGGCTTATGGATTTATTTGAGCCAAAAGGGATAGGTAGGAGAGGAATGAGTGAGAAAAAGGTAAAATACGCAAATCAGGTTCTGATACATTGTCTTAAATATGTAATGCAGATTGGCTTGGTTTTCTAATCCTGCAACTCCAGCCCCCAAATTATCCCTTTTTAAGAAAAGCTTTACAGGAACCAGGCTATGCAATTTCAGTGGAGTCATTCTGCCAGCAAGTCGGACAAGAGATGCAAAAGCTCCTGAGGGCTGTGAGAAAGTCCCAGTCTGCCAACAGCTTGCAGCACAGCAAAGATGACTTCCAGCTCATTTTACTCTGTAGTTGTGGATGACCCCTGAAATATCTTCTTCTTCACCTGTTTGCTGTAGTTTTTCTGAGTATGTGTACGCTGCCAGAGCTCCAAGCAACTGGAAGCAAATCATGAGCCCATGCCAAAACAGTCTGCCTCTCAACAAAAGCTTTCAGTTGAGGTGTGGCATGACCTTAACCACAGCAGATCTATGGTTGGCTAACAGTGAAAGCAAAGCTTACCTTCATGTAATATTATACGAAGAGGGCAAACAGGCAACAGGGCTTTGTATTCTGGGTGAAAGATGTTAAAGAAAACTTTTACAGCTATAACTTTTAAACCAGCTTCACACATATGTGAGCAAAAAGGAGAACAGACTTCTTTTTTTTGACCTTTCCAGTAATGCCTCAAGCATCTTTACAGCAGACTATCCCCACTCAAGTGCCTCCATCAGTCAAAAACACACAAATGACAGCTCTATAGGAAAGGAAATGGTAGGGCTTATGCCTTTCTACCTCAGCTGCAACAAATATACAGGGCTTTGGCTGTCACATGTGTTCATACAGATAAAAAACATTGCTAAATGTGCACACAACCCCAAAACACTTCTCGCCACAGACAACAAACACCTCCTTCACCACTAAAAGAAAAAGGAGCTTTAACACATTATCACTTCACTTTCCAGGCTAGCTTTTCCTCCTCTAATGTCTCACCCTTATTTTGTGCTCAGCTTCAGGTTTTCAATGGAGAGTTTAGCATAAAGTCCTAATGCTGTAGGACCCACCATAAACACTGCCTAGGTACTGCCCAACCCAGTCATGGAGTCATTGTAATTGATGAGGAGATTCCTATTTCTGGCTGTAAATGCATGAGCAGGCCTGGTCTGTAATCCAGCTGCCATACAATCAAAGGTCTATGAAATGCCACTCTCTTTGAAGACTCTTGTGAAGAACCAAGTGCCGGGGACAAGTTTCACTCTCTCAGCTTTCAGAGCAGCACTAAAGGTTACACTGCAACAGTTCTGCTTTGCTGAGTTAGTTATTCAAGTCTGTACAAAGGTAGCTTGTATCAACTGACAGTGAGACAATCTGGAGGTTTTAAAGGCCATTTATGTGAAAAATATGCTAATAATTCAGAGATTTTAGTCATTTCAGCCAGTTTCATTTTTGTGATGTGACCTCATAATCCATTTAAATGAGGATTAGCACAGTCATCCAGAAACTTCACCTTAATGACACTAGCTCAAAATTAACAGAAAAACATCTATTTACCATGAAGATATAGGATTTTTTTTTTCTGTAGAAGGTGTGGGATTTTGTTTAAGAAATACATACATAATTTCTTGATTAAAACATTGGATTTTCAAATATAAATTTTGAGTTTTAAGATAAATGACAGGGCTTGGTTGAAATGTCCACATGAAGAAGAAACGATGAAAACCGCTGCTGATCTGAAAATCAATGTTTTGCCAAAATTTTAATTCCAGTAGTTACAGCTGAATTTTTCTTTACTGAAACAAATTAACTGCAGCTAGGGATGCTGCTAACATGTTTCTTACAGTAGTAGAGAAAGAGTTTAACTTTCCTCCTAAGCTAGGAAACTCCCATCTCAACATCCACCAAGAATTACTTTTAGACAAGGGTTCTTCCTCTCTTTGAGAAGCCATGCACCACTGCTGTGTACCAACATACCAAAATACCCACTCACAATAGCTGGCAGGCACAGTGGCTGACTCTTACATTTTTCTACTGTAGACTGGCTTTCATTAATCAACTGAAAAATGCAAGGGAGCAGTTAGTCAGAAAAGAAGCCCTGCCTCGCAGCTGTGACAGTCTGCCACGATGCATGTATCTTGTCCAAGCCCCCAGTCACAATTTCTTTCCTTCCATCTGGTATAAATATTTAGTACTTTTGATGTCACTGTTTCAGATTACTTGGGCTGTTTAAACATTCCAGTGTTCCTTGCCTCTGATGTATTTTGAAGGAAATGGCATATCTCGACCCTTCATCTACCTGTGGTTTTTTAATGACAAAACAACTATTTAGTGATGGTTTTCTATGGTGACTGGAATAACGGCAGCCTTGAACACCAGTTTAAGTATTTAATAACAGTTATAATATCCTTGTCATTCTCAGCACCAACAGGGTTTACTGGATGCTCCACTTTTCTATTGATGAAAATGAGAATAGCTTTGGAGTTCACTTCCTCTGACAAAATCTAATCACCTTCACCAAAAGAATGGTGGCATTGCTCTGAGAACTTGTCACTGTAAGGTTTTCTGATTTATAGCAGGTTTTCAGGTTTTCCAGTCCTTGTGAGTCTGGTGATTACCTTCAGGCTCTTAAGAAAAAGCTACTGGAGTGTTAGTGGACATGAGAGTGTCAAAGGAACTATTTGTCTATAGAAAGAAGAAATATTTTGCTTGAGCTCTAATGTTGTTAGCATCTGCTTGTTTTTCCAACATTGTTGCTGAGGTAACCTCTGACAATAATTGATATTAGTAATACTTCTAAGTAGTGTCCACTGTTGCAACATCATTTTAGTGTCTTTCTGTTCAAGGTTTACTACTGCTTAATGCATTTGCTGCCAAACAGATTCAGGAAGGAAGAGGGATTAATAGAAAATTTCTCAAGATGGTTTTATTTCCATCTGAAAAACTTCCATACAAAAACATGCAAGTGAGCCCTGACCATGTGGCAAATCTGTTGAGAAGCTCAGTTGAGCTTCTTACAGAGGAATTTTACGGTCAGAGAATGCCATCTGTGAAAACCAAATTCTGTTCCTGAAGCCATGCTTTACTTTTTATTACATTAAGCATTGTGCTTCTTTCATTGCCCCACCTAGTTAGGTTAATTCTGTCCCTGCTCTTCTTCCCCAGCACTGCCTGTAAGCTACCACCTGTGGAGGGTGTTAGGAAGAGCCTGCTTACTCACTCATGCTGTGACTAACTACTCTGCAAAGATAAAAAAAAAAAAAAGTCTTTTTACTGGTAGTCAATCATTGGGGCCAGATGAGAGGGAAAAACCTCCTTCTGAAATCTTTAGGAATTATGCCAGTGCTAGAAAGAGTCTAGTCATCTTCCTCTAAAGGGATGAAGTTGTAATACCCTGCTTTGAGGAAGGAGGATTTAAATAAAAGGAAGACTGACAAAAATAAACAGGGCATGAAGATGGGATAAAAGAAAATAGAGAACACTCAGAGTTATTACCCTTTAATGTAGCATTCACATGAAAAAATTTCTTCCTTTTCTTCCAAAGCATAATGTGCTTTTGCAGACTGCTTTAGAAGCAGTAAAGATACAGTCTTACAGAAGCAATTACAGCAAGCAAAGGAAACAAGAGGAACAAGAGAAACCAGAGGCCTTTGAGAAATGAAACTGCCCAGTATGAAGTCCGGCAGGAACTGGATCTCATGGAGGATAGAAAGAAGAGAGTGGAGGTATATATTTGACTCTTTTACTGAATGCCTACTGTTTTATCCAGCAGCCATTTTAAAATACAGGCAGCAACAGCGGACAACAAAAATTCCACAAGCGGCAGGAAGGCATGAATGCTCCTTGCTATAAATCTCAGTGAAAGGGAAAGCTGAATATGTGTGGTGCTGTGGTAAGGAGGCAGCCCATGCACCTCTCCCACACTAAATGTTTTACAGTAAGAATGACACTGAACAGTAGAAACCAAATACTGCACTCTACAGTATATCTGAAAGGAAGAGCAAACATAAGAGGAGGGGAAGGTCTTTTATAATATCATTATTCTAAGGGATCAGAACAAAGTTCTGCCTTTTGATTTTGATTTTCAGTCAATATCAGACTTAAAATGCGGACTCTTGTTGTAGTGTTCAGTCTTCATCCCGGCTTTTTGATTCAGATTTTGTTGAGACAGAATTTGGCCCACCTATGCAAAGGTGAAAATGAGGTTCCCCATGTTTGCAAATCGGTTTGAAAATTCTTCCCACTGCCAGAATGAAGCTATTCTCCATGGTGCATGGAAGTCATTCTGCAGTCCTGACCCAGGCAAAACTTCTGTTGATTTGAATTGTGTCTTCCTGGCTGTGGGTTATAGTTGTTAAGAATATTTTTAATGTGTATACTTTTCCTTAGCAGGATGTAAAGCACAGCTGGATAAAAAAAATAAACAGTTTTGAAAGTATCATTTGTTTTCACGCTTGAAAAGGCAGCTTCAGCTAGAGTATTATTGTGCCTGTATATGCAAGCATAATCAACATTTCTTCTGGTGACTTAGTATTATATTGCTTCTTTAAATGTCTTTTAAAACAGTTGATGAAATCATCTTAATTAGATGATTTGCTTTAGCATCTGCTGCTGTTGTCATTTCATTTTCAGTGTTTTCATTTGGTGAAAAGATTTTTCTTTTCCATCTTGCAAAACAACGTAGTATCTGTGTGCACATATGTAACTGTAGAGTGTATACATGTATTTTTAGCACACTCTGTTCCTTCAGCTGTGCTTGGGTAACCTGGTAAGCTTCATTTCCTTGTGTCTGCATGATCATGATGCACAGCATGGGGGGACTTTTGTACTGTGATAAAAGAGCTGTGAAATCTCGCATTTGCTTGTAGAAATAGAAAAAAAAATCTATCTTAACACCAGCTAAGAGTTCTTTGTAGGCTACAAAAATTCTTTAAAATAAACACTAAGTGGAGAATGGGATGACAGTCTACTGTAAGTATAAGGACAATTAATGTAAGCTTTGAGTAGATCAATATCTAGAAATTTAAAACTGCTTCCTGTTATTCTCCTGGCTTATTTTCAACCATCTTTAGACACAGTCAGCTGCTGAGATGTTTCCTTTGTGTGAGACTTTAGGTTTTCATGAAGAGCTTCTCACAGTCCAGCAGCATTCATTGGAAACAAGTCTAGGAGCTGCACGCCAGAGGAACAGATAGGCTGGAAGGCAAGAGGCTGAGACTATTCTGTAAGCTCAGGAAGAGCTAACCACTTTCTTCTGAGGGTAAACAGCAAATGTATGAACAAATCTATCATATATACTCTAATGAGGATCTGGATGTCACTTTCTTTATACTAAGAAGTGTTTGTTTCACTCCTCACCCCAATATTCTGAGTCAATAAATAAATTTAAAACATAACATCTTACTGTATCCTGACTTGCAAAGATTGTACAGAAGCAAGGGAAAAAGACCCACATACTAGCATATGAATTATTGCACTTCATTTGTTAGAAAACTCTAGATGGCACTTCTTTAAGAAAGGGAATTTGGTGTTTACTTTTTTAGAGTCTGCAGAGTATAAATTGAGTAGACCATAAGAGTGGGAACTCTACTCTTCCACTGGTTTCCTTTCAAATGTTAAACTAGATGATATATGGAGTCACTGCTAGGCATGAATGGTAATCCTTTTAAGGGCAAAAGTTCGACCCTGATTTCAATGGCACCAGTCTGACTAGTGATAAAATACTCACTGGCTTCAGTAGTTCTAGAGCTGCACTGGAAGACTGGCTGTGCTCAGACAGAAATGGTATGAGAACAAATCAACTAAATCCCAAACAAAATCTTTTTAACACATTTAGACTGAGGGCGAGCTGTTACATAAATGGAAACTGCTGCTTCTCAGATGCCACTGCTGTTTTCAAGTGAATGTGGCAGTTTGCTTCAGCTGCAATGTCCTGTGCAAGCCTTGTGCCCAGTACTATCTCCTGTGGGGCTCTGCCATGGTGATGGGCAGAGAGACAGCTGCTCCCACAGTCTGACCAGATGTAGGTGCAGGAGACACTCCAGGAGAAGATGGCAGCACTTTGGGCATCTTCAGAGGCACAAGTGCCAACTGAGAACTTACTGGGGAGAATAGTAAGAACTTGTGGACTCTAGTCACGTGGACTTGAGTTATAAATGGGGTGGTAGAGTGACAGGAGCCCAATTCCTATCTTTGATTAAAGATACTTCAGTTCTTTGCAGCTTACACTGATTTGGAGAGAACCGGTCAATACACTTGATGGCAGAGCTGCCATTCAGAGCGACCCTGGGGAGACTAACGGGCCAACAGCAATCTTGTGAAGTGCAAGGACAATGCAAAGTCCTGCACTAGAGAAGGACCAGCCCCTTCCAATGATATGGGCTGGGGACTGCCTGGCTAGGGTGGACCTCTGTGGAAAAGACCCTGTGAACTGCAACTTTTATTTGTAATACGTGCTTTAAGTAGTGAAGGATAAAATTCAGCCCTTAGGAAAAATGCCTGGTCAGGAACATAGTGCAATCATTTCATCTAATACCAACCACCACACACTGTATAAATAAAAGAGAGCTATATGGTCCTACTTCTACTATTTCAATAAAAGGAGAACTACATTTTTCCTTTGGGGATTGCAGAGCTTTACTCTGATTTCAGGGAGAACTCAGACTTTCTGAAAGGAAGATGTTATATTACAGGCTTGCCATTCACACTGTTTGTACTAGCAAATCTAGAAAACACCTCAACTATGAACATCATCCCTTCCCCCTTCAATTTAAATTCAAGGCAGTTTAGTACTAGTTTTCATCTTATCTGCATATAGTAGCTACTTGTAACAATGTTTAGTAACTACGTGCTAAACAAAACAAGTTTACAAACCAAAAACTTTGGGTTTGTTATCTTCTCCACAGGCATGCATATTACAGTGATAGATGGGGGTTTGGGTGGAGTTCATTTTGGTTTGTTACTGCCTATGGATCACACAGCTCATAGATGAGTATGGCACTGAGTATATGACACTAATTTCCACAGAAGACTAGAACTCCAGGTGGCTGATGTAGACGTTGCCATCTTATCATTAAACAAGCTTGCTCTATCACTGACTGACTTAAGAGCAGTGTGGGGATCAGCACAGACTGTGAAAGTCTTTTCAAGACTTTGAACACTTTCGTGTTACTAATACTAAGCATGCATTTAGGAAATTTGTCCCTGCTGAGCTCTGTGCTGCTCTGAATGCTGCTAACTGCTGAACTGGCTCTGTAAGCAGCAGTGCCTGGAGACACTGGACAAACAGATTGAAAGAATCCATCTTTTTTCACTATTTGCTCCTACTTTTAAAAACATGCTCAGTTTGTCCAGGACTAGAGATCACCATTGTGATTGCCATTGCTACCTGGCCTGTGAAAATGTTAGCTTAAAAGTCCAGATTGGGAGTCAGTAAAGAAGGAAAATGAGAAAACAGGATGTGTCATGTTTTGCTGTACATAACCCCCACCTCAATGGAAAAAAAGCAGAGGTAGGTGTCTACCCAGTGGAAGGAAGTGCACTGCAAGAGATGGAAGAGGAGGACAGTAGAGAGGGTCTGTGCAGCACACAGAGCTCCACAGTACATTTCTTTTTTGTATTACACATACATACATCCTACCCTTCTGCAAAGTCATGGGGTTGTGGGCTTTGGTTTGCAAAGCTGAACAGCAAACTGAATAGGTACAGAAACGTGGTTCTTTTTTGTGAAGGACTAGTTCAAATTCTTGCAACATTAAAAATATTACATTATTACTGCAAGGTTTCGCAGATGAGAAGCAAAGTTGAGGCTTAAAGCAAATTATGTTTTCTTCCATCTTGGTTTGCTGAACTGACCATAAATGTGACTCCAAGCCTAATCTAAGGATTTGAGGATTTCAGGTGGTGATTGATAGATCTCCAAGCTTGAAATGGTGGTGAATCTTTAATAGAAGAAAAGGTAATCATCACTTAAGTGGAGAAGACATCTTGTGAGAAAAGGAAAAAGATCCATGGAGTGTAAGCAGGCTGTGAGATAGTAACAACAAATTACTTTAACCAGAATGTCTAAGGCCATTTTACATTTTAGATTAATGTTCTTAATGGGGCAGTTACCTGTACGCTTCTCTATCAATACACAGTGTTTTGGGTAGTACTTCTGCACAAGGTAAAATTACTTCTGTAATGAACAATTCCATTCCTTTATAAATGTGTGACAGAGTTCTGTAACACTTGTCACTCAGTTTGTGTACGGCTTGTGTACAGGTATAGTATAATTTATTTTCACAGTCCTTTGCAAGTGAGTGTCATGTCACTGACAGTGGTTTCTTCACACTCTTTCATATAAATACTTTCTTGGTCCCTGGAGCTGTCACTGAATTGTGCTGCATTACATGCATCTTAAACTACCAGGGAGCCACAGGCACAATAAATTAATTAGTCCCTAACGTTAGACACAAAGAAAAGGTTATCTGGTATGGTATATTCCTTTATGTCAAACTCACAATGCTATGCTAGTAAAACAAACTGATCACAACATAAAATTAATCTTAATGCATTTTGTATGTTGGCATTTTTATTGATTATTTCAGACATTGTTCTATTTGGGCTTCTTTTCTAGCCCAAAGACATCTAAAGTGAACTTTTAAGATAGTAAAATATCTAGCACACAAAGCCACTAACAGTCTTTAAAGCAATAAAATGATTTTATTATGCACTATAGTGATTTCCTTAGACAACATTTTGACACCTAAGTGTTAGGACCAGTAGTTTGTCTTGGTGGGTTTAAGCTGGCATGATAATCCTTAGCTTTGTTCTTTTGCTGTTTTCAGTCTTCACCACAATCTCTCTCTAAACAATCTGAATTTCTCCCTGTTCTGCCTATGTGTGCTGAAGAAGATTTAAGCTGTGATTTAAACATTAGAAGTCAAAATAGAAAAGCTTGTTTCTAACATGAAGGTGAAGGAAAGGTCAACAGAGAAGCCGGATGGCTGAGGTGGTCTGACAGTTCGAGTAGGCATAAGAAAACTGTCACGGTCATAATTTAAAGAACAGAATGAGTAGGAGGTGAGATTCAGATACAACCTCGGACAGTAAAGTCAGTGGCTGTCTGGGATGCGATGCCTTCTCATCGGACAGCAATGGACTGAGACGTCTCTCTGAGAAGTTTGAAGAAAGCTGTGAGCACTTACTGAAACAGACAATCTGCCTCTGCTTTTCTGAAACATCACCCCCATGCTCAGTAGAAAAGTAATGAGTGTAAAATGCACTGCTGCAAGTGTCACAAAGTAAGAAGACCTTAAGCTGAGGATAACACAATCTACAGATGTAGATAGACTTTGAACTAGAGCCAAAACATGTCATCTGTAAGACTTATGAAGATGAAATCTGCTGGTCATGATGCAAAAGAGAACACAAGGAAAGTATCTGTATTTTTTGTGCCAGAATCTTTAGTGGTTAAGGATAACAAGAAAGTGGTTTTGGGGAATGTGATGGAGAAACACTTGCCAATGCAAATAGAATGAAAACCCTTGTTTTCCTGAATATTTCAATGTTTATTGCTGGTGCTCTTGGTTTTGACAGCTTGCTACAGGCAGGTAGCAGTCCTGGTTTCATCTGTGTGATCTAAAACCTGTACTTGACAATAACCACAGACTTGTCAGCACCATGTACCTTCTACCCCTGGCTCCATGCATCATATTTCGTTTTGCAGACAAACTATAGCTCTTCCTTTCTAATAGGAAAGACAAGAGAAGTTCAGTAGCTGGGTGGAGATCTTGACTTGCCCAAGGCAGAAGAAAGGTCAGGTAATGTTTCTGCTACTTCAGAAATGACACAGTCACCTGCCTATTGCCTAACCACACTTCCTGTAAGAGGGCTGATAAAAGCCTGCTGTAAAGGCTTTCATGTCTAAAACAGGTTACTAATCTTGCAAGTTATCAGAAGCCCAACCCATGAAACTCAAATGGTGACAAACATGCCAATCACATGTCTAATCATGTAAGGGATAAACTGGTATGGGGGAATCATGTGTAGGATTATCCCTACATGTGTTTGGTACTACAAAGGAAAAATAGATTTATGGTGGTAGGTTACTATGGGAAACGTGCCTTCTCATAGGGGAATGTGATACTGACTTGCTATACCTGATGGATAGTGGGAAAGAAGTATCACCTGCATGCATTACAAACACCATGTTACTGGTGCTGCTGCTCTTGAGGCACCATGCAGGATCACATGCTCAGCTCATGAAGCTTGGAAGGGCCTGTGGATGGGTTCTTACCAACTACTAAGATTATTTTTAATTAATTCTTCAAACCACCTAATACCTTAAATACTATAGGATTGCTAAGTAGATGCTCTACATCAATACAGGTTTGAACTACGAATTGCAAAATGAAAGGAGAAAAAAACCTAATGCAATATATGATAATGCATCAACAAATGTAATCTAGTATTGGAGGACCCTTATTTTATTGGTAATTGCAAATTAAATGGCCATCTCATTATTGCTGTGTATTTTTAGCTTAATGCTTTACCTCTGTGGTGTGAATGTTATATTTGGCATTTTAAATAAAAATATAAAACATTCAAGAGCTTCCTCAGGAGACAATTTTTTGCCTGAAAGTGCTTTTCCTGTGTCAGTAACACAGTTCTAGTACACAAAGCACAGATTCAGCCAGTCAAAACTAGCTGGCACAAACGTTGCAATTTCTATTAATTTCTTTCTCATTTTTACATCTGAATGTGATTGATATATCTCCAACCACTGACAACACAACCTTGTGTCAAGAGATGAGTCAACTGAGAAAAACACACATGCAAAAAAAATTCAAATAAATTCTTTTTTTCTAACAACCCCCCCCCTACGTTTACAAACCTAGTGCAAGAAATTTCTGTGTAACTGAATGGAGGTTGTGCTAAAAAAGAGCTCCACCTCCACACATCAGTGCAATGCCACTAGGACTCCCCTGACATTTTACATGGAATTTAGTAGTCTGCTTCATCTGCACAGGTAAAGTCTTTCCAAAACGAGAAGTTTACCAAATGGGAGAAAGATGGTACTAAGGTGCCTTTAATTATATATGGGTAATACAGATGCATAAAAGTCTATGTAACTGAGAAGATGGTGGTACTGTGGCTGCTAACAGGTAAAAAGAAAAGCTCAGTGCTGTGAAAATTTTTCCTGCTGATGCCCACTTTCCACAATAATAGGTGTAGGATAAGAAATTAGGTGTATAATAGGATGATGTCTCAGACCTGGTTGAGAAAGGTACCTTAAAAAATCTGATCAATTTTGTAATAACTCAGAACCATTGTCCCCAGGAGAATATGAGACAATGTATGTGAAAAGTTCACATAGATCATTTAGAGATGTAGAAAAGGGTGATAGGACAAACATTTTTTTAAATAAATGGTTTACCAAGAATAGGGGAAACAAAACTATTCTTTCACTTGCTGGAGGAAAACATGAAGGAAAGAGCTGGGATAAGACAAGCAAGGGAGAAAATTGGAAAGATCAGAAAAACTTTCAAGAACCAATGATAAGGTAAAAGTAAGTAAAGCTTCTACAGGGAGCAAGCAGAGTAAATAATTAACAGAGAGAGAACGAAGTCAAGACAGAAGGCATGTTTTTCCAAAGATTTTGCCAGGACTTCTGAAAAAAGTAGGGAAAATTACAAAATGAGAGAGAATACAGAACCTGCTAAAGTAACAGTGGCTGAAGGGCTATCCTCTTACCATATCCTAACTGTCCTTAGGATAGAGAAGGAGCTTTCAGGCTGCAAATCATGAGTTTGTCAGAAATACTTCAGCACATCTGTATCATGTCTCTTTTGCAGCAAATGTAAACACTGAAACCTTTAAATAAAAACCATGAAAAACACTCTGTTTTCCATGTATTTGGAAGTAATTTTGAGTTCCCCTCACAGAAATTTTTAAACACAGATTGCCTATACTCAACTTTTTTGAAAATACAACATTCAGGCGATCTAACTAACTAAGCAACATTAACTCCTAGAATTCACTTCTTTCTTTGTTTTGAAAAATAGCCAGTGGACCATATACCCATGACAACACTGACTACTATGCTAACTCTAAACTGAAAACCAAAATAACCTGTAGTTCCATGTTATTGATAATTTTCTGACCAAGTGGTTAATGAGGTTCCTGTCATTAACACTTCTGTATGCCCACCGTGCCAGCTGTGCTTATTCACCTGTTTGTGAACTCTCTTCTCTAAAGCAAAACTGTAAAATTATCAAGTTATAGCAAGTCACTTCCTTAATCAGCATTTGAAAAGCAACCTTTTTGTAAACTTAGTCCAGAAAGTAGCCACATTCACTCTGTTCTGGAAATGGGAACTAGCCCTGCTGAAGGATATGCAATGCAAGAATGCAGCCTGGGATTCCTAAAAGGGCTGAGACTCTGCCTTTCAGTTCTTGTGGTTTGTGTATGCAACAGGGGCTCTAGGTTCAGGTCTCAGATCCCCCACGGACTTTGTAGATTTCCTGCAAAGCATTTATTTGCTTAGTTGGATTTCTTACTAAGCGAGTGTTTGGTAACTATGGGATTCTAGGTACTGCATGATGTAAATCATCCACAATTTTAAAAGATCATAGCGACGTTTAGGAATTTCTGTGGTGGTGATCCGCAGACCCACCAGCATCACAATACATGTTTCAAAAACAAGCTAAGCTTGTGACAGTAAAGACAACTATCATTTGCTACAACAGAAGATAGTTGTTGTGTTCTCTAGTTTAAGAGAAAATACTGTCTGGGGGAGGGGAGTCTAACTTCCAGGATCTTTGTCTCCAGACACTACACTTAACCAAATCTCCAGCCATTCTCCCCTCAGAAAAAAAATCCTATTACATTTGCTTGCAACTACAATAAATGACTTGGCTTAAGTACTTTTCTCCTTCTTTCTTGATAGAGTCTCAGCATGAAGGATGACAAATCATCTCAAATAATACTTAATCTTTAGAAATTATTTACAACAAGTCAATACCCCCAAGAATAAAAGAAAGCATTTAATGTGGCAGACCATGATGTAGGGGAAGCAATAAAAGGGAAACGCAGCTTGAACTGTAATATTGCTGGGTAACTTACATCTCCCTGCTGAAGGCAGCAGAGTTGCAGTTACCGAACGCCTAATCTGTTCTACTGTTTTTTAATCAGATGTTGGCATTATCTGCCACTAATTGCTTTTTCATTTCCACTTGTAATTATTCCATTGCATGTTTGTGGTGAGAAGCTGAAAATGAAGCAGATCACCAAGAAAGAATTAATTGTTAATGAATAATCATCAGTAGGAAGCCAATTTCATTATCTTCAAAGAGGTAGCCAGAGATTAACTACTAACTGGGGTTCTTCTACTTTCAGTGTATGACTGTAAAGTAATCACAAATAATCACACCCTCCAACTTCATCAGTTATTTTCTACTATGTGAATTGATACCCATTTTTGGTTTTGTTGTTTAATGTTAATGGTAGTATTCAAGCTGGGGAGTGTTAATTGGAAGGTGTTGTATTCAGTGGGCTTCAGCCCTAATTATTAGAGCATCTTTTTCATTAGCATATGATTCTAGGAGGGATACATGGTGGTAGTTACTAAATTCACCATGTTATAAATGCATTATCTTTATCAATAAATTTTACAGTCATTTAAAATAGAATGATACATGCAAAGCTACTTTCTCAGCAATGCACACCAGTAGGTCTGTTTTTAAAACATGCCATCATTAACTGTTTATTGAGAAACTCTCCTTAAATCAACATGTCGAAAACAAAGGCTGCATGGGATTTAAGCAATGGGTATAATAGTGCCAAGGTCTGAAAGAAATCAAATAGAGTAAAAAATCTGTTATATACTAAGCAGAAGTTTAAAAAAAATCCCACCTGCCTCATCATTATTGCATAGACTGATGGTCCAGTGAGAATTGTTGACTCTCAGCTTTTCATTCTGCCTTGCTACTGATTTTTTGTTCAGTCCTCTGAGATACCAAAAGCAACTGTAAAGAATAGCTCTCCTAATGTTTTTAGATGAATTCTGTATTACAATTTTATAATTTTTATTGAACTGATACAAAAGAAATAATGTCAACTGTAGAATAGATTCAATCTCTGTGTACTACTGCACTCTAGTCTTCTCCATGTGTGGGTATCTGGTAACAGTGGAAATACTGCCTGTATTTTTTCCAGCTTTGTACCTCTGCATGTGAAGCTCCCTGAACTTTCACCAATGGAACAGTTGTCACCTGTTAGTTCTCTTCTGTTTGAACTGATTTAAGACAAGCCAGCTTTTAGACACAATTTTATTTTTCTCTGGAGCAGGGGACATAAGGCAACCCACCACCTGCATCTGGAGGAGGAAATACATTAAAAGTAGTTTTGTTCATGACCCTCCTCAACAGCCTGATTAATCCTTTAACTGGAAACCTAAAGAAATATCACTAAGGCAGATGAACTCTTCATGAATTCCAGGTTTTCTGCAAAGAGAAAGAATGAAACTTTACAGCAATCTTTTGCACTCCTAACAGACTCCACCTCAGAGATAACACCAGACATAGTCAGTTATAAAAGGTTTCTGAAAACCATTACAATTAACAATAAAGTTTGACCTTTGCTGAGGAGTAAAATTTGGCCTAAATGAAGTTTACCATCCAACATGACCAGCAGTTTAGGAAACTGGAAAGTTCCGTTCAGCTACATGCAACTTCTTAAAAAAACATGTAACATCAAACCCCATAAAACATTGCAGAGCAGTTACCGTGACCTATTGTCAATCATATAACTAACCTGTGCCACCTCTGTAAAGTAGCAATATGCTCCTTTCTCTTTGAAGATTGTATTCAATGTGTTGTGACAGAGCTTAGATGACTGAAGTAATTTCCAGGCAAAACAGTCAAAAGCAGCCAAGGTAATTTTCTATTTAAGGCAAGATATTTTTCTCATCTATCACGACAAAGCGTGATGTGCTGATGTCACTGCTGCCACAAAATATTCTTCAAATTGTGCACGTTTGCATTCAGAGTAGGGTGGCTTCTGTTATATTTCTTTTTTTGGCACAGAATCTGATGATCTATTAAATAAATATTAATCCCTTGCTGCCTTCAAAGCTGTCTCTGCCATATTAGGATTTTAAATATCTTCATTAATTGCTTAACTACCTTTTCCTAAATTCCCCATGGGGTCCTTTGATACTAGTCGCTCTAATGTGTTACAATGTGATTCATGGCTTCACTCTGCTGTAACACAGAATGTATTTTTAGCAATTTTGTTTTACAGATGTCTCTGACAAAATGAAAATTCAACATTTTCAGACTCCAGAGGTAAGCAGACCTAGAAAGAGCCATTATAGTAGTACATTTTTAAAAGGATAGAAATCAGTTCTGTCTCAGTTCATGTTTGTGGAAAATGTTTGTGATCAGAACCATTCCGTGGGTAAATACATACCTTCAGTTTCTAAGCCACACAGAACACATTAGTATGAAACTGGCAAGAGAAGCAATAGGAAAGGCTGATTATTGAAATATCCATGATAAAATTATTGTATGAGGTGATTATTCACATGAAAATGTTATTGCTTAAAGCTACAATAGGATAAAAAAGGATCATAAAGAAATGCTAGAGATCAAACCAATTGCTTATACCTGGTGCAGAGGATCATTTAAAGCTGAGATTTTAAATATAGCCCAAGATTTTAGTTGCCCTGCTACAAAAACTAGTTGACAACTGCCTTGTGTTGGTTTTCCAATTGCTGCATATCATAAGTTGAAAAGATTGATCACAAGACAGTAATACACAACTTATATGTATGTTCAGAACGTGATGATGTTCTGTATATGGAAAAGCTCTCAAACTTAATCTAGCCACATACCCAGGAGAACAGAGGTGAAATGTGGAAAAGTCAAATGGCAACCAGGAAAAAATAGCTGTACTTTGTGATAGTCCTGGAAAGATCACTCCTGAAATGTAACAGGAGAAACTTACTTTCAGTAAAATAATTTTGGCAGCTGCAAACACAGTCACAATAACCAAAAATGTTATGCTTATGTATTTATGCATTCATACTTTTGATGCAAAGACCTGATACATTGTCTATTCATGTATCCTCCAAAACTGAATTTGCCCACCTCCTCCAATCCCTGGTAGAGACCAAGTCGTACACATTTTCCCATAGGATACTTCATGTTGAAATGGCCACAGTATTTTATAACCAGAGGTTGCATTACTTATTTTGTCATTGTCTCTTCTGTTTAATCATCTTGCTTAGGGGAAACAAAAGATCTGATGAAGCATCTCCTGGCTCCCCTAATTAGAGATTTGGGTTCAGTGATGAGAATACTGATCTAATTAGCTATGCATATTCTTTTGTAATTGGCTGGGACAAACTGATCTTCAAGAATATTTTAGACTTTTTTTTGCTGTGTCTTATTCTGTGGTATTTTTGTCATGCTACAGACTCTGAAGAGAGTGTAAGAAATAGCATTTGATTTTTCCCTAAGAAGCAAAAGTTGGCTAAGTGTTCATCTGTTGTTGGGCCTTCTCATGTGAACTTCCCAGCTTTGATTTCTGACCTTTCTTGCATTAAAGGAGGCATTTTTATTTGTATTGCTAATAGCTAGCTGTCACACTTAGCCTGATGTATCATAGACACAGATAATACCGCAGGCTTGGGTTTCCCTTGTGTTTAGCCTAAATTGAAGCTTATATAAGAACACTTTGACTATAGCTCACTTTGAAATGAAGGTGATGCCTTTATACCGAGAAAAGCGTTTTGAGAAAGTGACATATTGATGGCACAGTGGGAGATAGTAGGAATGCCATCTTTTTGTTACAAAGATTCATAGCGAAAGGGTCTTCAAGACTGGCTTTTTTATTGTTTCCAGTGAGGAAATGCTGATCACAAGATAAAGAATTCAGAGGTAGGTCCATAGTCCAATGCTAGCTAGAATTTTTGTTACAAGAAAACACAGCCTTTCTTTTGGGTCTGGCTCTCCACCAAATTGTGTTAATTCTTTGTCATAACCAGACTGGACTATTGCAGTGAGCCTCTACATAGCAGTATAGATAACTATTCATCTCAAAATTTCAGGGAGCAGAGCATGAAGTTTCCTGCCTAGCTGGCTTATTTTTTGTAAGTGACATTTTACAGCTACTCAGAAAAATGCATTAGTATCCATTTTACTTCTGGAAATATAATAACTTATTAGTATAGATCACTAAGCACTGTAGAGCTTTAGTATAGATCACTAAGCACTGTAGAGCTTATGTCTTATTTCCAAGAAGTGAAATTCTGTGGGGTACTTGAATGGCAAGCCTCCAATTTATACATCTTCTAGAAGACCCTGTAAATTTGTAACTTGACTCAATTTTTAGCCAAATTATAGCTGATTCCTTCATGTATGTATTAGAAGGAAGGAAACTTTTCAAATTTGGTGCATGATGTAGAACAGGGATCTGTAGTCTGCCTATAGAATTCAATGATAGAAAACTCCTATTAGATCTATCAGCTTGAAAAAAATGTGGAGCTGGAACACAGAGCATCTTTATCTTTGCTGTTACCACCAAACAAAGGAAAAGTGCTTCCTTAAAACAATAAACGAAGGAGAAAAAGGCTTCCATAGGAATAATGCAGGTTTCCAACAGCAGAGAAAGATGTTTCTTCCATTGTTCACTATAACGAGGAATTTATGACACTTTCAGTATTTTATCTGATTGTCTATTTAGCTATAATATAAACATATGAACTATTAAATCCAGTTAGAGACCTCTTGGATCTATCATATAAATCATCATGGGTCATAGTCTAAAAGCCCTGTTACCTTCAGCTTTAAGGAGAGTATTAGGCATTGAAAGTTAAGCAAAACAGTTCATTTATGTGGAACATTATGAAAACCAACCAGTATGCCATTTGTGATCAAGTATCAAGACTCTATAATCTCTGCTTTCCTTAGCTGGATTCTTCAGACCACAATCAAAATGTCACCAGAACAAACACAGAGAATTTTTAGGTTCATTCAGGCACACCCCAGCTCATAGATTGACACGATGGACTGTGACAGCTCTTTCAGAGACATTCCAGTCCATCATGTCCTGTGTGGCTGTTGTTCACGTACACAACTCTGTGCACTAAAACTCCTTATGAAATATTTATCCCCAGAAAGGTAATGTGCATTATCAGTAACAACTTCCCCCCCCCAAATAAGTTAGTCATTTGTCATTTCCCCCCAAACCACTAAGTGTGCATCACAGATTAACGTCTTCAAATGTTCAGCTAAAAAAAAAAGACAGCAGGAGAAACTATTTATAATTTATAACTGCCTGAATAAACTAGGTGAAAATTTCATGCCTTTCGAACACTTTAAAAGGGCCAAACAACCAGCTGCAAAGTGGAATTTATAATTGGAAGCAGCGACACACTATACCCTACAGCAGCATCAAGAGTACTTTTATAATACTGCCACCTGAATACAGCATAATTTCATAGAATCATAGAATCATAGAATCATTTCGGTTGGAAAAGACCTTCAAGATCATCGAGTCCAACCATTAACCATGCCCCCTAAACCATGCCCTGGAGTACCCTGTCCACTCGCTTTTTGAATACCTCCAGGGATGGTGAATCCACCACTTCCCTGGGCAGCCCATTCCAATGTTTGACAACCCTCTCAGTAAAAAACTTTTTCCTAATATCTAACCTAAATCTCCCTTGCCTCAACTTGAGGCCATTTCCTCTCGTCCTATCTCCAGACACCTGACAGAAGAGACCAACACCCACCTCACTACAACCCCCTTTCAGGTAGTTGTAGAGAGCGATAAGGTCTCCCCTCAGTCTCCTCTTTTCTAGACTGAACAACCCCAGATCCCTCAGCCGCTCCTCATAAGACTTGTGCTCAAGGCCCCTCACCAACTTGGTTGCCCTTCTCTGGACATGCTCTAGCAGCTCTATGTCTTTCCTGTAGTGAGGGGCCCAAAACTGAACACAGTACTCGAGGTGTGGCCTCACCAGTGCCAAATACAGGGGAACAACCACCTCCCTGTTCCTGCTGGCCCCACTGTTCCTGATACAGGCTAGGATGCGATTGGCCTTCTTGGCCACCTGGGCACACTGCTGGCTCATATTCAGCCGGCTGTCAACCAGCACGCCCAGGTCCTTCTCTGCCGGGCAGCTTTCCAGCCACTCTTCCCCAAGCCTGTAGCGCTGCATGGGGTTGCCGTGACCGAAGTGCAGGACCTGGCACTTGGCCTTGTTAAACTTCATACAATTGGCCTCAGTCCATCGATCCAGCCTGTCCAGATCTCTTTGTAGAGCCTCCCTACCCTCAAGCAGATCGACCCTGCCTCCCAACTTGGTGTCGTCTGCAAACTTGCTGAGGGTGCCCTCAATCCCCTCATCCAAATCATCAATAAAGATATTAAACAGAACAGGGCCCAACACCGAGCCCTGGGGAACACCACTTGTGACCCGCCACCAACTGGATTTCACCCCATTCACCACTACCCTCTGGGCTCGGCCATGCAGCCAGTTTTTCACCCAGTGAATAGTGCACTTATCCAGGCCACGAGACGCCAGCTTCTCAAGGAGTATGCCATGAGAGACAGTGTCAAAGGCCTTGCTGAAGTCTAGGAAAATAACATCGACAGCCTTTCCCTCATCCACTAGGCGGGTCACCTGGTCATAGAAGGAGATCAGGTTGGTCAAGCAGGACCTGCCTTTCATAAACCCATGCTGACTGGGCCTGATCCCCCTCTTATCCTGGACTTGCCATGTGAGTGCTTTCAAAACAAACCGTTCCATAATCTTTCCTGGTACCGAGGTCAGGCTGACAGGCCTGTAGTTCCCTGGATCCTCCCTCCGACCCTTCTTATAAATGGGAGTCACATTGGCAAGCCTCCAGTCCTCTGGGACCTCCCCTGTTGACCAGGAACGCTGATAGATGATAGAGAGTGGCTTGGCAAGGACCTCTGCCAGTTCCCTCAGTACTCTTGGATGGATCCTATCAGGTCCCATAGATTTGTGAGTGTCCAGATGGCGTAGCAGGTCCCTAACTAATTCCTGCTGGATTAAGGGGGGTATGTTATGCTCTTCATCCTTACCTTCCAGCTCATGGGGTGGAGTACCCTGAGGATGACTGGACTCACTATTAAAGACTGAGGCAAAGAAGGCATTAAGTACCTCGGCCTTTTCCTCATCACTGGTTGCTACGTTCCCTTCTGTATCCATTAAAGGATACATTTGAAAAGGATTTCATTTGGCAACAAAGTCCTTGTATCAGCCACTCCTGAAAAACACTCAATTCAATAATGTAAAATACACAGTCATATTTTTGCATTTATTTATAGGCTTTCTTTTTTATTCCAAAACAAAATTTCAACATAGCATACATAATTCCATGTAGTTTTAGGGGTTTTTCATTAAACTATAAGTGAATTGCCCTTCTGGCTGAAAATCTGTTTTCTTTTGCATTCCCATCTCTCCTATGTGCTACATTCCCTCTTAAATTCCACATGGATTCTATAGATTTTATTTAAGCAGGGCCAAGTTGCATGAACAGATCTGCCCTAGAGAAGTTTGCCTCTTTTAGCATGCAACCCACCACTAATGCTCCTTTTTCATTTAGGTTTTCAATTTGGATGAATTCCAAATTACCATTTATTCCAATAGAAATGCAACTAATTACACAAAGCATCTTAATAAAGAATGGAAACAAGATTAAAAGCCTTCCTCCTTCTGGTGTTTCAATGTGTGGAATTTATAAAATGCAGAAAGGTGCTTTAATTTCAGTTGTTGTTAGGCCTCTTAAACAATCTTTTATCCGGTGTTTTAGTACTAGCCAAATAGAATGGTATTCAAGTTGAAGGCAAAATACAGTCACTTTATATGCATTTATTACACAGGGTTTGTCTTACTCACTATGTTTTGTCATGTTTTGCAAAAAGTAACAGACAAGCTCTTCACATATGATGTGTTCAGAGCACCTATTCTGTCCTGGATAATTCCCTGCCCTAAGAAAGATGTTTCTGTCTTCAAGAGCTTTGCATACTATGGAGAGATAAACGGGTATGTAACTGGAAGAAAGAACAACAATAGATATTTTATAGGTCAGCTTGATTCACTGCAATCAAAACACAAATTTGTACAGTCTCTAAGCACACTGTCCAGTTGGATAAGATAGGTTTCAAACAAGCTCTTAATGGTTACACAGGTATAACGGTCCTAAGCAGAAAGAAGAATGAGGCTGGAAATGGTCAAATTAGACAAGAATTATGGGAGATGGAGAAGTGTAGGGGAAGAAGACATATTTAAGGAAGGTAATTATTATGTGAGTGATAATAACAGTAGCACTGATACCACTAGAGATGTGAAGATGGTGACTGAAGTCCCAGAAGGATATAACACACTCTGCAAGTGGGCAAGTCTGATGACAAGTTTTTAGACTTGAAATTACCCAACAGAAAGAATGCATGTACTAGGAAGGCCAAAGAATAGACTTTTCCCATGTAACCATTGCCCACAGTCAAGCCAATAAAATTACAGATCTGTGCTGGCAAGAACAGATTGCGAGAGTACAAAGGAAAGGGATATTTCCTTCTGCCACTTCCTCTGCACCACAGAGAAGGTGTGGCAGGATCCAGTTAAAACAGCCACTATACAGCACAACAGATCACTTATGCAATGCTGAACAGTCAAGACTCAATCCCCTCATGAGGAATCTCTCTTATATCCATGGCGTGATCTGTTGAACAGAAAAAAATCTGTTACAGAACTAAATGAGAGAGCTGGAACTCAATCGAAACTTGTGGGAATACTGAGGAACGTTAAAGCTGGAGATTAAACTGGAGTAAGGATGCACTTTAAATCAGGCAATACCCTGCTCTGAATCTTCATGTTTGTAAGAATTTTCCACTAATGTGGACGCTACGTGTAAATGGGTGTTACAGAAATTTACAGAATAGCACAGGAAAATTATCTGGCCACCCAGCAGGGCCGCTGCCACTGCTAGTCCTCTTCCTCCTGGATTCAGTGTCTGTATGTCCCCTCCCAAAAGCACAGCACACTGTTTGTTTCTTCCCTTGTCAATTATTCAGCTCATGGTTATATGCCGCTTAGTCAAAAATATTATCTTCTGGTGCTATAGCAAGTTAGCATGTAGGAATGATTAAGAGGTCAAAAATGGGATGTTGCCAGGGTTGCTTGCTTCATCCCATGTTTAGTTTTCAAAGGGATCACCATGGGAAACTAAGGACTATACAGAAGAGATTTCCAGATCTCACTGACAGAGCTAGTGAGATTGAACAGGGCCTTATACATACATACATACATACATACATACACACACACCAGTAAGATTCATTATGCTCACTGGTATACATTCACTTTATTAGCAACAAGCATCTGAAATATGTAAGAGCTCAGGAGTACATAAAAGAAAAACAAAGCCTTCCTAAATATTTTAGTCAATCTATTGCTTTTAAACCTTTGAAAGTTTCATTTACATTGCCAAAACATAGGGAGAAGATGGTGCAAAATAGAATTAAATTATTCTAGGTGAATTTGTCCTTTGCTCTCAACACAAATGAAAGGATAGCACAATCCAGTGAAAAGGGTCTCTTTAACTATAGAAGGTAATAACTAGTTATTTACATCTTATCCTTTGCAAGCATCACTTGCTCAAATTTAGGGCATTGCCAGCTAGTAAACAATTATTTACAAAACCAGTTCACTGTACTTTCTGGTCCTAAACTCCTGCCTGGTCTTTGCAGTGCTGTTAAAGATAGGACGACCAGGAAATCCCACGATCTAACAGCATAAAGGTCAATAGCTGGGAGTGAAACACAGTAGAAATATGCCAAAGGCTACAGCCAAATGGTCAACTCATTATAAAGCCTCAGCTGTAACCTTTTGGTTCCCTTTCCCCAGCAGCTTACAGAAAGTATGGCCTTTGTTTCCACAACAGCTTCCTTGAAACCTCAGTGTCCCCACTCTCCCCCCCTATGGTATTATCACAGTAGACAGGATATAGCTACTAATAACATTACATAATTTACAAAAGTGGGGCAATTTTTGTTGTAGTGTAGACTATGCCCATCTGTACTAATTCATTATCTCAATATTCAGTGCTAACACAGTTCTCAGTAGCCTCACTTATGGGCAATAAGGAAACACCGTAAATGCTGTGCACATCTGCAGCTGAGTACTTATTTAAGAATACCAGTGCTATATGCACCCATATTTTTTATAGTGTATAAAGGCTGTCTTCATAAAACTATTTTGGGGTTTTTTGTAAGATCTAGGAAAATTGATTAACACTGCATCCTTCTGCTCTTCTTGGGCAGCTCTATATACCTTTACATATTCTAAAGATCTAGCCAGAATGTACGACTGAAATTTCTGTCAGCCCAGTTCTGCAAACCTTTTTCAAGTAAACTCTCACTGAGAATGTGCAGAACTAAGCACCTCCAGAGCAGGGTGCATATTCAGATCATCAGTCTCTTACTGCAGATTTTCATGTCAGTGACTGTTGCAAAAGTACCTGTTCCCTGTTCTTTCCAGGTTAATCAAGCTCCCAAGACATTCAGAACTGACAATAAAGTTTCAGTAGAGCCAAGTAAGCTGGAAACAATAAATGCTAAGAAATAAGGGCAAAAGATTAACATCACTATTCTCAGATTTTGAGATACAGCAGTTTCTTTTAATTACCCAGTTATTTTCAATATTGTATCAATTGGCTACTCCTATTGTGCTTTCATCTGGAGAGACTTTAGGAAACAGAAACTGTCCCAAGTGCTTCTGGACTTATCCAGTGTTTCAATCATAAAAAGGAAAATTGAACAAGAGCTGATTAGTGCTAATACATTATTTTCCTACCGCAATTGCTGAGCTGTTAATTATTTTACATGAATTAATGAAAGTTTACATGATCTAATTGCATGTTACTTCCTTCCGTCTAAAAAATAATTTTAAGAAATATTTTCTCTATGTGGGAAGAAGAATCACATTTATCAACAATTACAGAAATCTGAAATTCACATCCATTTTTACTCTGTTCTTGAGCAAATGTCAAAACCTCACCACTTGATCCAATGTTGCGGGAGTATTTTAATGATAAATATGCATTTTACGTTGAACTTGGAATAGATTCTATTTCTTTTTCAAGGCACTCAATTTTTACTTAGTTAAAACAAAAATTAAAGTGTCACATATCAAGAATACCTCTACTGAGTTCTAGTTAGTTATATAGATGTAGATTGAGATAACTGCATGAGTTCTTCAAAGTAACTAAGATAAAAAGAAGTATAAGTGTTTTGTGAGGGTAATGTTTTATGGATGATCAATACAAGTAGGAGAGTATACATGTAAGACTGGGTTTTCACTCATTGTGTGTGGCAAAATTATATGATCAACGGTCACCACCCAGTTAATGAAATTTCGAAAAACAAAGAAGGAAGAAGATCCTTGGTTACTGTTTAATAATAGAAATAGTATCTCAAATTTGCATAGTACATCAAAGGCTTCCCAGCTGTTTTACGAACCAAGACATCTGTGAATGTGTTAAACTGTCCAAAGACAGTTCACTTACGCTGTGTTAATACAACAATACCCTTACACTTGCTCTGCTTATTGCCCAAGTAATGAGTGGAAATCCCACCTGAGGAGTTATCTCAAAACACAGAGAAAACTGCACTAAATCCTGATTTGAGAATGAAGTAAATTACTTGATTGACTTGACAATTTTAAGAAAAATACCAATTAATACTGTCAAAAAGATTCCAAAAGCCAGCGTTGGCCCTTTCTATACTGAATGAGGGAGATGGCACATCCCTGCCTGTGGACTGGCTGACTAAAAGAGTGTCCAAAAGCTGTGTTAAAGCTGTCAGGAAGTAAGAAGCTGAGAAAACCACAAAGACCAAGAAGCTATCAACTAGCATGTGTAAACTGCCTGTGTAAAGCAGCATGGATTAATTCCAGTGAGCTGCTAGTTCCTGGCAGTGGGATCACAAAGGAGAAGCTTATCAAAATCATTTAAAATCCGTGAATGTAACTAGACTGCAGCTGAAGCAGTGGTACAGGCCTAGGGGAGACAGCATGCCTCTGTGTGCTTTGAAGGAAGATAAGAACACCAGCAGCATCCCAAGCATTTTGAGGACATCACTGCATGGCACAGCTCCCTGAGAAGGATGCCTAGAGGAAATATGAATAGTGAAGCTGGCAATTAAAGGTGTAAATATTATAAAAAGAAGAGGAAAAGGCAGCAGCAAGGCGGCATGGTCACTCCTCAGGAGCGATCATTTTATGATCTAACACCATGTCCCTAGTTGTTTCTGTTCACTCTGTCACCTATGCATGTGTAATGTAAAATAACAGACATTTGGGTTGTTAAAATTTCTTCCCCTGCTAACTTTGTACTAAGGGGTAACTCCTGTTCTTCACTTGCTCACACAAAAGAAGAGCCAACATGCTCTCTCTTCCCATACCAATGGGGAACACCTTGAAGACTGGGATCACTGCTCAACCTGATGAACAGCCTCATGGAAGAGGCTGAGAAGCAAGATCCTTCCTCCCAACCCCTCTGAAATGAAAATGTTAATGCAGAGGTCCTTCATAGATGCCAGACTTAATTTGCTTCTCTCTAGCCACTGGGCTTCTGGGTAAAAGAAAAAAAACAAACACAAAAGTCACTGTTGAAATCAGCTAATGACCATCCAGCAGGAGCTGAGGATGAACAGCTGCAGCAGGTACTTTCTCCAGATGTTGCCAGGAAGAATGACTTTTGCACAATTAGCAAGTAGCTGCGCTCAATGCTTTCCCAAACCCTTCGATACCACCACTTTATTCTGCCTCACCTTCCTGTTCACGTCCCCTTCCTCTTGTCTCCCCTTGCTGTATACCTTTGTTCCCAACAAAACCCCATCTCTTTGAACTTTATAAAGGTACAAACAGAAGTGTTGTGGTATTAATGTGACATCTCAAAATGTCACTATTTTGTCTGTTTTATCCCCTCCTGCCCAAATCATCTCTCTGCCTTGCCTGTTCAACTGTAAGTTCTCCCAGATGGGAAGTCGCTATATCTTGTCTGTCGCAAAGTAGTGTCATTCTCAGCTGAAATCCCTTGGCACCACTATAAATACCAATGTTAATAAAATCATTATCTTGGACTTCACTGAGTGTAAATGTGAATAAGAACATAACATCAATCAACTCTTTTAATAAAAAAGTTTCTCATACTCTCTCCTTTTTCCCCTCCTGTTCATTACTAAAAAATATTCTATCAAAAGTAGCCAACTAAGTTGTCTCCAAGTACTAAAGAGTTTGGAGATGCAACTTTCTGCAGGGCTTTCTTTCATCTTTTTCTATATACCTTCATCCTAAGTTTTTGTCTGCCTTTAATGCATATATAACTTACTTTCTCAGATGGAAGCTGCTGTCACATGCATTTCAAAGCACTTGACTGAGTCCTGGAGAATTCACACACAGCTATGATCCACAATACTTCCTCACCAGTGACAGGCAGCAGAATAATAAATATAAGAGATGCCAGAGGAGAGTCACTGGCACTAGGGAAGGACCCAGGCTCTGTCTAAGGATTTCCAGCCTTCTGAGCTTGCAAGCAATGCACCTAAAAGGTGCCACTGTGACTTTATCAGTTGCATGACTGATTCATTGTCTCACATCTCCCACCAGGGGAACAAGACCCCGCCAGAGTGTTGCCAAGCAACCCTGTCTTGGGCTAAACACAAAAATAGGTGCCACAAAAGCTTCATGATTGACTGAAGTCCCTTTTCTTCACACTGGCAATCTTGCTTTCAGTTACCATGCAGGTCTCCATTGCCGAAAAACTTTGCTGCTGCTAAGCTCTGAGTGGGATATGTGGGAACAGATCGCTGGCTGCAGTGAGCTGCAACTGCTGCAGCATTATAAACAAAAGGTCTTTACCTAGCCATTCTCCTTTAGCAAGAATGTTAAACCCGGAGTATGGTTTTGATGCTGCTGCCATTTGCTAAGCATATGACCAGCAAAAGATCATCACTAGACTTTTGGCTCACATGCTGCATATAATACGATTGTAATAAGATCCATCATCTAAGAGTCACGGACTCAATCTACGCCACACAGCAGCAATGCTAAATAGGTGTTTGCATTCATCTGTTTATTTCCAGCTGTCTTGATAAATACCAGTTCTTTTTCAATGCCAGTCCTTAAGCACCATTTTGAAAACACCATAAATGAAAATTAAAGTCTAGATTTTGGAAGGCAGAAGTTAATAAAAGAATCAGCTTTTATATCCCTATTTATTACTTAGATCTTAGGTAATTTGATTTATTTTAGTGATACTGCTCTTGGTAGTACTTTGTTTTTTAATATTACTGAGTGGTTGTCCATTTTTAACCGAAGGATTCACAAGGGTGTTTTGTTTAAAAATGCACAAAGGTATCTTATTAAATAATGTCACAAACATGAAGTTCATTATTATGCAAATGCCATCTTCAGAACAGATTTGTTAATTGCAACTCATTTGCATAATTAATGAACTCTCAAATGAATAATGCCTTTGCAGATTTGTGCAGCATTGTTTTAAAATAAATTATAAAATACATGTCAAATGAAGAGTGCTTCTTAGATTCCCATAGCATTGTTTGAAAATTAATTACCAAACGTTTGTCAAATTAAAATGAGTTTATAGTTTTTACAATGTTGTTTTAAAATTAATCACAAAATAAAATGTCACCATACTAAAGTAAATAACTTGTTCTTTTTTTTCAAAAAAGAAATGCAGAAAAATGTAAATGTGTAAACTTCAGTGACATTGTTTGTTTTACTCATGCTGAGTTTTAGTCATTTTGTCATAGCATTATGATTTAACAAACTTGGTAGCTGTATGTTAATGTTTTAGTAAATTAATTTAATTATATTGGGTTGGATCTCTAATAGTACTAATGATTAATGATAGAGCATGTAAAAATATTGTGTGGTCAAGGTCATGATATATTAGTAAAAAAAAGCCTGGACTTCCAATGACTGCAGATTCATGTTTGCTTTTATAAAGGGTTATGTATCTTTAAAACTCATTGTATTTCTGGATTTTTTGAAACAGTGTCTTGAACCATGACTCTTCTTTCTTGTCATATAACATACATTTCCATTTTTCACATAGAAAAAAAACATAAAAGTTCAGGAAAGTAAAAATTTGCCTGCATTCATAACCATGCAGCCTAAATGAAGTCAGATCAGTCTCAGGAATTCAGCACTACAGCTTGATATCCCTTAACTGTCTGCTATTTTAAAACCCAGATTATGGATGATCTTCCACTGTGAGACACAAAACTTTAGGCAGATTCTTTGCTTTCTGTAAATTAGTGTTCACGGGCTCTACAGGAAGAAAAAACCGTTAAGTCTTGAGTACCTGATCATCTCTGTAAATGATGGAGGATTCACATACACTGTTAGACGCAGCAAAAGAAGGGTATGGAGGCACTTTACCAATTCTTTGAAGATTAGCCTTGCTAGGTAAAGAGAGAGCTTCCAACCATTTCACAACCCTCTGAGTTATGTTAAGATTCATCCCACACAATTAATAAGGTCAGTATCATTTTTTAAATATCCTGGAGAGAGAGCAGTTCCTTTGTTCACTTTTACATTGTCCATAGTTCTTAAGAACAGTTCCATCCTGCAGATGCTACCTTATTTATGATTTTACTCAATTCCAAGCAGTGTCTTGGCAATGCATACATAAATATATATATGTGTGTGTGTGTGTTTGTATGCATGTAAAGAAGCATCACTTGAACTCAACACAAGAACTTAAGTATTAAGGGAATTTTCATATATAAAAAAAGAGGGGAAAAAAAAAAGATTCTAGTTCCTGGAATTTACTCTAGGATACTTAAGGTTGTTGATGACTGTGGAACGATGAGAGAAAACATAAACATGCAAAATAGATTGACCCATTTCAAAGATGTCTTCAAACTGACGGTCCCAAGGACTATGTCCTTTGGACAGAGTAATAGGCTAAGTAGAGATCAGGTATGTGATGTGACGGGATCAGAGGGAATCACCTTTTCTGCCCTTCCAATGCAGCAGCTTTGGGATTCGTGCTTCTAAGAAGCAATAGGGATTACCAATAAATTAGGACAAGCCTTCTTTTGGGTTATGTTGGTATAAACTTGAGGCAATGAGATTTGTTTTCATAGTCTGTAAAACAGACTAAAAGCACACAAAGTACACAAGAGATTGTAATAAATTATATCAAATGAAGGAGCATCTTGTCAGAGACATTTTTTAAATATTGCAAGATGTAACGGAGGACATGTGATAACCAAGTGGTACAGTAATACCCATACACGTTTGGTCCTGCAGATGACAGGATTTCATTCTGTGCCTTCAGATGAAGGTGGATGCCACGGCAGTACTGCTATTAAGGGAGAATGATCTGTAAAACACCACAAAGCTGGCGTTGCTGCAGAACATGCTTCTTGAGACATTTAGCATGGTGGGGTGAGGCTTCTGGCCATGACTAACTAATGGAATTTACCGGCGACAGTGATCAGAAGTGACACACCGAAACTCTGGTGTGATACAGATTACATTCAAGAAATCATGAAGTCCTCAAACTTTGGTGTCATTAAGTCAATTGGAGGTGTGAGAGCTTCTAATGGAGACTGTAGCCACTGTCATTTTAAAGTTTATTTCACTTGATTACTCAGGGGCTAACTAGTTGTGTATGAGTCATCCATCACCATGACTGTTGCCCTGGAGATTTAAATTGCTTAATGTGTTGTTGCTGTATTGTGTTGCCGAGCTTACTGATGTACAGGAAGTTAGTTACGTCTTTGCACAGAGAGAGTCCATGTAGAGAACACTGGTGAGATTAAATTCCTACTGCTTGCCCTTCAGACTAGTCCCAGCACCACCTTAACACCAGGAAGAAATATTTCCTCTGATGATACAAAGTCTGTTTGATTACTGTGGAAGATTGGTCTGCATTAAGCATTCTGGAAAGAGCCATCGGGTTTAGGAACTTCACTGAATTGAGCAAGGAAATGTTTCGTCTTCAGAGTGTCATGGATATTAGTGGACTCAGGATTACTTTTTATTAGAAAATAAGTTTACATTCTGCATTCCTTGTTTATAAAATCTTCACTCAGACAAAAGAAAGAAGCAATATAACTTAAGTTTACATCAGTGCCTTCTTTCTTCCTCCTTGCATCTGTGAAAAAGCTATTGAATTTCTGGAGCACAGGGCAGAAAGTTTCTGGACATCCAGAAGAATATATTCTGCAAATGCTCCAAATGGTTGAGAAAACAAATGTTTACGCTAACATATGCTGGTGCAGGTCAAATTGTATTACTACTAATGCGTACTGCCAACAATGCTATGTTAAAATATATCCTGTCCAGAACATAGGCAATGCCCTATGTGGACTGAAAATCTAACTTTCATAAGAAAACCACCTCTTTGGCAAAAATACCATATATTGCAACAGAAATGAAAAGTAATAGAGATGAATAGGAGACACTTTATATGTACACATATATACTGATTAATCACAAAGCAGCTTCCAAAACTAATGAAGCACTGTAATCTTAATTATTAGTTGGAGAAACTAGAGAATAAAATAGTTAAGGATCTTGCCTGGAATGTTACAGACTGTTAAAGAAATAAGAATAGAATCAAGATCTTAATCTGAATCGTGTGCTTTGTTATGATTCTACATCTGACCTACAATGAGAAGAATTCTAACATTAAAATTTCTTCTCAGTTGTAATTTTCTAAATTCACCATTGTTTCTATGTGCATTATTATGAAAAGTAAACATTTTTGTCTAATAATTGTGTTGCTGACTTTTCTGTTAGTGCAACAATTTACAGTAATTTATATGAACTTTTTTTGAAAGAGAGTTTTTGGCTGTTAATCACTCTGGCTTTAGCTTCAATGCAATCAGTGGAATTGTACTGATCTGTTAAGAATGAGATCTGGCCCTGCTGCACTGGTGTTTTACAAACACTTCTATTACTCTTTCTTATCCTCTTCTTTAATGAATGCCAGTTTTTCTTGCATTATTAAAAGCTCCTCTTCATCCAAGAAAATTAAATGAGAATACCATTAATAAATCAATGATTTATTTTCTCTGAAATCTGTATGAGTGAAGGACCAGATTTACCGCCATTCAGCAGGCTGGAGAGCAAGTCTGTGGAAAAGGCCCTGGGACCTGGGGGGACAGCAAGCTGAGCATGGGCCAGCAGTGTATCCTGACAGCAAACACAACCGACAGCATCCCATCCAACCCACCCAACCTGGTGGGGGTTTTTTGGAATGGTTATTGAAAATCAAAGCTAGACATGCAAAATATTTAATTCTAATAACTTATTCTTTTAACTTGCTTAGGAAAAGAAATGCAGGGAGAGATGCTGGAAAAGGAATATCTTTGTTTTTAAAAATAAACAAAAAAATATTCAACCCTCTTGTTAATAATAATCAAGGTACAGATTTCTCTATGAGTTATACACAAAGTGGAAAAGGATTTTTTAAATCCTATAAAGACTGCAGTGAACTAGTTATATAAGACAGTCCAATGCTCTAGAAAATAAAAAAATCACTGAATGAATTAAACTCTAATAGACCTGCCTTTAGAAAGTCACACATCCAATGACAACTAAAGAAGGATTACAGAGGACTTATTCTCTAGTAATCTTCAATTTATAATCACTTAGTTTCTTTTGGATTAGATCCAGTCCATTTCATTAACCTGTAGTAAGGTTTTTCCTTTCTTGCATTTTAATCCACTCTAGCCTGATTTACAAAGATTAACTTCAGATTGAAGTTCTTGAGATCCACATCCCCAAATCAGAACATTTAACTTGGAAACACATATATCATAAAATACATCTCAAATAATGGTCCTTTTCAATTTTACTAATTAAAAATATATCAGTCTGAAAATGATTGATCAACAAGTTTGTAGGGACGCCAACCTTCTGAGACATTCCAAAACCTACTGTTGAACCAAAAACAAACACCAAATTTAAATATGCCTTTAGTGAACTTGAGGATAAAATTATTCATCCTGATCTAACAAAATAAATAAGAATTAAGAAAGATACATATGAAATAAATGAGAATTAGAATGAGACATGAAGAGCAAGCAAGACAGCTCATGTTTAGCAATAAAGCCTGAAAGACACCTTAGTTTGATTTGCTTACCATTCATAAGTTTGAGGAAAAAGTATATAACTGTGTAGTAAGACAATCTAATTCAATTATCAGGGTGTAAATTCAGTCAAACATTACTGAATTGCAGTAGACTGCTGAGTCTTTGCAGTCAGCTGAGTAGACAGCAGAAGCTGAGTACTTGAGAGTAACTGATCTCAGATATTTTAGATATTAAAATATACCTGAAAAGAGGAGGTGGATAGCTGTATTTTGAAAAAGTAAAAAGAGTTCTTATCCTTATTATAGTTGTATATAATTATTCTTGCAGATGGTGACTATGAATCAATCAAAATACCAGTTCCAGATGTTATAATACATCTTCATTTGTGAAATAAGAAAATCAAAGGTTAGGATGCTGTCATGTTAAGACACTGTACATTCATTATAACTGGGCTGTATACAATGTAACCTTGATATTTCAGCTTTTCTACTATGTTTTTAATAATGGATACTTCCTTCCAAAGTATTTCCATTTCACAGTAGTATTTGGATTTCTAAGTATTTTCATACAAAATAATAAAGAAAACATAAGCCTTTAAGCCTTCTCCAAATATGATTGACATTTTTTCAATCCAACCTGCATTTTTATTCTGAAAGTCCTGTACTAGAATTTAAATAGATTACCAGTTTGCTCAATGTATTTTGTTAACTGAGATCATTAGAGTTACAAAAAAATCTGAACTCATGCATTGTCTTAGTCTACCGTGTTGCCAGTGACAATCATTTGGGGGTTCAGTGGGTATTTTTCTCTGAATCATTCATACCTTTACCTAGAATGATGTGAAATACAGGAGGATCACATTACAGAGCAAGGATGTGAGTTTAAAATCACATACATAAAAAATAAGAAAAGGAGCTGAAGCAGAAAAAGCCCTTGACATTTCTCATTTTAGACTCGTTTTTGGCTCTGTCCCTGTCTGCCTCCAAAGAGGATGCTCCCCTCTATGTGGCCACAGCAACATCATGACGCACTCTTCAATGCCAGGAGTTGTTGTGGGTAGCCCTTGCTCAGTTGTTGCTCTCAAAGTCTTTCACATCCAACCATCATCCTCTTGCTTTGGAGACAGGTGTCAATAAAATGCCTGAGTCCTAGGAAGGCTGTAGAGAATCAGCTGACCTATGTATTACTGGGGATTTGTGGGTGCCCATCAGTCAGCTCTTTGCCCAGGGGATGAATATCACACAACCCTGCTAACAGTCAAGGTTCCCTTTCCTTCTTCTCTCTGAATCAGACAAGAGAATAGCTTGAAACACAGCGGTCCCTTTTCTGTCCTCTCAGCTCAAGGGATTAATCTTATTTTTTCTCCATCACATGCTGTAAGTCCCTTGACTATTTAGTGAATTTAGTAGACAAACTGCCTACAGTTAGCCTGGGGTGGGGGTTTCCGTCCCTATGGAGAGTGACCGATCATGCGCTGAGCTCTGTGACACAGCCTCCCAGCAAGTATTTGCTGAATCCAGCCATGGCATGTACATCAATACCATTAGGGTAGTATAGGTCATATTCTGACTGCTTTAGCAGTATGATCAGCAACAGCTTGATGCAAGGTGCACAGGGACATGCATTAGCTTACAGTTAATACTGTAAGATCCAAAGAGATCCAAACACATAAGGCTGATGTGGTTGATCAAACAAAATATGAGTTTAACATGTGACTGTTGATGAATTGTATGGGGTTTGTACCTATGAGGCTTTTGTATGAGTCTGCATCAGCCCAAGAGCCTCTGTGTGAAAGTGGCTCAAATTAACGTTAATATATGGTCAGTTGTGTCCAGGCTGTGCTGTTTAAACTAATTTTAAGTGAATAACATTCTATTTAAAGGTATTTCTTCAATTAAATATTAAGTCTTTTTTTCAAAATATTACAGTTATGGCATATTTCTTTATTCTTCATAGGGAGAGACATTATAGCAAACAACTGAAGTAAATAAGTATGAATCTATCATTACACATGGAAAACCATAATGAAAATACATGCCTAGCAAGAGTTGAATTCAATTCAAAATATTTTTGTGAGAATTGCTACAAACTTTCTTTCAGTCATGATTTTTCCAGAAAATTAGCTTTATACCCAAACTCTGTATTACCAGTAAAAAGGGCTTTATTAAAGCTGGGATAGATTGTATCTTTCATTTGGGTGTAAAAGGTATAAACTAAAAATACTGATTCTTCAAGCAAGAATCAAAACAAAATATTCAGAAATGCTTCAAAACCCAAAATGTTGTGTTCAGTTTATATTTCTCATGTGAATTAACCAAATAATTCTCTTCTAATTTTCTTCTACAAGATGAAAGTCAAATAAAAAACTTTCAAAACAAGGGCTCAACATTTTATATTCTAAAAGAACATGAAATGCTTCACAGTATTTTTTTTTAAATAGTACTGTCAAAGTTGGTATATTTTTGCACATTTTGACTTTGACAAATTCATGTTCAAGTTAGTTTACTTACAAAAGAAAAACTTGTTGTCTGAGAAAATTCCTGACCTATGTGAACTCCTGTGAGCTCTGAGATCAGATGTTACTTTGGCAAATGTCTTAACCACTACTGTAGTGTAGGCTGAGTTGCTTGGGAGTTGGGGTTGTTTTGTGGGGTTTTTTTTTAATTTCTGGAATGAAATCCTGTAAATTACCTGGGTATCTTTAACAAAACACTTTTTCCATAGTAAAAATATTTCAGTATTGGAATTTCCTCAGCTTCAGGGTACGTTTTCTTGCTAATGTAAGAAAGAAAACAATCTGGAGAGCCAGAATTCCTGATATATTGGATTCCCAAACTCATCAGGAATACGACAGGCCTTTCTCACTTAGAGAAGATAGAGATTTCAACACGAGCCCCTACATTCTAGATGAACATATTGGCCACTTGGCTATTTGGATAGTTCTCATTTACGTTGTTTAATTTTTAAAATTTGAAAGCTCAAGGTTGTGGGTTGTTTTCTTTTTTCCCAATGTAGAACGAAGGCCAAATGCTTGAAACCATTTGCAAAACAGAATTCTTGTTTTACAGCCAATCTCACAGCTGACTTCACTGGAGCTATTTACATGAATAAGGGAAGCAGATTTTGACCACAGTAGCTGTGTCTAGACGAGTAGATTTAAGAGTGCCAGGGAAGAGCTTCCAGGCACTGGAATTTGATTGTCTACGCTGTTAAATCGTTAAGAGTCCCTGGCACACTCCTGGCTTTTTCCAGCTAGAGCAGTTGTCCTGGTTTTGGTTGGGATAGAGTTAATTTTCTTCTTAGTAGCTGGTGCAGTGTGTTTTGGATTTAGTGTGAGAATAATGTTGATAACACACTGATGGTTTAGTTGTTGCTAAGTAGCGCTTATCCTAAGTTAAGGATTTTTCAGTTCCCCATGCTCTGCCAGCAAGCAGGTGTGCAAGAAGCTGGGAGGGAGCATGGCCAGGACAGCTGACCCAAACTAGCCACAGGGATATTCCATACCATGGAACATCATGCTCAGTATATAAACTGGGGGGAGTTGGCTGGGAGGGGCAGATCGCTGCTCGGGCATCGGTCAGTGGGTGGTAAGCAATTGTATTGTACATCACTTGGATTTTCTTGGGTTTTATTTCTCTCTCTTTTTTTATGTTCCTTTTCATTATAATTACTATTATTACATTTGGGTTTTATTATTGTTATTATTTTATTTTATTTTACTTTAGTTATTAAACTGTTCTTATCTCAACCCATGAGCTTTACTTCTTTTTTTTGATTCTTCTCCCCATCCCACTGTGGGGGGGGAGTGAGCAAGCGGCTGTGTGGTGCTTAGTTGCTGGCTGGGCTTAAACCACAACAGCAGTTCCAAACAATTCACAAGGACCTTTCCCTATGGGTAGCATGAACACAAACACCCTTTGGACAGTGAGACAGTTTCATAGCGTGGATGTAGGCCAGTCTGCACCACATGCCAGAGAACAGTCACAAGTAAGTTTAATTTACTGGTATAGAAATAATCAGAATGGATCAAAAAAGAAAATAAAAATCTTGACTTTCTCTTCATGGAAGGGAAGAAAGGTGAAAAGAAAGGGGAAAGGGGGAAAACAACAATTATCTAATTTTAACAACCAGATTTTTTTTAATGGAATATCTCCTTCCCTCATCTTCTCAATGCTAGGAAAACCTAATGTTCTTTCTGACCTTGTCTGTACTGGTTTATTTTTATCTCACTGCCCCATTTTCCTACTTTGCAGTAACGTATCAATAAACTGACAAAGAATAAATGCATGGGTTTAACTTATTAGTAAATTTCATAACAAAAATTGTAGCTACACTAATTCTGAGCAGGCCTTTGTCCAAGCCAAACATTCTACTGAAGTTTCTGTGCCGAAGGGCAAAAAAGGGGGCTGTTTGAATCCTTCTCCTCCAAATAACCTATGCCCAAAAGAAAAGATGCTTTTGAATAACAAGGATCAGCTCAGTCAGGGAACTAAAAGCTAAATTGTGTTTGTGTCTTTGCAGAGATACGCAAGGGCAGAAGGGCATCTTCTTCAGGCATTCAGTCTCCGCACAGGGTCGAGCACAATGGCAGTGATTGTACTCATGGAATGACAGGACTCCGCAGGGCTAAAGCCCCTAGAAATTATGCGTGAGAAGGGGTACGCCCTCTCACCCACTTTACTGCACCATGGATATGGCTGGAATTGGAAAGCAGAGTTTTCTGGCTCCTAAGTACTTGTTTTGCCTGTACTGATTGTGTTCACCTTTAGGACTCCTAGGACTGCACTGACTGAGGCACTGTGGAAAGCCTCTGAACTCTCCGCTGCCACTGCTGTGGTTCAGATTCTTTTCAAGGAACCTTTTCAAATAGGCAGTGCGTGCTGTCCTGTTAGAAACAGATTCACTGAGGTGGGAAGGTCTGCTAAACTCAGTCTGAAGTTGTTTGGTGAAGACCCAGAACCACGATCAAGGATCTGTTTTCCTTTTATCTTCTAATTGGAATGAGGCAGCACCACAAGTAAATGCCCATTCCTAGTTTCCCATCTATACACTGCAATCTATCCCACAGAACTGATTTCTGCCATAGTTTGCAGACGAAAAACAGTAGACTGGTTAATATATATCTTTTTTGAGAGTACAATACAGTATAAGTATAAAGGCTGTCTTAAAGAAAGAAAGGTCACATGAATTAGTTGATTTGAGGATTCCTCTAGCATTTCAGAGGGAATTTATTTCAAACCATGTATATTAATAAAGCAAAGCCCATGGTGTTTCCAAGCATGCTTGGTGACATGTGCAGAACTGCCAAATGGTCCATTATTTCTAAAAATTATGTGTCCCAAGGCAGTAGCAAACTTGTTTTCCAGACTGTGGGCATCAGTTTATGTGCTACATTTAGCATGTCCCTTTCTCTTGTGTTTTCCAAGATAAGTTTGGTTTTAAAAATCCAGTTCTTTGAATAACATTTCTTTTTCTCAGAATACATCCTAAAATGCCTGCTTATTCTGTGTTGTCCACTAAGCATTAGCACTGTTCAAGATGGAGAATGAAAAAAGCAAAGTATGGAAATGAAAGATCTGGAATGTAATGGCTGTGTTATAGCAGCACATAAGGTCTATATAGTAGTCAAAAATAAGATATTGCTGCACTTTTATATGCCCCATTGTATTTTATCATGTTAATTATCTGTTCATTAATACTGGTGAGAGCAATTATTTTCTTTAGGGGTATAATATTCCATATAAATCACGATGCCTGAGGATTTTTAGAGGTTTGGTTTTGGTTTTGGCATCTACTGGATTATTTCATACTGTAGTGACAATAAGAAATTCAGAGACAATATTTCAGACCATCTACTTATAGGAAAACAGAATTTGCTTGCATAAGAAAAAGCTTTTAAGGAAGAACATAGCATTTAATTCAGTCAAAGCTTCTGGTAATGGTATCTGCTAAACATAAAAATAGAGTTTACCAGTGACAAATACTTATTAGGATTTTAGATTGTGTACAAAAGGAGGAAAAAAACAGGCACGATAATGCAACAAGGCAAATTCACTCTTCTTTACAGATCCAGGGGCTACTTGTGAGAATGTCAGTCATGTTAGGTACTAATTAAGCAACTAAAATATATGCATTTTCAATTTTAACAGGCCTGCACTCTGGTGCAGCAGACGTCTACCAGGTCAACCCAATTATAAAGCGTTTTTCCCAAAGACTTAGTGCCACTGAGAATTTTGGATTCATGAGGAATCATGGAACAGATCTCAGCTATCCCCTCAGCCTATAAAAGAGAATTGAGGGGAAGGGTGATTTTGGAGACATGAGAAAATTGATCAAATAGCTACATTGTTCTTAGCACAGTGTGATCCTTCCAGCTTTTAAATAGGTGACTGTACAGACTTGCAGAGCACTGCTTGGCATAACAGAGATATCTCTGGCTTAATATCTGACTTCAGGGAAGTGCCTCTATCCATTACTCAGCCTCTCTCATGTTCTGTCATGCGCATGAACACACAGGCATAGTGTCTGCCTCAGTTTCTCCACTTTATAGACAGAGATAATGCTAATGACTTCTGTAAAGTTCTTTGAAAACTGCTGATGTGAAAGAGTTTGTATAAGTAAAGCACTACTCATCCAAAACTGACTCTCCTTTTCCCTTTCTGGAGATTTGAGCGCCTTAGAAAATAAAGAAAAATAAAAATTTTATATCATAAAACAATCAGTCTGTAGTAGAAGGATGAATGCTTGGAGTTGATCAGTTCTGCCCTCACCAGCAGAGCTGATAATAATCAGTCACTTATGTGCTATTTCACAGCTGATACCTCCTCCAAAAAAAAATTAATTGCAAAAGTTTCACAGATGTCTGCAGCAGTTGACCAGAGCTCTTGGGTTATTGCTTGTCAGACTATTAATGGGTTTGGCTAACCATGACAGTCATTACTTTCCCCCTCCTGTGAGCTACTTTCTGTGTAATTTATGCATAGGTTTTGCCAAGATTTGACAACTTGCAGGATATTAACATAAAATTAGACTGCAGAGCTGAACAATGGGTGGCATTAAAATTAGCAGCAGTGGAAACCAATCAAAGAGAATTGGTTTCTCTCCTGCTTTGCTTTAAAGTTAATATTTTTTATTTATTTTATCTTATTTCATTATCATTTTAGAAGGAGGAGTAAAAGAATAAATGCTAAAAACAGTTTTGTTTTGCTGGGTACCTTAGGAACCTTCAGAATGGTGGAGAAATTTCAATTAGACAAAATGCCTGACAGCATCTTAAACAACAGCTATCCTGAAATCAATCACAGAGGAAGAAAAGTTAGAAGGTGGGTTTTTTTAAAAAAGGGACTTTAAACAGAGCAGAGTCTGCTCCACACAGATTGTTTAGTGAATGCCGTTACAGAATGCAATGTGTGTGTTAATAAGTAAGGACATCTGGTAACCAGCTTTTTTCTGATTCATTAACTGACTCTGCTTCTGTGGCCACAGGGCTTGATAGGGAAGGCTGCAAGACTTTTGCTCCCAGAAAATGGGACTTTGATGTATGCTTCATTTCTTTGACCCAACCATATCCTTTAAATTTCCTCTTATGCCTCCATTAAAAATATTTAAATTTGAAATCTTGCTGGAAACACTTAAAAGCTTAGAAGAATACATCCTCCTATTTAATGGTACATAGCAAGAAGTCACATTTAAGATTCCTTCACTGATCTTCTACAATAATTCACCCCATCAACACATATCAGTAAATGACGTTCTCTACTTCTTAGCATTTACCATAGCTACATTTAAATATTAAGTTATTCTCCTGTTTCTCAATGTTTACACTCTTTCAAACATGATTCATGACAATGGGTGGAATATTTCTGAAAAAGGACTTTGAACTGGTTCCTTTTCTGGAAAACTACAATTTGTGCCAAACCAGTAGGATTGGGTTTTTTTAAACCCTCCATGAGATTAATGAGCTTGGACAGAGAAAGTAAAAGCATCACACTGCTCATATCAAGTGCTGTTTTTCTTCATATAATACAAGTGAAACAGCTCCAAATGCTCTAGAGAGAATGATTGAGCAAAAGAAATCTAACTTGATAGTACATGTTGAGGGATGAAATGGACAATGAAGTTTCCATATGTTGTTTTTATGCAGTAATTAGAAACTGTCACACACCGTTTCATTTTTTAGTTTCCTTGGGCTTATTTGCATGTATGAGGCTTTCCTTAGAGCAGAATTGCAAGCATCAAACTGGCACCCAGTTAAAATCTGAGGCAGTGACACGTGGGCTTCTTCCACCTCATGGATAAGAAGCCAGCGGCAGGTACTGTGATGGCCCAGAGCACAGCTCAGCAGCAGCCAGCTGCAGCCTCGCTTACCTCTTTGCCTCTGCCGAATTTTCTTTTCCAGGTTGAAGCAGCGGCCATTCCTGTGGTGTGAGTCTGTACACTCTTGGGTATGTGGACTAGCTTTTGTTTCCAACAGATACAAGGAATTTAACATATTAATCTGCATGTAGGTTCAGTGGGATTTTGGCTCCTCATTCCCTTGGGTTCCTTTGAAAATCCTTGCACAGTTTCTCAGGGGCAAGACAAGCAAACAGTGCTCTAGTTCTCAGTTTTCCTCATGGGTGAAGAAAATTGCCCACATCATTTTGACAAATTTTTCCAGCTCTTTGGTAGTGATGACTTTCTATATCTTGATAAACAGCTGGTTCACTTAAAACATCTGTATCTGGCCTTCAGAATTGCACCAGAGCAGAATGACCAATAAAACTATTTGCTTTTTTCTTTATTATCCTGATGGTAATGATGACTGAGGACTTGGTCATATTGACCTTTTTTTTCTAAAATAAGGGAGAGAGAGATAGATAGATACGTACACTTTTAATGTCAGCTAATAAACTAAGTCAGTGTGTTTGTTGTGTAAGTGGGTTGATGTTTTCTGTCTCTGAACTGTTTTCCAAGCCTTTGTAAAATACCAGAAAGCTGGATGCATATCTCTCTTGTCCATACAAGAGAGATTAGCGCTCTGGATTGCTGTTAAATCCCAACTCTTAAATGATCTATAACCCCAACAAGCAGGCCTCTGAAAAACATCAAAGGACATTGATTACATTCGCAGTTACATCTGAGAGACAGAATTCAAAGATCTACCATTAAACTACTATTTTTTTTAAACACTGGACCAGATCCTTGGTGTTACTAATCCTCTTTTGTTCATTCCTGACTAAGGCAAAATTGGGTTTGTTTAAAAAAGGGCTGAATAAACTTTTACTGTAATCAGTAATTATTTGTATGGTAATAGCACTGAAATGCTCCTCTCTGCCAGCTACTGTACAACTTTGCAGAGATCCTCATCCTCACACTCAATCCAGAGATGGCTCTAACATAAACCTAATTCATTCATGCAAATGAACCTTTGAGGAGAATAGGTCATGGTGACTCATAGCCACTTAAAACTTCATAACATAGATCTTTGCTTTTATATGTATTTTATTGAATATTTTTAGTTGTTAATTATACTATATTCAAACTATAATTAGAATTTTTTTCTAAATAGGGAGGCAAATCCTCAGGAAGCTATGAAGATAAGCTGTTGATTTATACCAGCAAAAAAAATGGGTATTATACTTTACAGAAACTTTCAAATGCAGTTACAGTATCTTGCTTTATTTTTACTATTGGAAATATAATGAAAAAATGAAGAAAGGAAAATGCTCATATGGAAAATGATGCAAAGCTAGTTTGAGAGATAGTGGAGTTATTGGTCAACACAGTGGAAGGCATGTCATTGGTTATAGCACAGCTGCTGGAGGTGACTGTGTTGGTATCTGTAGCATGTTGATGTGTGAAGTGCAAAAATGAATCTTATTCCTCAGGAGAGTCCTGCATATGTCACGTATATTGTCTCATTAAGCCAATCCATTTATCAACTCACTGAATGCCAATTAAATTGCACAGGATGGTGCAGGTATATGGTGGGCTGATGGTGCCAAACTTTATTACAGCTGAGCTTTTCTGGCTCAGTACATTCCTGCATAGCAAAATGGCAGACATATCAAAGCCAAATTAAATGTTCTTGAAATAATGCCTTTAAAGAGGAAGAAATGCCACAGTCTGGCACAAAAGAGTATGAAATGTAATGTCACTTCTTAGTGTACTTTTAGTTCCAATGAAGATGTCACAGCTCAGATCCAGCCAGTGCCAAATGTCTTCACGGCGTGCAAATTAGATCAGTGTAATTTCATCAGGATGATGATCAGACTCTGTTGTAGTTATGTGGCTGCATACACAGCTTCTGCTGACTGCTGCAGTCAGACTGGCACAGCTGAGCTAATGCTGCCATCCTCAGAAAGAGACAGCAGTTGATTTTATAGCATTGTCCTGATGCCAGAGTCCAAAGGATATTCCTAGATCCTGGGAATACTTTGAGTGTCGACTCAAAGAACTCCCCTTTTTATCTCCAACAGCAGTCCCCTTTTTATCTCCATCACTAACATGAATATGTTTATTCAATATATTCTTGTTATACATTATCAGATATCAGATTTTGACTGAAGGTTTTTCAATAATCTAGCCAAGAAATCCATTCTGCCCCTCTGCTCCAAGACACTGGCTGGTACCAGACAGCAGAAAAGACCTACTGCCTTAGCTACTTTGGTCTAAAGCCTATCACATGAACACAAACTTATCCTCTTTGGCAGTATTCATTAAGGGTCCTGACAGTTGTACTCTGTTGGATTTAGCATCAGTCACTTAAACATTATTGCTCTGGCTGTCCACCTCACTCCTTTGCTGGAGGTTATGGCCTGCATAGCAGGGGTGGGAGAAGTGAACATTTCCCAGCTCCTTCACTTCACAGTTCACGATTCACCATATTAGCTTGACTCACTCCTGCTTAACTCAGTGTATCTGATCTGCTGAATGAATCTTAGGATGTCAAACCCTCTCCTAGAATGGTTGGTGCACAAGCACACATTTTGTTCTGCTGATGGGGTGTGGGTCTGGTCACCCCCACCACCAGGGAAGGACAGACGGGTGGGAAAAGTATTGTCTTAAAAAGGCTCAGCCTGCCTGCTGCCTTTTTGTATATCAGGTCTCCAGGTATGCAAAATAGGCCTGACTCTTCTCAGAAATATTGTTGTTGTATAGCAACATTAAATCTACTACATTAATGATTTGCTGATAAGTGCTTTCAGAAGCAGGAATGTGATATCTGGTGCTAGATATCAGTACCAGGGCCAAGGCATACCTTACATATATTGAAGGTTTGGTTGTGCTTTAGCTGTTTGCATGGAGGATTTTATATGTTAAATTGTTAGATTTGGTGATTTTTTTCTCCCTAAAGCATTTGGTAAAGAGCAATTACTTACACATATAACAGCTAAAATCCCCAAACACCATGGCACACAGCCATTTGAGGCAAGTTGCCAAGTCTGTAGCTTCAATTAACCTTCATATATCCCCCTAAACTTGGAACACTATCAGAAGGCTATTATGTTCAAGCCTTACTCATGTGGTGAGCACTTAGACACTGAAGTTGAAATCAATAGCACTGGTGGATACATGATTGCTCATGTATTCAGGTTTGCACACGCAGACTCGAGTTTGTGGCAATCTCATCCAGACTGAAGTAGGGAGACACAGAAACTTGCAGACATAAAGCCATTTCAGAAGTTTGCCACAGAGATCAAGCCCATTGCCCCTTATATAGCATCTGTCCATGACTGAACCTATTTGGTCTCAGAGAGTAGCTACTGAAGGTGGACTGGAGTTAAAGGGAAGGGAGCACAGCAAGATTTGGATATCGCATTAAGTAGCCACTGCTTCCGGTAATAGCTATATGTTCATCAGAGGTACCATGCAAATGCGTTGCTCTCTCTGGAGACTGAAACGGAGACTCTATGCATCCCAGATGTTCCTAAGCAGTTTACTTACCCTCCCCTGTGTGCATTTAATTCTCAAGATGGATGGAGATGGAGCAGAAATGGGAAATTAAATAAAAAGTCAGTTTGGGCTCTAAAATGAAAATGTTACTTATGCTCACATGGAAAATGTAAAGCTTCAATAAAAGCAGATAAACACAGTTTTTATGTGGGAGCAGACAAAGGGCTAGATGCCCAGCTGGTATAAACTGGCATAGCTTCACACTGAAGTTGATTAAGCATACTGCAGTTTGTGCCAGCTGAAGATCTGGGTTACAGTTACTGCTCAGTTTCCCTATTGTGTGGGTGAAATCTTATCTGTCTAGGACAGAATATGGCATCCAGTGATGGATATCTCAAGTGCAAAGGCTACAGGAACCTTATAAGATAAAACTTACACAATTTTTAAACCTCATAAATGCTACTACAAATTACTAGAAATTGAGAAAAAGTACCACTACACAGAGCCTGAAGTCCTGGAAAAAAGAGCTTCTATCAATAGAAGAAATGGAAATCATATTTAATAGATGTATACAATTTTACATTTAGTGAGAAATATTTACTCTGTGGTGCTTTTACTCAAATATTTCACATTTGCAGTCTACAGGATCTGCAGTCTAAAGCAAATTAGATCTTTTCAGCTGAGACAAGAAGCGACTCACCCGGCCTTTCTGTTTGTGCACCTACCCCGATGAGGGGGGTAGCACCCTGGGCCGTTCCTGGGGCGTGCCAGGACCCAGATGCCAAGCTTGGGAAGGCTCTAGCAGCAACATCTGGCTGTGCGGTGAGGTCTAAAGGCAGTTGTGCTAACAGATCTGGAATAGCCTCTGGGTCTGGGCTTGCTCGTTCTCTCCTAGGACACATTTTCCTTCTGCTCACCTTTGTTTTGTTAAATGTGTGGGGGTTTTGGTTATTACACACTAGAGTAATAGGGAAAGGCTTTCTATCTGATCAGCAAGGATGTTTCCTATGCAGTACATTTTATTCTCCTGCAAATCATTGCCTCAATAACTGCAGCCTATACAAGTTCATGCCACTTGATTCTTGCCTTCTTCATTTTATCATGAAACTCTTTGTAAGATCTAACTGCTGATTGGAAACTTATGACATGAGTTTGTGATCTCATTTTTAAACAAAAAAATGTATTTTTAAAAATCAGTTTGCTAAAGCTGAAAAATGTCAGGGACACTAGTATCTTTTGATTACACTTATATTATTGTACATGTTAGATGTAGCATTAAGTAAGACTGATTGACTTTGCTCTAGAATTTGCTCAAGTTGCTTTTGGTAATACAAAAATATCAAAAAAAGGACATGAAGCTAAGAAAGTCACTACTACATTTAAGAAGTAAACCCTTTCATATTCTTTTTATGTCTTCAAGCCTTTGCTGTCCATTGTATATGCAATGCAAAACTTATGACAAGACTGATCCTTGCATCATTAATACTGAATTAAAAAGTTAACAACTTTTGAATTCATGGTGAATGTTCCTGTAATTGCTTGAAACGTACATATATGACCTACTGAAAAATTTTTCAAAGACCATGAATTCTGTCGCGTCAACACTTGCATGTTTCCAAAAGTTGGGAGGTTTCTTTGTGTCCTTTATTTTAAAACAAAAATTTAATAAACATGGCAAAACATCTTAAAATAATATCAATTTGGCTTAAATGGATCACAGCTTAGGAGTGCATTAGATAAGCAAATAGGACTAGCCTTTGGCCCTGAGCTAGCAAGAAATATGTCATCACATATCTAACATTCACTAACATTTAATAAATGAATGTTTACAGTATGCAAATTTTTCCATGGGCAGAGTACAAAAAGAAGTATTACAGGATGGCATATGCTAGTCATAATGTCCTGTGCACTGCTAAAGGTGTTCAACAAATTTTAATACAAGCTGAAATTTGTTTTTATAATTCCCTACATAGCAAATAAAGAAATATATGGTAGAAAAATAATGCTCCAAGCATTCCAGGTGTCTAATGGCAAAAATTTATTTTTTCCTCTAGCTTTGTGGGGACAAAATAACTATGACAGTTAATTTTGTGGAACTAAGGAGAATCTTACTCTTCAGGGATTAAAAAAAAACATTCAAGAAAGGATAAATCCAGAAAACATAATCCAAGGGAATCAAAAAAGACATGTGGATTAATATGGAGAAAAATTAATTGGAGCATTAAATGTTAAAGAAAGCATGAAATGGATAAACGAGACATCTCTAACTTATCATGTTGCTTAGGGATTTATGTGCAGCTCTGCTTAACTACAGGCCAGTTCATGGGTTTAGGCTTGGTTTCTCTTGAGTTTAGAGTTAATCTTATGGTACATCTAAGAACCCATACTAGGGTTACAGCACATGTGAAGTGTCAGAGAGCTGGCTGAAACAGTATATTTAAAGGAGTGTGGAGTTGGGAATAGAGATGGTGTAGTGATAGCCATTGCCATGTATTAGACTGTATTTGAAACTGTCTCACGGAAACGGAGTTGACCATGACAATCTCACTTATACATATTTGTGATTGAGATAATTAATAATCATAAGTGGGGTTATCACTAAAACTAACTTGGGAAAGAGTGAAAAAGAGTTGCTGATAGTCTGTAAACCATATTTGCACACACAAATTGGAATCTTGGGAAGGTAATTACTAATAACCCTGTTAGTACAGACCCCCAAATATTGTTCCCTTGCATCACAAGGAGGAATGTAGCCTGCTGTTCACAATCCTCTAGTACATCATATACTAAGCTTTTCTGGGTTTTATATGCATCCATGGGTGGGTAGATGACTGAGAGAAGCCATTCCTTCTAAATTAATTCAAAATTACTGAAGTTAACTTCATAAGGAAATGAACTGTGGAAAAGAATTTTGGCACCAAAAAAAATGGTAAAATATGTCTCACAGATTTTTCTCTAATGTCCAAGCACAGCTGAACTATAATAGGGTGAGAGATTAACTATGATTAAGAGGTGATGTCATGAATTTTTTTAGCATCTAGGAAAACACACATTTACTCAATGAAAAGGAATTTATAACCAATTGACTGTTAGAGCCTTGCCTGTCCTCTGCTGCACAAAAAGCATCAAAATAACTCCAAAAGACGAAGAATAATGATCAACGCTTTATCCTGAAGGAGATTTCACACCATTTTCCCTTGATGAGGGAAAGTTTACCCTCATCATGTAACTTGCTTCTCTTCCAGGAAAAACAATGAAAGTCATTAGCCTAATGTCCCTTCTGTGACATATTGAAGAAGCAGAGCAGTAGCCCCAGAAGGCATGGGGGGCCAGCCCTAGGGAGACAAGGAGAAGAAGTAGCCACCGCATGCCCTTATGGATCAGCTAAGAGTGGTTAAATCTGCCTCTTGTCATCAGTGGCATCATCTAGGAGATAATAGACAAGAGCTTTATGAAATAAAATCACTTCATTCCCTGTTCTCCATATTGCTGAACTCCATATTGCTTTTCTTAAATAATATGCTCCAGTGACAGGAATTTGTCCAAATCTCTTCGGAGAGTGGTGCCTAGCTGGTGGCTTTGCCAGAAGTCCTGACAAAGCAAGTAGCAATGTTTTCTTTATAGCAAACCAAGGATCAAATACATTTACATTATCTGGTTCATAGCTTCTCTTCTCCTTCTTCAGAGATGATATACCCAGCCCAGCTTGCACCTAGTGAGTGGTGAGGGTAGGTAGGGAGTCCAGGATCACCCTTAGGCACAAGAGTCTCACATTCTTGAGAGATCAGTGCCTCTGAACTTCATCACAGGGCACATAACAAAGTCCTACTTCAACTTCCAGTATGTTTAATTTCACCTTAGGAAAAGCAAGGGACACAATAATGTATTTCTTCATCCTTGTCTTTTTTTATTTATAGTTGTTCTGCTTGTCACATTCTTCTTCTCCTATTATTCCAAACAGCAGAATGCAGCCTGGTTTTTTTAAGTTAAAAGAGTTCCAGCAGATCACAAGACTATTGAAGACATGAACAAAACCTGTCCAACTTTGCAAGCATAGATCCAACATTTCTAGCTTAGGCACACCTCAGATTACATGGCTGGAGCTAACAGTGCACCATTTGGGCCTCTGATGTGACTGCTCAGGGCGTCACCTCAGAGCACAATCCAGGCGACTTTGGAAACACTTTCACAGGATCTTTCTTCTTTCCTGGCCACACATTTTCCTGAAAGTTACAGGGGTTTCAGGTTTTGTGATTTCTGTTCTTCCCGCAAATAAAACAGTTAAGTTTCTCCTAAAACAGCAGGCTATAGCATTTGCAGTAGAACTTTTTTTTTTTTAGTAAATACATACTACAAATTAACGTAGCCCATTGACTGACATGCAGCTTTTGATAACAAATCCCTTATTTACAGTGTTGCATCTGCTAAAAAGAGTGGCCTCATTGATGCATCTGGCCCTTTATTATTGTTTTGTTACATGAGTACTACTCAAACTGCAAATTACTATGGAATGTTACATCATGTTCATCTTTTCTAAATTAACATCCTTCAGTATGCCTCTTTGGTTAATGCAGGGAAGGCACAGATTACAGTCTTTCCGATCGGGTATAACAAGGGGAATACTCTGTCATAAAATACAAGTGTAGAATGTAGTTGAAAGATTTATGGTGATGACTTTGGAAAATGCTGGTTTAGAAAAGTCATTTCCAGCACTCTTTTCAATTCAAGCAACTTGGTTGCTCTTGGGAAATTCCTCTTGTTAGTACCTATCTTGACTATATGAACTACAGGGATCTTGGAGCAAATACTTGGATGTGCAAGAATGAGCTTTCACAAAGGCAATATAAAACAAGCCATCGTCACTTTTTGATTGTAACAGCATCAGATTTGATATTTATTAAATACGCTAGATCCAGGGGAACCTTACATAAAACATCCTTGTGGAGGGATAAGAGCTGTAGGATGGCTCTGCTCTGTCATGACTCTGAGGCTGATTTACACAGGCTCTGTCCATAACACAATTTATTCTAACTTGATGGCTAAGAAGATCAGTACTGAGACAGCAATAACATAGCTATCATTGCTAAATGCCTTTTTTCCTTGAGCATTCCAGCCTGGGTGTTGAGGAAACTTGAAGAGAAATGCTGACTTCTTGACTTCCCAGTTTCTTGGGTCCAGGTCGAGAAGGGAAACAGAGTAGGAACAATAAAAATAGTGTATCAGGCAGTGATCCTCTTAAGCAGAAGTGGCCATTTAAGCCCACCCTGGGGCTGGCCTGCAGAACCAAAAGGAGCTGAATGTGCTAGGATACTTCAGAAAAGGATTCAAACTATTCTTTAAAATGTATGATTGATACCTGAAATTGTTGAATCACGTAAACCAAAACTATTCCATGGCTCTAACACTGCTGGAAACTAAACTTTGCCCTTGTTTGGAATTATTTAAATTAACCAAGCTGTTTCTTTAAATACATATATATAATTTATAGAGACTTGACTGTCTCTATAAGTTACTCTAAGGTTTGAGGACAATATGCAGATGCTCACCACTGTAGTTCTGTCTGGGGTTAACAGGAGTCTGCATGGTTAAGTATCACTCATTGCTTTGACAGTATATAATGCCCTTAATTCTTCACACACAGATCAGATGTTGGTAGTGGAAAACATCTGTTTCTGCTCATATATTATAGAAAAAAACCCCAAAGATTAGAAACTGGTAGCAGAGTTGCAAAATTCTGGCTCAGAACATAAGCAATCATAATGTTAGGAGTCCCTTCTTTCCTAGGTTGCCTGGGCTTTACATTTTTTTTTAATATTTTAATACTGATCTATTGTTTAATCCTCTTTTTAAATTAAGCAGCAACAGATATTCTTGCTAATACTGAATAAATATATTTTGTAGTTGAATTATTTGAAACTTTGAACAGGAAAATGAGATATTTGAAGGTCCATTCAGCCCAGTTTAGGAGTATCAGCTTATTGCAGTCTGTCATGGAGCATTAAGAGAGCAGCAGCAGCAGGAACCGAACGGCATCACTCAGTGGCACAAAATCTCCAATTTGTCTACTAAGCAGAATGGGTATAGCAGGTAGATGGCGATTTCTATTGTAAGATTTCTGTTCCACAACACGCACACACACGCAGACACCCTACAGCCAAGGCCTTGCCCCACAACTCGAGGGAGCATGATGCTCTGTCCAGCACGCACATGTCTGTGTCCACCCAGACTTACAGGCATAGTACTCCCACCTCTGGCTCAGCCTTCTGCATAGGGTTGGATCAATGAGGAGGTGTGCCCCTGAACTACTTTTCCGTGATTTATTGATTTCTAAGTTGGATGGTCAGGAAAAAACACCAATGGCCTTATTAAACCATTTGACCCCCTGGCATGGTCATTAAAAGGGACAGGTGGGAATCCGTGGAGCAAGGGCCTAAGGACGAGGTGGGCCCATCGAGTGGGCCTTTGACTGTCTCAGCAGGTCACCCAGCTCTGCAGGCCTCCAGCCCTCCCACTCAGAAAGGCAGAAGATCTGCAGTGACCAAAGTCCCCAGGACACAGGGGGATGAGCCTCCCTCAGGGCCGAGGTCCCTGTTTTTGGGGCAGCCCTGGCTCTACAGTGGCTCCACTGGGTGACCAGGCAAGGATTCACAAATCCAAGGAATCACATCCTTCTTTTTTATTTCCCCAGTGAAAATAATCATGAACACTAAAAATTTCAGTCTGTTTGACCAAACTAAAACTGCACTTCTCAGCAGAAAAGGATTCTGATGGAAATTTTCTGGCCAGATCTAGTAACTTCTGCTTGTGACTGAGAGACTTTTTCTTTCTAGCTTTTCCATGTGACTTCTGAATCAATTTTTTTATTAAGTTCTCCCTTATATCACAGTAAAATTGCTCTCACAGCAGTGGTAGTCTCATATTACATTCTTTTCCACATGTATGTCATGGATACCAGTTAGGTAAATTAAGGTTTTTCAGCAGTAGCCCAGTCTCTTTTGAATTCAATGGGAAAACTCCAGGGTCTCGCCCCCAACATTTACCACCATTGTTTAAACAATTTAAAATCACATTATTACATAATATATGTTCTTTTTATCACAAATGGTCGCAATTTAATTTAATACAGTAGCTATTCAGTTTATATATTTCTATAAATATTTAACAAAGTAACTTTACAAAAATGTTCATGCTGTTTGTTCTCACTAATGTTTCATTGTTACAAAACTGTTAATTAACATAATAAAACAGTTGTTATAGCAAGCAAGGAATTAAACATTTTATTAGAGGTTTCTTCTGTAAGTAAGCCAGATATTGCCTCCTAGATAATAATTTATTTGCAGATGAAATACCTTCCTGTGTGTCCTTCATTCCTTTTTCCACCTAATGCTACTGTATTGTACTTACGGGAAGAAAAAATTACTACAGATAACTGAGGAAATACTGGATCAGCCTCAACATTTTCTGTCCTTTTTTTTCTGTATCTGATTCCTATTCAGTACTAGAGTCATATTTACAGCAGATGTCATCTGGACATTTTTCATGTAGGGTAGAAGGTTATCATGTAGATAACCTCAGCTAGATATAATAATGCACATACATACCTCAAATTATTGCTTATATCATGTTTTGCCTTCAGAGAGGAAATGGACCAGTGCAGGTAACTGGGAACATCTCTTGCATAAATAAGCTGCCTTCTTTTATTCTAGTTCAAAAACAAAACAGCTTGCATAGTTTTAGATTTATCCCATATACTCATGCAAGCTGATATCTCCATACATTTTAGGGGGGTGCTGGTACTGAAGCCTTTACCTTGGACTAATTCCACCTAGCTCCGTTTCTAACTCAGGTGTACGTGACATGCCCAGACCTTTGGGTTAGAAAATCATTCCTGTTTTTTCAGACCATGTAACTTCATCCTAATTTCTGTTGATAGCGACCATAATCATATCTAACAACAATTCTGACACAACCTCTGAACACACCAGAAAAAATATCATATACCACGGATCCTGAACTTCTTCCTCTACCCCATTGTCCCACCCATTTTTTATTCTGTCCTTCAGAAATCAGTCCACTTTACCACTTACATACAATAGTCTCTTTATTCTTCACTGACTTCATATATAACTCTCGTTTATATGCACTTTCTCTGGTCAGTACTATGTAAAGGATTTTAAGCCTTCTTTTCCCCATAGTCAGCAGGAAATAAATTTGGTACTGATTAAGAAATATTTTCAGTATTTTTATGTTCTTATCCAAGACCAGTAAATAGAGTATTGGTTACATTTTCTTTTCTTTCTCTGTGAAAAGAGAATAATCCTTCAGATATGTTTGGTAAAACTTCCAAAAATTGTATGTTTGCATGCTATAAAAAAGTTTTGTTAGCAAGTATATTACGCTAGAGACATAGAAAAGAGTATATTAAATTAACCACGAGATTTTCAAAAGCACTCAAGGGATACTAGGCTATATCTCTATAAAGCTCACAGGAGCTAAAGATGTGATCAAAAACAAGTTAGAAAATTTCACTTTAAATATTTAACTAGAAAGTAATTGTTCTTATGAGTTGGAAATTTTATCCCACTCCCACAGTGTATAGGAATAAAAATGCTAGCAAGCTCAGTCCTCCAAATCCCACAGGCCTTGTGGAAAAGTGGAATGACATCTTTTCCCTGGATCTTTTCAAGAAGTACTCAGCTATGCACACTACAGGGTGGCACAGTTTAGATTTTCTCAGGGTATAGTAAGTAAGTCAGACTTAAGGCAAGTAAGTCAGAAGACAGTAGAAACAAAGAATTGCTAATAAGAAAGGAGAAGCATTGGTAAAACTAATCTGAAAAAGGACATTCCACCCCTTCTACGCCTTTCCCTTAGAAAATGTCACCAACGCTGCAAATAGAATTCTCTTTTTATTTTTTTAATTAAAACTTTCTAAAGGAGATAGATAGACAATTATGTTCCACTGTTTGAAAACACCAGTTCCCGTTGCATAAATATTGCTATACTCAAATGGGAGTTTTAAGTTCAGGTGCTTCACAATTTCCCCTGCTTTGTACAGGCTGAACTGCTGATTTGCCTGCACCTTCCTTAGTGCCTTTTATATTGTTCAGTGTCCTCTCACCTTGAAAGAAGGTGTTTGCAAGACAGGAGCCTTTATTCTAGCACATCACTGGAAACAAAAGCTAGCTAGTATCTATGCTTATTTTGAGCATGAGGAGCTTGAGGAAGTCAAACCACACCTTTTGAGGAGGCCAGATAAATCTATCCAAATAGAAATAGTTCATTTCATCTGCTGAGAATGCATTTGTCCTCTCATTCCCCTCTGAGATAGTTTAATTGGCAAATTCATTTTACAAAAAGTCTAGTTAAGCAGAAATTAGCTCCAGAATCTAAAATCCTAACAGTGAGCAAGCTTTATCTTTCCACAAGCCCCACAGAAAAATTACTCTTGCTTTAAACATTTTCAGGAAGACCAAAAGAAGCGCTGGTTTTGCTGAAGTTTACAAATCAAACTTAATTCAGTAAGTGCTTAGCTTTGGTTCTGTTGCTTTAAATATGCTCTGCATAATAATAGATGAGAAAAGTATTGTAACATACTGAACAGAAGATACAAGTTCATCTTCCCTTCTGAGCCACCAAACTGCAGAAGCAGTTTGATGGCTCAGAAGCTAAGATACTAAGCTAAGATACAGAGCTAAGATACTAAGTCCTTTCATATTTCCCATATGCCTAAGTAATTTATTGTTGTTGTTGATAAAAAAATATCTAAAATGCCTTACCTTCCTGATGTTGCTGTATTATGCTACATGGTATGAGCATGAGTGTAATTACAATATACTTCAGTTAGTAGGGAAAAACATAAATTTGCAGTGAAGTGAAAAATACGCATCATAGAATATAATAAAGAGGAAACCTGCTTTGTTTTCTATTTTATGCTGTACTTTCAGATCAAGAACTTCCTAATCTGCATTGAAAGAAGATCACAAAACTGAGAACTGTTTTAGTATAGATGCATAACTCAACAAAAAAAACACTTACTAGCAGAAGTGATGCTTTCTCTTTCAGAGGAATTTTCTAAATTCATCCAGCTTAAAATTTGTATCTGGGTGAAATTAGTACTAGAGTTGCACTAGGGTATAAAAATCAGTAAAAACCCCACCATATTCTATCCTGATAACTGAGATATACAACACCTCTCCTTCACTGGAGGATAGGAGAAATCCCATTTCTATGGGGGTGTAGTTGATACTTCTAGAGTTGAAAGCTGTGCCTCTGTGAAGAAAACCTGATTCTGCACAAATATCAGAGCATGCTTAACCTTGGCAGGTCATCCAGGAACAGGGTCCACAAAAGGAGCAGATAAATAACCCTACCGTCTGCTATTTCTCTAATGCAAGATGATAAAAAGGATTAAGCAAGGGTTTGTTATGCAACCAAACTTCAAGTCAAGGATGGCTGAAGAAGAGCTGTGTGATATTCAAAAGATGAAAGGGCAGACTTGTGTAATATGGAAAAAAGACAAACATTACTAACTATTGGCTGAATGTTGTATTCAGTACCCAGAATAATTAAACAATGTTAAGAAATAATTTATGCTACTGTACACCTCTCAGATTCAGGACTTTCATACTAAATTTCTCAATTTTCTACTTAAAGGATGTCAGATAATTTGGAGTGTTCTCCAGTGTACCTTGCTCATGAAACCAAAAACCTTTAGGAGATGAAAACTGGAACCATGTGAAACTGACAAGAAAAGCAAACATAAAAATGTTATACATCTGGCTTTTTTGGATTAATGTTGTCGCCAAAGAATGTCTTATTGTACACACAGCTAGAATTGCTCATGTTGTAAGGGAGCACATTCCTGACTTGCTATCTTTGAGTTATTTGCAATACATAAATGAATTGCTGAAAATGAAAATAGAAACCTTGTCATCTTTTCACCAAGAAGCCTTTAAGTAGAACTGGATGAACCATTCAAAGTTAACACTCTGTTTACTACATGTCATTTTCCCTGTTAGAACTGAACCACAAACCAATCATGATCTTGCAGAATTTGCTTGTTAGTCATCACTGTTCACTGACACTTGTCCAAACAAATTACTGCCTGTGGATTATCTGAAATGTAAGGCTATTATTTGCACATAATTATATGTGATAGATCACTCAAGTCACCTGTTATTTAGATGTTAATTAGATGATCTCTGTTTCATACAATTGAGCATACCTGAAAATCATTTACATTTAGAATGTCTAAGTGATTAGACAGAGATCTAATTCCAGGATTTTTTTTTTTTAATGTTTTGCAGGGGAAATCTGACTAACTAGAGACATCTTTGGTGGTAATATATAGAGACCTCAGATTTCAAAGCTCATTCTAGTTTGAGTGAGATGCCTAACAAAATTTTCATTTCTTTTTTCCTCCAAGTCTCCTCCCTTCCAAGTCTCAAGTAATAGGGGAGACGTGCTTGATGCTGTTCATATACACTGTCCACAGAGCCTGGTCTCACTTTGATTGCTTATATGTGTTGCAGGAATTACTATATCCTTTCTCAATAGCACACTATTTCAGACACCTGTTTCATGCTTGGCCTGAAGCCACTGGTCTTTGTATTAACTTGAAGAGTCAAACCCAATGCTGTTCTTAATTTTGCTCATTTTCCATCTCACTACACATGCCCTGCATAAAAAACCTATATGTAGTGGTTACTGATCCAATGGGTGTAGCCCAGTAATGGTTACTATATTAGTGGTTACCAGTTCCAATGGCTGTAGCCCAGCATCCTGCTGGAGCCCTGGGAATCCTAGACAACAGCCATACTCCTCTCTTCCTGCCAGTCAAAACTTCAGGACAGAAGAAAGGAAAAACCTAGTCAAATGTTAGCTTTACGATTCTCTCTACAGCAAAATAATACCCCAAAACATGGTTTTACTGATGAATGGCTGAAGTTTTTTCAGCACCTAATTATTTCTTCTTTTCAGCAATCACCTTGAGGATGGGATTTAACTTTGGATCTCCTGCATGGATCTGAAAGGGTTACACATGACTTGTACTTGGAGTTCCTTACAGTTGTGGGACATAATATTTATTTTAAAGTTACTGTAAGCAGTCTGTTTCATCAGGTATTTTGTCCTGCTCTCTCTGACTTTCATCTGTTCAGGCCAAACATTCACTTCAGTCAATGATACTTTTGTGAAAGATCTAAAAGTGTGAGCCCAACATGTGGCTTGATGAAGTTAGAGTTCCTTCCAGTATGTTACAATGGTGTATCTATACTGTAGATGTAAAAGAAACACAGTTTTCTTCCTTCTTGATATGAAGAAAAAAGAAGCAATTTTGTAAGTTCCTTAGCATGAAATAATGCAGGCCAAATCCTAGTACTCATTTAAAAGAATATGTCATTTACATCTTTTATATGGAGGGTTGATTTGATATTCAAAATCTTTCCAACATCATTTAAGTTAAAACTATTCTGACATAAAGATTTCAATATATTTCTTTAAGTATTCTCTATCTCTAATATTTCTTCTCTGTTAAATGAAAGATTCAGTGGCTACATGTGGGCATTTCCTCTGATTTTTCAGAGTAATTTCCAACGCTATATGATTATTATATTTGTATCGGATAGTGATTATAGCATAAGAGATTACTGAAATACAATTATTTTTAGACTTCAGGGAGTTGTACATTGTTCCTGACTGCATCTGTTAAGATCCTGTAAAAACTAAGCCAGATGCTGCGTGGTATGCAAACACTCTGAGTTGCAGAGATCGTATGTGGAAAGACCACAAAAATACTCTCTAAAAAGTAACTGTGATTATGATCAACATGACAGGCAGCTAAGATTGAATTCTGTCCATTTAAATTGCATAATCCACACAAGTTTATGGGAAAACTTCAGCTGTCACTGAAACTGGCCCTACTTGTGGCAAAATTGCTTTCAAATATTTAATGTCAGCAACCACTGCTGAACAGAAGCAAGTGAGGGGGAAAGATTTTAGAAAGATAAAAATATGTATCTACTGCTTAAGGAATGATTGAAAATAATTCACCGTACCAGATTCTCTTAGCTAGTGTAAATCAGTCTAACTCCACTGACCTCTCATCCCCCTCCCCCATCCCTCAGGCATATACTATTTATCTTTGAGACATGGAATACAAGTCTGCAGTCTGCCTAACAAACTGTATTGCTGCATCTTAAAGTTTTTAATATATGATCTGCATGATTTACTGTGGTGTATTTCTCTATAGGTCACAGCTCATTATAAGCTCTGATGGCTGTTACAGCCTAAGATGGCGAACAGTTACTTACTCCTACAAATGCATCTATTGAAGTCAGACTCTGTGCTCAACTGATTAGATCCAGAGCTGCAATTTTGATCCAAATACCGGAACTATGCATGACACTTCCGTTGCGCTTTTGAATCTGTCCTTCAGATATCACCCCAGACTTAAACAGGCCTTTCTCTACTCGTAAGTAGCACAGTGCTTGCTGCATTCTCTCTTCTCAGTGACTATAGCTCTTGAAATACACAGTTTGCCATGTTGTAGATTTTAAAAGATGCATAGGCACCAGTTTAAGCCCTTTCAAAGGATAGTATTTTCACTATCGTGGGTGTATGTGTGCATATACATCTGTATCTATAGCTACATCTATATCTACATTCTATATCTATCTTCTGCACATAAAGGACTCATTGCAGTAACAGACCCCAAACAATTAATGATTGTAAGCGACATGTTTTTGTTTCCAGATGACTTCTTTTTTTCTGTGAAATTTTAATGCCAATACTTCTTTTTGCTTTATCTTTTGTATAAATATGAAAATGAAGGAAAAGCAACATTCCTTGTGAATAATTACCTATTGCTTATACTTAAGAGTTAGCAGGCATAAACAATGATTAATAGAAAAAAAAAAAAGTTCATTTTAGAAAGCAGTTTCTAGAAGAGCACACCAATAAAACAAGCTTCAGGGAACACTAACATTTGCACTGAGGTTTCCATCAGTCAGCTTGTTCCTTTAAACACGGAGACATTTGAAAAGCTGCAATTCTTTTCCCTTGTGGAAAGCAGCCCTCTACTACCATTAACTTCTGGGATTGTTCTATTCTTTTCTATTCATCTACCATAAGCTTGAAGTCCAACGGTCATTGCAGCTTCCTAATGATTTCAGAAGCACTGGATCTCCCTTTCTATGGAAAAGTGTCACAGAGATTTCTTTAAAAAATATTTAGCATTTTATGGGTAAATCGAACTGAATGACCATGAACACTGGACCCTAATATCTTTTTTTGGAGCAGAATTGTACTACTGGACTGACACACGTGGCTTCCTTAATTTCAAACACCAGACCCCCTGGAAATACATAAAACTAGAGCTATTTGATTTCACAGTCTTCATAAACTGCATCTAATGACATTTTCAAGATCTAAACCATGAAAGATGAACAAGCAGCCAACACAATGTGAATATTCAAAGCTTCTGAAAAAGGAGATGACACAAGTCTAAGTTTGGGATTTTTAATTTCAAAATAGTAGACATTACTTCATTTATGAACAGTTTGTGTACATGAAATAATCTTGGCAGTAAGAATGAAGATAAAACTGTGGTTCAGGTATGTCACAAGAAAGAAGATGGCTCAGTTATTTTTGTTCTCTTCTTGCATGGTAGGTTAATACCCATATCATTTTTTATATAAAATTGGAAGTGTTATTACATATGGCTTATAATGATGCTTAAATATAGGTGTGGTTTTTTCATTAGTACATCTTTTCACTTGCTCTAAAGCTATGACAGACCACAAAAAGATAACTGTACTCTGCCTAAAATAAGAAAAGCCTTTGTTCTAAAACTTATGATGCATTTTCATATCTCTAATCATTATGTAATAAATACTATGCTGTAGATTCTTCATTCACCTTATCTAAAACTGATACAAATTCACATATTTAGTACAAGATCCTCAGCCCTTTTTGAACTCTTCAACCCTCTGTACAGCCCAGGGAGGATTCTCAAGGGGAAGACATGGTAGGGAAGGGTTATCAGAGGCAGGATCGCAAGGTATAATACTGAGCTTGTAATAGCTGTAAACCCCAGGGAGATGTTTGGTAACTAAGAGCTGGATCCTTTGCTTATATATCATATGAGAAATTCCACATCACTTTAAAGCCTGGAAAAATCAAATAACATGTGGTTTCTTACCGCTTTGTTATGAAGAACTAGCTTGAGTCTTCTGCATGTACTTGATTAAGCCTTCTTTCATCATGACTGTCATGGTAAGCTGTATCAAAAAAGTAAAAAAAAAAGCGAAATCAAGTTTTAGTAAAGAAAGAGAGTTAAATAGAGAACATTTTCATGATAATATATAAATCCATTCACTTATATCTTGATTATTGCCCTGAATATTGATTATACCTCAAATTTTACAGCCCTAGTCCCTTTACACTGAAAGCAGTATTGTGGAATTGGAAAAGGTCTGGAACTTTGTGGTAGCTTGACCTTGTCAGGCTGCCAGACACTCACCCAGCTGCTTTCTCACTCCCCCTCCTCAAACAGGACAAGGGGAGAAAGTATGATGAAAAAGCTTGTGGGTCAAGATAAAGACAGGGAGGTCATTTATAAGTTACTGACATCAGGAAAAGAAGAATTGACATGGAGAAAAATAATTTCATGCCAGTTAAAATAGATCTGGAGAGTGAGAAACAAACAAATTAAAACACCACCTTCCCTACCACCACAACTTTTTTTCCCAACTCAACTTGACTCCTTAATTCCCAGGTCCTCTATATACCCCAACCACGCCCTGGGGAATGTGGGGTTATTGTGAGTACATGAGTCCCTCTCTGCTTCTCCTTCCTTCTCACATTTTTCCCTGACTCCAGTTCCTCTCCACGGGCCACAGTTCTTGTCAGGAGAACATGCTACAGCATGGGTGCAATTCCTGTCAGGATCAGTTGCTATAGTGTGGGTTCGCCAGGGCCACAGCTCCCGTCAGGGGAACTAGCTCCAGCATGGGCTGGCCAGGGCCACAGTCCCTCTCAGAAAAATCTGTTCCCATGTGGGCTCTCCAGGGCCACAGCTGTTATCAGGAGAACCAGCTCCAGCATGAGCTCTCCACAGGCCACAGTTCTTGTCAGGAAGAATCACCTCCAGCGTGGGCTGTGCAGGGCCACAGTTCCTGTCAGTAAAAATCTGCTACAGCGTGGGCACTCCATGGCTGCAGTTCCTGTCAGGAGAACCTGCTCCAGCGTGGGCTGTCCAGGGCCAAAGTTCCTGTCAGGAAAACTCTGCTACCGCATGGGCTCCCCATGGCCACAGTTCCTGTCAGGAGAACATGATCCAGCATGGGATCTCCATGGCCGCAGTTCCTGTCAGGAAAACTGCTACAGCGTGGGCTCTCCATGGCTGCAGTTCCTGTCAGGAAAACTCTGCTACAGCATGGGCTCTCCATGGGCCACTATTTCTGTCAGGAGAACGAGCTCCAGCGTGGCCACAGTTCCTGTAAGGAGAACCTGCTCCAGCATGGGATCTCCATAGGCCACAGCTCCTGTCAGGAAAAATCTGTTACAGTGTGGGCTCTGCAGGGCCAGAATTCCTGTCAGGGTAACCTGCTGCAGCATGGGCTCTCCATGGCCACAGTTCCTGTCAGGAAAACATGCCTCACTGGCTGCAGGGTGGGGTCCTCCATGAGCGGCAGTCTGGATATCTGTTATGGCGTTTTCCTCTCCACGGGCTGCAGGGGACTCTCTGCTCTGTCACCTGGGGTGCCTCCTCTCTCTCCTCCTTCCCTAACCCTGGTGTTCGCAGGGCTGTTTCTCATTCTTTTCTCCTTCACACCTCACTGCCTGTGTTTTGCCCTTTGTTAGATATTTTCAGAGGCGCCACCAGCTTTGCTGATGGCCCAGTCTGCAGGGAGTCCATTGAGGAGCTGGCTGGAACCAGCTGTGTCCAGCATGGGACAGCCCCTGGCCTCCTCCCACAGAGGCCACCCCGCAGCCGCCCTGCTGCCAGCACCTTGCCATGGACACCCAAAACAACCTTTCAGTAAGGACTCATTAAAGGCATAATGGCTTCCATGCAAGGAGTTATGAATTAGGCCAAGCTTCTTCAACCTGGAGAAGAGATGGGGGAGCTGAATGTGGGGAACACGTGCAGGACCTGGCTATACCCCTTGAGCCTTCTGGTGCCGGAGCTGGGGAAAACAAATACAGCTGGGGGAACCAGCTTCAAAACGAAAGCTAGGAGCTGGTACAAGTTCAGTCACTGAGTCTCTAATCAGGATATTCATGCATGAGCTCAACTTTACGTTCACTAAAATTCAGGGCTGTCCTACAGCTGAACGCATGCTTGCATGGTCCTCCAAGACATGAGGGATTTTTTGAATCATTTGTGCTATCAGAGTTATTAAATAATCAGTTTCACTGTTCATTCTGCTTCTATATAAACGTTTATGCATTTGGCATAAAATAACTGATGCATGTCTTTATGGTTCTCCCCCACAACAAAAAACATTAGCATGCTTAGTTGGAGGCAAACCACAACTACGTGGAAGACAGACATATTGTCTTTCCCTGACTTTTGGAAGTACTGTCTCATTAAAAAGAAAAAACATGGTTTATCTTACCACTTCCTTAGGAAACCACTGATGTCTTAGAATTATAATATAATATTGCTTTTATAGGAAGGCCCTTTTGCTGAAGCTTTTGTTTATTAAAGCATCTTGCTTATCGTGCTGCTGTAGCACACAATTGTTTTGGGGGTGATGTATTTTAGCAACAAAGAGCTGAATATCAGTACTCTTTGGTAACAGAAGGAGCAATGCAGTCAGGGTATTCACTTCTCAGTACAGACTATACTTTGGGGCACCTGCTCAGGTATGATAAGCACTCACTGAAAAAGGAGAATAACTTTTTTCAGACCTGATGCCTATGTATGTAGGGTGTGCAAATTTTTAGAATAAGTTAATGAAAGAGTATAAGACTATGCTATGAATGCTCCAGGTCCATTTTGCAACAGAAGACATACCCATGGAAATATGAGATTAAAATACATATGTACATAGCTCATACATGTATATTGGGTGTTAAGTCTGTAGAGTTTGCAAGTGCACAAAAGGCTACATACATTTCAAATATGTCCAGCTACAATTACAATGTTTCAGAAAGAAATTGAGAATTAGGACATGTTAAAAACAAAACCTAAAAAAGAAAATATTAAAGCTGCTACATATAGTACTCTAAAACAGAGCCAAGACAACTCAGAGAAACTTCTCTAAGTAGGACAGCAGCTCATTGTTTCATTTCATTACAAGTTTATAGCAACAAGATGTAACATTGTTTATAGTGCCTATTATGTAGATCACTATACAGACACCCCCCCCCCCCAGGTAAATAGACACGGCCTACTTCAGCAAAAACCAGGAACGGGGACAACTAAGTTTACCTGTAAGTGGATGAACTGTTAGTAGTATATTCTCTACATAGTTCGTTTTCTGCCTAGTCTCAATACTCTTACATTTTCCTTGAACATGAGACTGTAACTTTAAAAAAAACTCTTGCAGACGACATGACAATGATACTCAGATTGGTCTTGTTCCTGCAAGCCAACAAAAATTCTTTACATTTAAAATGTGAGGGTCTAAACTTTTATTGGACCCGATTACTATGAAATTGTAGAAACACAGCTAGTAAATGACGACTTATGAAGGTAATGCCAGTACCAAGGACATTTTAAGTCAACATTTTAACAACTAGAGCTCTGACAGCTTGCCAGAAAGTTTTTGTTTTCCCTAATTTTTAAAGAGGTTAATAAATCAATGAAGACGCATTATGGGGAATGGATGATTTTTGTAATCATACTAAGAGCATCCGTGGAAGGAGTGCTAGAACAATACTAATATACGTACATAACGTACAAAACAAGCTAGAATGATCTCCTTTCTTCATCTCCTCTGAAAAATTCCAGAAGTCTCACATTGTGTATGGCTATACAAAATCACTGAATTTTCACTGCCTTCTACCATAATTCCTTCTTATCATATTTTGTCCTGGATTTAGCTGTTGCTTGTCTTAGGCTTTTCTCTGCAACTCTGCTGATATCTCAGGGCTGGCTCCTGGTTAGAGATGCCTGCTTCCATCCTCATATAGATTTGGAGTTTGTGAAGTAATAATTTCTGTGCATATCTAGGATTCCATGCTAGCATCAAAGAAATGACCAATGGATGAGATGTATTTCTAATATACTGTCTCAGGAAGCAGAATCAGACATAATGATTACCATGCTTCATAAAGGTGGCCTGGAGTCCATATTCAGAGGTATGATCTCATTACGATGTTGTCTGATGAAGCACAGTATCACATCCTGGAAAATGTAAGTTATGATATCCTGAAGACAAGATTGAAATTGCACTGGCATTTCCTCCAGATGTTTCCTTTCAACAGTTCTCTTCCAACAACTGTTTTGGTTTGGGGTTTTTTTTCAAGAAATAAGGGGGTCGTATGAGTTTGTTTTCTATCTGAAACACAGCCGTTGTCACTGCTGAAAGAACATGCTCTGCACACAACCAAGATCTTCATAATTTGGGGGCTGTTTTCATCGTGCTCATTTTTCCTATGGAGCCAAACGCTTTCAGCCTCAGCACCATTTGACCCACAGATTCTAAAGTATTAATTGTCCGGCTTTCACCAATCATTTACCATGCTTTTTTTTTTTTTTACAAATTATTAAAGAAAAAAAAATAAAAAGAAAAGAGAGAGAGCAAAGAACATCCCCACTCCTCTCAAAATATTCAGTCATTCAAGTATCCTTGAATGGACACCTTTGGAAAATAACAACTATTAAGGCAGTCCCGTGTAACATAATGGTTTCATTGTATTGACATATGCACATTCTCAAAGGCTAATACAAATTGAAACTATCATATGTCCAAGTGATTTTGATCTAGTGATGATAAGTGCTGTATAAATTCATACCTGAGTACAGAACTGATGCTTCTTGTCAGCAAAACTAATATCTGCTTTGGACTACTGTAGTTAAATAACCAAAGCTCGTGCTTTTAGCTTGTCCTCTGGTTTATCTTGCCCAGCAGAAGCAACAGACCAATGTTTAACTTAAAGCTGCTTTGCAGCTAAGAAACAAATCTAGGCAAAGTTCTTATGGATTCTCTTCCATCCCCATTGCACCCAATCTCTTCAGCAGACATGTGGAACCTATGGAAGAATAGAAATATGAAAAAACTAGAAACTCTCAATATCAAGAAAAGGTGAGGAATTTTTTTGTGGAGATATTAATATGTTGAAATGGAAATTAATTGCATGAAAGGGTCCATTTAAAGAAATTATTCATTGTGAAAAAAATGAAAACTAAATAATTTTTTATGTTGAAATTCTCTGAACATACTTATTTGCTTTTCATGTCAAAATAAATGTATCAAACAAAAAATATTTGTTTTAAAAGCTGAAAATAATGAAAAATCCTCCAACTGTGCTGATCCAGACTTTTGCAATAGAAGACACAGAGATGGCACATGAAAACACTCTTTGTTTCAATTTGAGATGGGAAAGTTTCAAAAGCTCAGCAACTCCTTTGGGATGGGAAAAGAGGTTACTGCCCAGCTCCACTCAAAACTAACTATTTATGGTTGGATCTGACCTTGCAACTCAAAAATCTGAGACAAAATTCTAAGAAAGAAAAAGAATATGCAATGCATTAATTGCACATACATATATAATGATTAATTTCCAGTCCTACCTATCTGTAAATCAGAATGTAGTCATTAGTTAAGCTGTTGTTAACTGTAATGATCTATTGTTTGCTTCTCGTAGTCACGTTGCCATAGTCATTGTCTGTATGACACCATTATAAGCTTAAATATTGGAAAGCTCTTTTGGAAAGCCTGTCTTTACTTCACCCACACAAGTGTTCAAGGGAAGAAAAAAATTCTTTACAGTATTTCCTAAAAAGACATCACATGAGTGTGAAGACATTATTTGCTGATTAAATGAAAAGCTTCTTCCTCTAACTGATTCTAACTGAAATTCTGATCTCCAAAGAGAACGTAAGCAAATGATAAAAATTAAGACTCTTACTAATATTAACTGCTTTTTGGTGCCTCAGACATCTGTGCTTAATTATACTTGTCAGTGGACAATATATCCTCTTCGTGCAAGCTCACATATATCTTACAGCAGAGGGAAGATGAAGTTTCTTGAAGAGAATCTTAGGGGTAAGTGTAACAGTATATTTGCCTTCTATAATTTCTCAGATGACAGCATATGAATAACAGACTTTTTGGCCCACTGCCATTGTTGGGGGGGGGGGGGGAAGCTTACAGAAAATCAAGACATAGTTCTTGTCTGACCAAAACCCTAGATTTTCCATGTTTCAGTGAATTACAAAGGTTTAGAAAATTTCAATTTGAAATACCAATATTTAAGTACTTAATTTCAAAATGAAACTTTCAACTCTTTCTAATCAGGAATGGGAAATCAGCCTCCGATTGTTTTTATTTCTAATTGAGAGTAGATTTGGAGATGCTCTTCAATAAGCAGTGGTAGGCTTCCATGACACAAAGGAGACCAAGGACAGACACAGCTGAAAGCAGGCATATGCACAAAGATTTTTAGGAACGTGTGCTTTCCCTTGTATTTGCAACACAGTGAAAGCACTTGTGATCAGTTACCCAAAGTCAGCCCATACAGAGGGCTTAATTTAATACAAATGCCTTCCAAGTTAGGGAATCAAAAAGGGAGTAGTACTGGTTACGCAGAAGAATGCTAACAACAGTCATTCAGAACGAGTATGTTCTTCCTGCAGTGATTTTCTTTCCTTTCTTCTCACCAGCAGTGGGATGTATTACAGGTAAGCAATGTTGACAGAGTGATTAAAGACTCAAACCATTGCTTTTCGCAAATTGAACAGCTATGGGGAAGGCAAGTTTTTTTCTTTCCAGTGACTTCCTTTCATACCCCTTCCAAATGCAAAAACTAACACATGAAAATCTCAGCAGTAGTTACTGCCTCATAATTGCATTTGAAATATTAAATCTTGAAGGACCATATATGATCCTACATAGAACTGTACGGTCACCTTGTTCACATGATGTTGTGTGTTGTCATTTATGGCACCAGTAAATCCGGTTTACTCTAATATAGCTCTTTTTAAGCTGGACCCCTCACACATAGGCAGCAGAGCATTTGGACCAAGATCCCTGAACTCCAGCAGGAGATCAAGGCTGGGGAAATGGATTTCTGCTTCCATTTTGAGGTAGATGTGTAGGCTTTAACTTTGCACACTCTTGCCACTTTTTCTCGAAAGTTAAGGCTGTTGCCTGAGAACGCTCCTAAAGCTGCAGCAGCAGCTTAAACCACCTTACGAATACAACCAATACAACTGGCCAGCCACACAACATATGCACTGCAAATCTGATCCAGGTTTGGGGGTTTTGCTGGGTTATTTTTAACCCAGATCACTTCTCTGATCTGGTTCACTGCTCAGACACAGAACAGTATCTGTGTAACAGAGGCAGCAGTATGACTCAAGAATGAGCAGCAAGAGATGAGGACAGTCAGATGAAGTGCACGCATCTGCTATAAAAAATGTTTGCCAAACTGTGGACTAATATACTTTCTCACTTAACAAACCATCCCAATAGCTCCTCTGAAATTGCCTTAGATGGTGAACCAATGTCAAGCAGAAGAGCAAGTCACTGTGATATTTTGCTTCTAGTGTTGCTAACTCACAGAGGACTATGGGAGATGTGCTGTCCAGATGGCATAGTGGCAAGATGTTTTGGGAAGAATTTCTTTGTATTATTTCAGGATAACAAAATCTATAAAAATACATATTTTCTTTATAAATACAGGTTCTTGGCTTCCAGTGCTGGTTCCACCTTTTCTGCAAGTTCTCCTAATCCCTAATAAAACTCAAGTTCTCTCTCAATTACAACATTTTGTCAGTTTTGTGTTGATTTTGCTCTCTGCCTGGTCGTGCACCTGATTGGTACTAAAAACCTCAAATATTTCTCAAAATATGGATTTCTCACACTCCAGTGGATTAATGTTCCACTTATTGATGCCTGGTGGATCATGATCACATCTACTCTAGGGCAGTCTAGGAGACAACAGACACGTTTCCTCCTGACAGGTGAGGTACAGTACAGTTCTCATCTGCATCACATAAGCAGCTATTTATGTGCCCATAACTGAATCCCACAGCTTTACAATCTACCTTTTCCTGTCAGCTAGGATCCCCGCCACAAGCTCAATGCCCTCTTTAGCAGTCCGGGGGCCACTAGACTGGAGGGTCTGTAAAGTCCCTAAAACCTTCAGCAGTATCTCTCCTTCCCCAAACTCACCCCCACAATATTGGTCTCAGGAGACTGCAACTTGTCTCTGAGGGTTAGGGTGGGGTTCTGTTAGAAATACAGCTGCCAAGAGATTGCTCAGACACAGTCACATGGTTCCTGCATCACCCATTTGCAAAATGGTAAGACTTACAATAGGTCTTGAGGGAGAGCAGAAAGAACAGAGATGTTTAGGACATAAACTTGTAAGGGAAAAGGAGTCTGGGAAACTGCTCCCTTCTCCGTCATTCAAGGGATGGAGCTTTGTGTCCGTTTTTGTGAATAAGAAATGAACACAGGAATTGTAATGATCTCTTGGAGAAAAGCCTGAAAGTCCCCCAAAACTGGCAAAATGGTTAGGGCAGTGGTGATACAATGTTATGATTCCCACCAACTAAACCACAATTTAGCATTTCAGTTTTGAGTCATGCTTGGTTTGCTGCTTTCAGAATGATGGTGAAAACTTCTTGACTGGTAGAAATGCAGATTCACAGCTGCTGTTGATTGTTGTAACTCCTTTGATGTCAGAAGTTGGAAGAAAGATGAATAGCAGCTGAGGAGCTGTTTAACTCCTTTACACGAAATAGTCACTGCTCCACATCAGTGTGATCCAGGGAAGCCCTCTGATGGTTCTAGAGATGAGGACTTAAAAAAAGATACACTGCTGACTGACTGACAAATGTCAGATCTTGCAACGTGCTGATCTCATCCCAGGAGCAACACATCTGCATGCGCTTAGGATGACAAGATGTATCACTTCTGTGTTGCCTCAGCATCCTGCTCTGGTAGTTGCTCAGCATTTTGCAGAAGTGTTAAGCTTCCCACATTTCCACCAACTGAATGGAAATGAAAGGGATTTTTATTCCAAGAAGCGTAAAATGCTGTGTTCTGAATTTTTATTAGGGGATGGTACTCTACCATCTCACAGTTATTTCTGATGTGTATAATATTCAATAGTTGAAATGGTACTGGATTTGTCTTCCAGATACGGTAAGTAATCTTTGTCACTAAACTTTTCATTTTGAAGAAGTGCTTATGTTCTTGTTCCTCTGGCTCAAAATACCATTATACATAGGTTATCCGCATACATGGATTATTAGAGCAGCAGGGAAGCCCTGGCATTCAAGTGACTTCAGTGAGGCAAGGTTTGTAGGTAGAAGTAACAGCCTTGATTTCAGTAGGCACACGATTCAGTAAGAGCTAAATCAAGAGACAGTGACTGACTTCTGAAAACACACACAGTAAAGCTCCTCACTAAGATCAAGGGAGCCTTTTCCAAGGCCTGCTAAATACCAGATCTCTTGCATGATACTCAGGTTTTTCTTTGTTCCCATGCTGTCTGGAGGAATGGCTGGTAACTTTGTCAGCAACTGAAGAACTGAACAGGAATGTGAAAAAGTTACTCTAAACTGTAAAAAAAGTGATGGGACGGTTGTTCTGATTTCATCCCATGCGGAAAGAAGTAGTCAGCAGCATGGGTAGGTTGGGCTCAGGACTGTCCTCTGCTGCTAGGGCACTGGTTTCAGGACTCAAATACCCCCACACCGGGGGGGTGGGGAGGATGGGCAAGGAAGACCCCCTCAGTGCAATGACGGTGCGGGAAGGCTTACAGAACAGGGGTAGTGGGATTGTTTTTCGAAATCTGAAAGGAAAACGCCAGCCTCACCACACAGTTCCCCCCCACGCCCCCAGAAGATGGGTCTGCGCTTGGCTGGAGCTCCCCGGCTGGTGCTCAGGGGAGACGGGCTCCGGGAGCAGGAAACCGAACTAAAGGGGCAGCTGGGGCGGGAAAGTCGGCGGGGAGTTCTTGGGAAAAGCCTGCTGGCTCTCCCTTCGTCCTCTACCGCCAAAACGCTCGCCACCTCCTCCGGGCCGCCCGCCGGCCCTGCACACAGGCAGCTCTCCCGCGCCGCCCTCCGGGCAGGTGTACCGCGGCTGAGGTGAGGAGAGGGGACCCGACCCGACCCGACCCAACCCCCTCGCTGTCCCGCCGGGGGCGGGGGTCGGGATGGCGGCGTCCCACAGGGCCGTGCCCTGCCCGGGGATACGGAGTCCCGGGGGCCGTGCCCCCTTCCGCAGCACCCCCGCAGGCGCGGACGGGGCGGGGAGAAACCCGACCCTCGCCGCCTGGGAAGGGAGAGGGGCTGCCGCTGCGCGAGAGGAAGCGGCGCGGCCGAGCGACTCCTCCGCCGTCCGAAGGGGACGCCCCCACGCCGGCCAGCGCGGGGGCCGCCCGGCCCGGCCCGGGCCCAGCCCGCCGGTGGCAGAGGCAGCGCAGGGCGCGGGCTGCCCCCGTCCCGGGGCGGGGCGGCGCAGGGCGGGGGCGCGGAGCGAGGCGGGAAGCCGGCGCCGCGCGCCCGTCTGCCTGCGGCCGGCCGGCCGGAGCCATGCGGAGCTGCGGGAGGGCGAGGGGGGCTGCGGGCTGGGCCGCCCCGCTGCTCCTGCTGTGGCAGTGCCTGCCGACGGCGCGGGCCTACAACCTGGACGCCCAGCACCCGCTGCTCTTCCGGGGGGGCAACGGGACCCTCTTCGGGTACTCGGTTCTCCTGCACCGCCACGGCGAGGAGCGATGGTGAGTCGTCCCCCCGCGGGGGCCCGGTCCGCCCGTCGCGCCTTCTCCCGGCTCCGCCGGCCGCGGCCCCTCACGCTGCCCGTCTCTGCCCCGCAGGCTCGTGGCGGGCGCCCCGCGGGCCAGCTGGCCCGCCAACAGCTCGGTGGCCAACCCCGGGGCCATTTTCCGGTGCCGGATCGGGAGGAACCCCCGCGGGCGGTGCGAGCAGCTCCAGCTGGGTGAGTTGGCGGCGGGGCGCGGGCGGGGAGACCCCGGCGCTGGGCCGCGGAGGGGCCGCGCTGGGCGGCGGCGGCGGGGCCCGGGCGGCGCGGCGCGGCAGGAGGCAGGGGCGGCACGGCACGGGACAGGACGGGACGGGACGGTGGGAGCCCGCCTGCCCGCTCGCCCTGCGCGCACGGCGGCTCCCCTGCCGCTGCCCGCAAGGCAACGGGCTGCGGGCGTTTTCTCCTGCGTCCTTTCTAGACTGAACTGCCGCCTGCCCTTGGCCACAGGGCGAGATCAGCGCTATTGACGAAGAGCAGCAACGGTGGCACTTTTTTCCCCGTAGACAGAACGAAGTGCACCAAAGCCTGATGTAGAGAAGTTGCGTGTGACAGCTCCCGTTCCCGCAGTTTTCTTTCGCACTTTTCAGCACCCGGTTCAAAAGCCTCGTGAGAGTTTCGGTCTGTCTCTCGTACTTTTCGGCAGAAAGCTACTCCAGCTTTCAGAGCAGAGGGCAAACGTAATCAGCTCGGAGGTGGGGGGTGGAAGCATGTGCCTACATCGTCTTTTCTTCTGCAAAGCCTTCCCTTTGTAGAAACCACCCCAAAGTAACTCCGAACCACAGTCATCTTGCAGCTGGGTTCTCCTTGCTTGCAGATTTGTTGAAAAATTGAGTTTCAGGGGAGCAAAGCTATTTTTGACTGAATTGGTTTTTCCAGGTCCTACATTTAACCTGATGCCTCCCTACCTCCCCAGTCCCCATGCTTGGGAGATGTAACAATGCACTTATCCAACTTCCAAGTATTTGATGCTTGTTGAAAAGGAGAACACTTTGCAATAGGTTACCGTGCATAAGCGCAAATTGCTTTGGGCTCTGTTCTTGTCCCCCTTGCATACAGTACCATTCATTCTATCCCTACGCTATGCATAGGAAGCTTCCTGAACTTTCTCTTCTGCTGTGACCGAGACCATCCGATCCGTTAAAACTATAAGCTTGCCGCCCACTAAGGATAAGCGCGGGAAAGGGTTTTCAAAATGTTTGAAACCAATGAAAGCGATAGCGCACCATGAACTGATGGGCTTTCAGGGCAGAACGCAGCATTCTGTGACAAAAATGTTAAAACGGTTATTTCTCTACACATCTATGCATAACGCCTAGAACTGACGGGTTCTATCCATTTTGTTTGTACAGATAGAAATAAGAGTTATTTTTTGCAACTAAGCTACAAAAACCTAAGTACTAAAAAGGTACTTCAGTGGTGCTTTATTTGTAGCCACGTAAGGAAAAGACAAGCAGTTGCTCATAGAAGGAACTGCCGTTAAACTTATTCCAGCTGAAGTAGTTCTTTTTTTTTTTTTTTTTGAGTAATTTCATTCCGATACTAGATCTATTGAAAAATGGTACATAACAAAAAGCTTTTTTCTCCAACTGCTTGTTTGTAAGGAGAGGCTTGCAAAAGTCAAAGTAGTCAACTAAAGTGCTGAAATAGCATATGCTAAGAGGCAATAAACCCCTACTCCTGGTTTGGAGGTAAAAATAGTCCTTCACTGCGTGGAGGAAGGAAAGGAGGGGAAGGGTAGAAAGTTTCAGGTTCTTTGAAAACTACAATACCTGCAGTACTTCTAGACTTACTCATTTAGCCAGTGAAGAGACAAAAGCTCTAATGAAGTAACTTGATGGGCTTTTCGTTAGTAGCTTAGGGGATTCTAAATTAAATTATGCAACAGGTGAATGAAAATGTTTATGTGGTTCCAAAGGCTTAATTTGACACACCTTCTATGCCTGGGTTTAGAGGCCACAGGTTAGGCAACGGTGTTCACTGTCTTGTCCTGCACTTTTAAAAACAGTGATACCACAGGAGATTTTTGCAAAATGTTTGTTTCCCTTAGTGCTAGATGACGTCTTTACATCACTAAGGTATGTCTACAGTATTTCTGAAGTTAAATAGATACTGAAAAGAAGTGCTGCATTGTAAAACAGGTCAATGAGGTCAATGAAGAAGCCAAAGGCGCTGTGGTGCATGGGATGTAAATGAAGTAGGATGGTATTTGAGGCTTGTTAAGCCTCTGCTGTCCTGCCGAGCGGTCACAGAAATGCACAAGGGAACTTGCAATTGCAAAGCTGAACTTAATTATCTCTTGTCTAACTCGTTCAGGCTGTCAGCAACTTTTGGACATAATGGTTTTATCAACGCTATGTCTTTCAGTCAGTGACCTCCTCGTTCTTCTGCTTGGATTCTTGCCAGTGACAAGTTTGGGTTCTGATCTCGTAGAATGGGGTAATTTCCTTTGAAAAACATGCAGGGATATATTACATTGCTGGGACAGGCAAATTGAGAAATGGCTATTTCTATCTTTCTCTTAAATACTTGAATTCATGTTTCTTTCAGTAAAAGAATCTTTGAGGTAATGTTTCTGAGTCGTAGAAATGTAGAGGTGACAACAGGCAATAGAAGTGGGTTTTTCCAAATGCTGGGCCTCTGTAATAAATGGATGTGAATTACTTAGAGACATAAATATGTTAAAACACTTTGTTGCTATTTTTCACTAATGTAGCCTTGAAACTGGCATAGCTAATTAACGAAGGATTCATGCACAACTAGGAAGCCTCTGATCACACAAAACTGCTGTTGTATTTTTTATGTCACACGTTCCTATTTGCTTCCTCAGTAGAGGAAGGGTTGCTGGAAATAGTCCTGTGCTGCAGTCATCCTAGCACCTGGAAATAACTTATCCAGGCATACTTTAGAGAACTCTGATGTTGTTCAAGGTGTTGCAGGGACCTGGGCTGGTTTAAGAGCCAAGAGGTGCCATGAGATACACTAGCAAATCTTTGTCTTCCCAGGCCCTCACTGGCACTTTTAAATCTCTCTCTGATTGCTGAATAGAGGAGTAATGTTCTTAGAGTTTCTTTTCTAGTTCTATTACTTCTGTCAATGGTGTCAAGTATTCTAGACTGCTGATTTATTTGTATTTGGAGTATTTTTAAACAATGACTTAAGTTAGATGCAGAGGCTTGTAATCAAGCTCTAGGCACAAATATAAAATACAGTGCTTCAAGTTCATCATTTGGAGCACTTAAGTGTCCATCTTCTACCAGTTTTCTAGTCTTTTGAATTTCAAAACCTTGCCCACATCAGTTTGTGATAGTTGTAGATTATTGCAGAGGAACTTGCACAAAGTTCTTTAGATATTTTGACATTTTGGACTAGTAAAGCGTTACAGAAATTCTTTAACAAAATTGCTCTCAGATTTGAAACAGAGTGATTCATTGGCTAAAAATAATTAATAAAATTTGCCTTCCAGTCTAAGAAAAACAAAGTTTTAACTACAAATGTACACAGTAAATTCAGTGCACGTTGTTTAACATAAGGCCAGAAAGCTCTGCCTGCAGTTTCAGTCTTCCACCATTCCTTTAAGTCCCTGCTACAATTAACCTATGAACAAGTTGCCCTCTAGCTCCCCCAGCTGAATCCTTACAATGGAAAAGTGAACAGTTAATGGTTTTCCCCAAAAGGCTGACCTGCGTTTGTTCAACTTCAATTTCAGTAAGTTTTGCCTTTTGATAGTTTGGCTTTTTGATCTCACTTGCATTGCTCATACCCTGCCAGTGATCTCCTTTGAAATACCTGTACTATTCCAAGGAAAGCAGGACCTTCTGGACCTAGGTCTGTTACAGAGTTACAGAAACAGCTGGCACTTAACTAAAATGTTTTGGGTAGAAGTGGTTTGAGGGATGTAAGAGGGATAAGACCTATCAAATCTGTGAAAAGAGAAAAGATTACTGTGGATGAATGAAAGAAGAGTCTGATGAGGCCCTGACATCTAGGAGCAGGATATCAAAGGCTTGTTGTCTTTGCAGTAGACTTCATAGTTTTAATCAATTAGCAATAGGACCAGAGGCGTTCTGGTTGGATAAAAAGGATCATGCGAAGCTGTTGGGCATGGAAAGCACTGGAGCAAGTTACATAAAACTGGTTTCTCAGATGACATTGCAAACATCTGTGTTAGAGTCCTTGAGGCCAAAGCTAGAAGTGGCTTTATAAGTTGTGACCTTATTTGTATGTGACTGTGATGTTTCTGTGGATGCGTGCAGCGGGGATTATAGCAGAAGTGTATCTTCCAGCTGTGTAATGTACACAGGCTGGGCAATTACTTATCTCTCAGTGACTTTATGACAGCGCTTGCTCCTTTTCCCTGAGGCAACCAAGCTGCCGTGTCCTTGTGAGTTTATGCAGTGCTGCTCTGTTGCTTGTGCAGAATATAGCATTTTCTCTTCTCATTTGATAAAGCTTTTATAATGTCATTGCCTGAGCAGGGGGTCATCATGGTGTCTGGGATGTCAAGCTCGCACTTCTCTTGCCCACAAAGGCCTATCATCTTCAAGGTGGTTGAATACTTGCCAGTCAGAGAAAGAGAGGAGACTTAAGACAGCAGGTCACCAGAGGGCCAAAGTGAGCCTGAATCAAGAACATATGGTGGAGCCAAGGAAAAGGGGAATACAATCCAATGAGCATGAAAGAATGGTGGTGCTTTTTCTTATCATGGACCTCTGAAGTAGGCACAGGAATGAAGTGCTGAGATGAGTGAAACTTCCTCTTACATCTCATGTCATCATTATCTTGTCTTGTTTGACTTATTGATAGAAAGTCTCAGAAAGCCTCTTGAGATCTAAATTTATGACACCGGTCGTCTTCCATATCCTGCAAATCCACGTATGCTATAAAGCAAGTCCCAGGTAAGTCATTGTCATAAAAGGATGGAAAACATTGCTAGAAGGGAGTTATCAGAAGTGCCTTTTGTGATTTAAAGGAGGATTAATTCTTACACATGGGAGTGTAATGGAATTTTGTTTTCTGAGGAGATTTCAATCAGATTAGCGTGTTCTATAATTCATGCAAAGCATGGAAATGTCTCCCTTGGGAAGTGAGGAGTTCTACATAACATAACTCTACAATTAAATTCCAAAACTAAATTCCAAACTTGTGTCTGAAAATGGTATGTATTCAGTACGTGGAAGTTCATGTTGCTGACACTAGCCAAGTAGGAGAATTCAGAAGCTTATCTCTTAAACCTCAGTAACTGACAACGTGCAGAAAAATCAACTTCTTTTTAGTAGATTTTTGAAGTAATGCATTTTACTTCGTGCTTGTCTTGGAGTAAGAGCCCACATTTGTTAATTACCGTTCCTCAGGTGACCTACAGGAATTATTAAATTACAGTAACATAAAATGTCTTGGCCCAAAGACAATTGAATGTGTTGTTATTGTGAGTGCTGAGGTCAGTTCCTGTTTACTTGGATTTTGCATGCTATTTCCTTGATGTCTTAGGGAAAGGCACATGGGGGAGGAAGTAGTAAAGAAGGGATGAAGGAGGGCCAGATGCCTCTTGACCCTGTGAAGGGTGTTATTTTTGGAAGAAGGTAGAGTATAGTTGTGGTGCGCAGGGTGCATCGTCCTCTCTGCAGTACGGTGAGGGGTTCTGGACTGCAGCACCCTGGTGTCTCCATCGGAGCAGGGAGAAAGTGTGAAGTTTGGAAAAAGAAGTGGAGAGGTAGTACAGAAGTAGAAGAAATCAAGGTTCCAGCATTTTCTTCAGACAAATGTCAATTGCTAGGCCTGTCACAAAACAGTAGGGATCAAGCTCTGAAATAAGGATGGTTGTTGGGTTTTATTCCTACTAATGTTTCTCCTGACATTTTCTTACCACGTGAAAAAGAATTATTTTGATTCCTTTAATCTGGTATTTTCTCTTCAAAAAGTCCATGACACTCTAGGTATAAAATCGTTTAAGTCAGTGTTGGCTGTGAGAATGTACATAGCAAAGCCCACAGTTATTCATCTTTCTCCTGGCTAGGTACCAGACTAGGTGCATCCATTTATTCTGTTTCCATACCTAATCAATATTGTGCAGTTGTATGTTCTGTAAAAGGAATGTAACAAGTCCACTAAATTAGGAGTGTATTTATTTAAACTCTCTAATGCATTGGACAGTAATAAATTTCAGCTCTGGTGCCAGCACAGTTTGGGGGTGAGTTGATTTCCCCCCCCCCCCCCCCCCCCCCCCCCCCGTCAATGTCCCCGGTACTCTGTGATCTGTATTGGCGCCCTCTTCTGGGTAACTAAACCCCTTAAACCTCAAAAGTTTTGGGTTCACCAGTAACTGCATTGAATCTGGGGAAGTCTTAAAAATTATGCAAAAGAGCTTGTTCAAATGACGTGACATGTTTCCTTATTGTATAAGAAGTTTTTTTCATAAACTGTGTCATGCTGATGCATAGAAAATAGTGGTTCAATAATTTGTTAATGATTATTCATATGAATGTTTTACAAATGAAAAGCTTGCTTTATATGACTGAGAATACTTTCAGATGTGTAGCTTCTCCTTACCATGGGTACCACTACTGCTTTCTTGAAGGAAGCAAATATTTGCTGACTTGGCAACACTGTAGCCTTTTTGGGGCTACTGCTAAATAATTGCAACAGTGTAAGGAGTACACAGGACATGCATACATAATGATCTGACATCCCCAGTAGAGACTGCAGTTATTCACCCTTTATTTGATAGCCATTTGCAATAGAGATAATTTTAAGGTCTGCTACAAACAGATATGTGGTTGGAGAGATGCTTGCTTTAGGTTAGAGTTTAGGTAGCACTCACGGGTATTACTTGTGTTTCTTATGAACTTTGAGGCTGAAGAACACTTGCAAAGCCAGGCCTTCATCAGATTGAGTATAATGTCACTTTCTATCTTAATTTCAATAACGATGGAGAAGCCAATCCTCACTGCCAACCTATCATGTTCAGAACCAGTATGCTCGCTTTGGCTACATGCAATTGTACCTTTGTTCAAGAAGAAAGCGAAAAGTGTCCATGGCCTGTGTAAGACAGAGCTTAGATCCACCAAACCTGATTTACTGCAGTCTCCCCATAGAGTTCTTGGGCGCTCCTGTTACCCACCATGTAACCCTTCAGCTTGTCCCCCTGTTCAAAGCATTGGTCTTTGTGTCCTAGGAAACCCCAATGGAGAACGCTGTGGGAAGACTTGTTTGGAAGAGCGTGATAATCAGTGGCTGGGTGTCAGCTTGTCGAGGCAGCCAAAAGAAAATGGATCTATCATTGTATGTATTAACTGCTAGAGCTGCCTGTCTGTTTGTCAGACTGCCTTCACCTTTCTTACGCTTCTGTGTCAAATATCATGTTTGTTTTTTATCCATAGGCTTGTGGACATAGGTGGAAAAATATCTTTTACATAAAAAATGAACACAAACTCCCATATGGTATTTGTTTTGCCATCTCTTCTGATTTTCGAACTGAACTGAGCAGAAGAATATGCCCATGCTATATAGGTAAGCAGAATGCTTGGGGCCTTTCTAGGGATGAGTAACATACATAATTGCATGGTGCAGAGTTTGTGAAGAGCCTGTGTTGCTCTGAGCAGGCTTTCTGCAGCCAAAGGTTTGAAGATTGAGTGCTGATGATATGAGCCCAACTTATGATGTAAATTTGTTAGCAAGATGTTTGTCACTTCAAAGAAAAGCTGCTTTCAACAGGCAAAAAAAATAGTGTAAATAGGGTGTCAGAATGCTTGCTCCTTGGACTGGATCACTGAAGGGTGTGTGCCTCTCAAAAACAGGCCAGTAGAGGACATCCTTCCTTCCTTACTCTGTCATTTGCTTGCTCTGCTCAGGAGAGTGTCCCACAGCAGAGCAGCAGTAATACCTGCAAGTGATTGTTGCTCTCCGGTCCTTAGCCTTTGATAGAAAGCTGCTGTGGTTCCTCAACACAGTGTGTGTCCATGCTCCTAACTTGCCTCCTGCGAAGGCCACTGCTGTGGCACGAGGCCTTCAGTGGTCCTTCCTCAGAGGACTTCAGGAGCAGAATAAGACTCAAGACCTGAAGCTATCAAAGGAGTCCATCCCTACCTTCCCTTTCATACCTACCTCCCATCCAGGAGAAAGATCTCGTGACCCTGCCCCTTGCCAATGCAAGGAAGAGCTGACAACCTGGCCTTTCTGTGCAGACCAGTAGAGTAATGTCATCAAATGTCCCGCTGCTGGCTTCGGAGACTGTTATGAACATTGGTGAAATCATGTTTTTATCTTCGGTGACTTTTAAAGTGAACAAATCTATGGATGAGATGAAGGGAACCCTTGTGGACATAGATGGAAAAATATCTTTTACATAAAAAATGAACACAAACTCCCATTCGGTATTTGTTTTGCCGTCTCTTCTGATTTTCAAACTGAACTGAGCAGAAGACTATGCCCATGCTATATAGGTAAGCAGAAGGGAGGCAGTTAGCAAAGAAAAGCAGGAAAACAGAGCTGGGGGAGTTGGATGTAAAGACAACCGCTAAGGATGATTGATACCAGTATGTCTAAAGTAGCCATAACGCAAGCCCTTTAGAGCACTAGTGGAGCATGAGGGCAACTCCTATCAATCAGATTACACCTGAATTATAGAGTGGAAGAGAAGAGTTAAGCTTATCTAGCTGTGCTGCTCAAACTATTTGTGCTATTTCATTCATGGAACAATTTAAAAAGTATAGCCTTTCAAGTCACAATATTTCAAAGGCAGCTGTGATCAAGTGATATGTAGTGCTTTGGGTTTGTTACAATACTATATTGAAGCTAAAGGCTATATAGTGGAAACCAGAGTTTTTAGTTTTATTACAGAACTGAAAACCAACGTTGTTTTGGTTTGGGTTTTTTTAACTTGTCTCAACTTCTGTTGAAGACCTCATAACAAATCCTGAAACTACGTGGTTTTCATCCTTTTTAATGTTTCTTGCCCATTCCCAGATCATGTGCGAAAGTTTGGAGAAAACCATGGGTCATGCCAGGCTGGAATGTCTAGTTTTTACATTGAGGTGTGTATTAAAGATCCCAAACTTCTCTCTATATATATACTTACTTATATGTACACATGCATAAAAGTGTATATGTAAATGCAAACATTAAAACTGTCTTTTATTGTGGGAGGGAAAAATCAGACTTTTCTCATTTCTTTTTAATTGAATCTTGATACGACTTGCATGATAATTCCCAACTAATACTTTTACACCTTACTAAACCCAAAGATAGTTTTCATCTGGAAGAAGAGCATGAATGTAAGAGTATGAAGTTTTAATATTCTTTTTAAAGTAATCTGTTTGATGTAACATTAACGGTAATAATGCTTACCTTCTTGCTTTACAGAGTAATATTCTGTATTATTTCATCTCCATTTCACCCTAAGATTATGATTTCTAAAAAACTCTGTTGAGAAGAGAACATCCTGTTTGTTGCTCTCTTTTAAGTTGTTCAAAGCTCAAAGTTTTTAATAACTGTATTTTTAGAATGTCTGAAAAATGTTGTCTGTGATCTGGTGGTAATCCCCCAGTAGTGAGCCAGATGCATCTCCGGTAGTATTTCACTGAATTCGCAGGAGATCTAAAGAAAAGCATTTGACTTGTTTTGCTTATTTTCATGAATAGTTAAATATGAATAACATGGCTTTGTTTTATTTTTCTTTTAGGACTTAATTATAATGGGAGCCCCTGGATCATTTTATTGGACTGGTTCTGTTTTTGTATACAATACAACTGCAAATACAATCCATGCTTATACAGATTCAAATAACCAAGTGAAATTTGGCAGTTATCTAGGTACTTAAAAATATTTAATACTTTGCAAAAATATAAGCCAAAGAATTAGCTAAATAGCTGATCTTGAAGTGTGTGCACAGTGTTTATCAGTGCTTGCTTTATTAATGCTGTGACAGTTCTAAAGATGTGTTCCTATTTCATTAAATATTATTTAATTATAAGGCTTCCTTTCCTCTCCGTACTTTTTACATGGAAACTTCTCAAACATTTGATTTCTGTTTTTACCATCTCTCCACTCATTTTCTATAATTTCTTGATTTAGAAGGTAAAGATATGCAATGGTGGAAGGTAACGATTAGCAATGGTTTGCACTTCACTGTTAAGTCTGAAATGCTGCCAAGGGCCTTCATGGCAAAAGACATAATGATTTCACATATAACAGAAATATGAAAAGTTTGTTACAGTGAAAGCTGCAAGGAAACAGGTCTTAATTGCATTGTCATAAGGGGAAGTATGCTACGACCTTAAGAGACAGACTTGCCTCCAATCGTGATTTCCCCCCCCCTTCCCAACCATCCATATCTTGGTCTGGATACATGGGAAGGCAAACCTTATCTACGAATGTCTGCAAAGCAAGCCATGAAGCTCCTACTCATGTACCTATATCCAAGTAATTAGTTGAATTTAGTTTTAGAATTTGTAGGGGTTTATGCCAAGAACCATCAGCGCTTCAGTTTTCTCACTATACTCACTAAGCTCATCTGTCCTTCCTGAACTCCTGAGCAAGAATATTTTTGCCTGTGATTGTTGGGGTTCTTTTGCATTTTCCCATGCATAGATCCGGTTCACGTGGATAAGCATTTCCTGTTTCTGATTTCATTCTTCTGACAATAGGAAGCAGGCATACATTATGAAATAACTATTATGAAATACAAAGTGGCTAACACTTCAGAATTCAGCCTTGCAAAGACTGCAGTTGGGCTCTATGGGAAAGTCAAGCAAACGAGATGCTGGATGGTAACAGGTGATCAGATACCCAGATCACTATGGTTAACCAGTAATGTTTCTAACCTTTCATAGGACAAATGAAAAACTTCAGAGAATGCTTGCTCTAACTTTCCAGTAACAATCAGCAGAAAAAATATTGCACCTGTCTGGGGGGAAAAAAGCTCATTCCAGATTTCTGCTCATACACGTACAAGTGTGAGAATTTCTGTAGTGAATGAGTCAAATCATTGATAGCCAAAAGCCAGATACAGGCAAACGGGTAAAAGCTTGCATAAGGACTGTGCTGGGGAGGGTGCAGGGAAGGCCCTCCTGCACGTGTGTGGTCTGTCCTAGTTCCCTTGGCCATCCAGGACCTGAGATCAGCTGGAGTTTGCTTCACAAATATTTCTCCAGTGACCTGGTGAAACTGTAATAGCCAGCACGCTGGCTTGGCAGAGCCGTGCGTCCTCTAAACTTGCCCTTTCTACAGGAAAGTGAAGAAAGGGACCATTAGCTCATCTGTGCATCTCTACAGTAGCAGCTATGATAAATCTTAAATTTTGCATTGTTCCATGCTGCTTAGACCTCCACTTCGTTCCCTCATAATAATACATAATGTGGTTGAAAGTGTAAAGGTGCTTTCCTTCCCCTCCCTCAGCTTCTGTTCCGTCCCATCTTTGGAATTGTTTAAGGCCAAAATCTATTTAGGGTTAATTCTGTTACCAAAGATTTTTTCTTTTTTTAAGTCTGAATTTGTTTCTCCCTTAAATAATAAAGAAAAATATCCTTACCAAGTGGTGGAAGTATGTTGTGACCAGAGTGTAATTCAAGCACATGACTAGACATAATTATCCTTTTACACTATCCTTCTGGCAGGGACCGAGAAGTTGGCTTTTTTATTTACATTTTTCATTAAACTGTCAGAGAGTAATAATTAACAAATTGGAGATTGCAGGAAGAGTGTGCATAAGTATCGTAACATTTTCTGTAAGTTGGAAGAAACAAAGCTGTTTAAGTACCAGACAATTTAAAGAAAGAAGGAAGTTAGAAAGAAAAGCTGGTAGTACATAACTTTTGGTAGTATTTCCTTGGCTACTTCAGAGTATCTTGGAAATTAACAACTGACTTTTTTAAAAGGAATTAGATAAGTCAGTCTTTCAAATCAGCTGGGCCTGATGAAAGAGTAACCTTAGGCACTTAAAAAACTGCCTTAAAGAAATCACGAGGTAATAGTTTCTTTTAGGAATCTGAGAATGGCAAATGTCATTTCAGAAAATTGAAAAACTGTAGTAATGGTAAAGAGGAGGCAATTCTGGGGTTGGAAATAAAATTTCATTTGACTATGCCTTTAAATTTAAAGGGTCAATTGTGATCCCCCCCCCCCCCCCCCCGCTAAAACAGTTTAACACCACAATAAAAATGAGCACTATCTGATTACTGTACTTTTTTTGGGTGTTCTTGGCTTTTCGGTTTTTTGTTGGGGTTTTGTTTTGTTTTTTAAAAAAAGTTCATTAGAATTACCTATGTTTATACTTCAGCAAAACCAAAATAACTAGAAAAATAAAGGTCAGAGGAGGTAAATTAAGGTTCATCCACTTAAGCTTAATTTTTTGTTGAATAAGTAAAAACTAGGTGTTGACCTTTAAATGGTAAATTTCCTTGTTCACCTCTTTTAGCTTAAAATATGAAAAGAAAAAGCTGGCTTAATGAGAGCTTGAATTCTACACAGTTATCTTCACAGATGAAAGATTTAAGGCTTGTTCTCATCTGATGCAAAATTCTTCCATTTTCTCTGCATGCTGTAAAAATCAACAGTCATTCAGTAAATGCAAGAGTAGCAGAATATGTTACCTGTCTTCCCTGTTTCAACTTAGCCATAATGTATTCTGGAAAGAGCAAGGATGACTTGTACAGCTACAGGTTAAGGCGTTAGCCTTCAGTTTGCAATTCTGTGGCTGGACGCCTGCACTAAGATACAGTCCTGTTTGTTAAGAGCTGTCTCCACATATAGCAATACTTTGTTACATAGATTCATTTACAAAAGTGGATGCAATGTTTTCTTATTACAGAATCAAACTTTTGCTCCAATTTGTTCCTGACATTTTCCTATGTGTATGTCCACAGTGCTCTGTGTGTGCGTGTGTGTATATATGTGCATATGCATATAAGTAGCACATTTCATTTTTCTGCAGTCCAGTTACAACAGTAGTCAAAGAGTAACAACTGTATCAAGTGTTTCCACATTGCACTGTATGGACTTTCGATCATTTTTATTTGTATTACAATATGGAGTCACTGAATAATTGCAGAATATGTATTAACAGAAGGTGTTTGCAATTTATTTTATTAGTTTGTAAAGTATGGCGGATAATTGAGATCCTGGGAAGAAAGGAGTGTTTCTGACACTTGTTTCTGCTTGCTGGAACTTACTGTTTGTATTGCTTATTTTCACAAACTTTCTCTTCTGTTTTCATTGCTAACTTGCATGAGGTCTGAATGTCAGACTCAGTAATTTGTGGTGTGGACAGCTTTTATACATCATGCTCCCTTTTTTTTTTTTTTTCTTTATATAGCATTTCCAGTATTGAATAGTGTATTTCTAATTTACAGGATACTCTGTTGGAGCCGGACATTTTTTGACATCAGCCAGTATAGAAGTAATTGGAGGGGCTCCCCAACAGGAGCAGACTGGTAAAGTAAGAGATTGTCTATACTATTGGTTTGAAGAATATACCTACACAATGATTTTCCAATTTTGATTGGAAATTTGATTGACACATTAAAGACAAGTATCAGATAGATATGATTTCTCACAGGGAGAAAAGTCAAAGAAGGAATGAGGGAAGATAGTCTAGATAACATAAAGAAAGGTACAGATAGGAAATAGTAAATAGCTGTACCTTGTGATATTGTGTGTTGCTTTGCTGATTCTCTAGCACATGCTGTAGAGAAAGCACAGGGAAGTGTTTCAGATTACTGTTTGCTGAACTCATATTTTCATTTTGTTTCAGGCATACATTTTTAGCATTGAGAAGCAACTAAATATTCTATTTGAACTAAGGGGTAAAAAGGTAAATCTTTCATACTACTTTACTGCACCTTAGAACTTCTAGCACATCTTCCATCAAAATTCACAAATAATGGGATTTCTTGTTTGCACACAGCTTGGTTCTTACTTTGGAGCTGCGGTCTGTGCTGTGGACCTGAATTCAGATGGCCTCTCAGACTTGCTAGTTGGTGCTCCAATGCAAAGTACCATCAGAGAAGAAGGAAGAGTTTATGTCTATATCAATTCAGGTTCTGTAAGTATTTTCTCTTAAAAACACATGGTAACACAGTCATTCTAGTATAACAAGCTAAGAAGAAGATATTTCCTCTCTCTTATCATACAATATTTCAGGATATAGGAAAAACAACTCTAGAACTGCAACGACAATCCCAGCAGGGTTGTGTAGCACACCTGCAAAGGCTAGCTGTATAAGCTGTAACGCATTGTTACTTATGCTAGTGTTAGAACTGAGGACAGACTAGTTTTGTTTCACAGTAACTTTGGGTGGTGATGGCATGCCACTACAGCCTCTCTGCAAGCTCTTCTCCATTACCATGCTTACCACTGAATTGGCATGTGAAGAGCAACTTATTTAGCACTTCAGAAACAAACAAGGAATGAAAAATTTGCATGCAGTTAGTGGCATTGGTCAGGAAAGAGACTGGTAGTTCTCAGTTTGGCAAATAAAGTAACTGGACAGATCATGGATTAGAATTAGCTTCCTTTTATTCTTTTTAAGGATCGGAAGTGAAAGTATAATCACTATTTTTTGTGTGCTTTTGAATTCATCTGGCTTTGTAAATTTTATCTTCATATCTTATTTCCCTTACTTCCTGTCCACACTAATACATATTTACTCTCTTATGCTTGCAATTAACATTTTCTTAACATGTTTTCCTCACAGAGAACTAAGTCACTCCAGGATACCTACAACTAAGTAAGGCACACGCAATAGCTCTGAAGCAGCTACCATTTACTACTTTTTTAGCAAACACTGTTTTCTCAGAGCAGTAAGCCCCTGTATTCTGAGATAAACTTGCTGCCAGGACATGTTGTTTACAGGTATTTGCTATGGGAACACATTGCTGTTCTCTTTCTTAAAGAACAACTTTCCTGTTCTTTATTATTCTTACACTAAATACTGTTAAATATCTTTGATAATGCTCACTTCCACGCCAAGGACTTCAGTAGGATTATGTATTGGCATCCAAGGCAGTTTTAACATTTTGAGTAATATTCCAGGTCACCTGGAAGATGCTCTGTTAATGTGCCATTGACTCTGTTTTCCTTCAGGAGGCAAGGATGGTAGAACTGAACATGGAGCTCAGCGGGAGTGACTCATATGCAGCCAGGTTTGGAGAGTCCATAGCCAATCTAGGAGACATAGATAATGATGGTTTTGAAGGTAAGTATATAAAGAAAACCCCTTGGGATTAATTCTGTCTGAGCAGTGGACTGTCACGATAAACAGGAGGATTATGGAAGTCTGAGAAGACTTTTAGTTGGTGACTTGACCTTTCTTTTCTAGGCCACTGATTTGAAATATAGCTGTCTCACTGTCATTGATGTGTAGTACCAAGAGATTAGGTTCTGTCACTTTTAATAAAGAGCACGAGCATAAGGTGATAGCATAGTCTGTAACTCTGGGTGCTGGACCTCAAGTGGAATCCCTAATCCTGTTTTAGACATCTGAGGCAACAGTTGGGGAACAATCTGGTGATTTTGTAACTTCATAAATAAAAATTATGCATTGAGTCAAGATCTGCTTCTTTGTCACCAATAGGAAGTACTAAACACATGGGGATATCGAAAACAATGTGCAAGTTGGGAGACTATTGTAGGACTACTTCCTAGTCAGGCCCTCAGGTGACTCATGAATTGCCTAGCACGGGCTCCCAGTGGACAGTGAACACAGGGAAGGACTTCGATGACTATGCCCCAGTAGTGAATTCAAAATGTTAATGGGGCTCTGAGGGAGCTTTTTCTTCCTGTTGTCTGTAAAGGAAGATCAATTTCAGGCACATAAAGCTAGATGCCTAAACAGAAACTGAGAATATCCTCCCTTCCTTCCCCACCACCCAGGCTGAAACACCCTCTCCAAATATGATGAGATATGTGCTGAAGTTTCCATTGATGTTCAGGTAGAACCTGCTCAGAGGGCAGAGCCGTTCAGTCTCCAGACTTGCATCTAACTTCTGTAACAAGCATAGAAGTAATAGACATTGAAAAGAGAATGCCATGTGAAAGTTATAGATAAAAGGTATTTTAGTTATAGAAAACAGATGAAAGGATGTAAGATGTGTTATAACATCTAGAATGACTCTCATGGCCGCCTACTTCCCTTCTGCTTCCAGTCAGGCTGCCTAAAATGTATTTGCTATAGAAAGCCTCATAGTCTACTGCTCTCAGCTTCTTTCCTTCCAAGGGCATTCACTAGCTGTTTAGGTAGCCTGCAAAAACACAGCTGACTGGGAGGCCTTCAGCTAGACTGAAGACAAGCAGAGGGCACCTGGCCCAGTGGCTTCATTCATTTTGTCATGGTTTCAAACAAACAGGAATAGCCAGTATTCCTGTCTGAAAAACTGGCACGTGCTCCCCTCCAGCAGAAGGACAGGCACAATAGGCCGTGTAGGGACAGGATAAAAAAAACAACAGGTGCTTTCTACTGTTCAAGAATTCATAAAAGGTTTCAGTTTTTTCATCATCAATCAAAACTTGGACTTATTCAGGGAGCTAATATCCTTTATGCAAAAACTGTTAGCTTTTTCTGGGCTGTATCTTTACCGAGTCCACATCTTTCTTCACACTTCTGAATTACCCTTGTTATTTGCAGTTACGATCCAGGGTTCTCCTTTCACTCTTCCCTTTGTCTTATGTTCTTGGTCCTGTTCCATAACCTGCAAAGCTTGGAACAGTCATTTTCTTCTTATCTTGTCTCCTTTTCCTGAAAGTAGTCTCCCCGCCCCCCCCCCCCCCCTTTGGTACCTGTTCCTCAAACTCTTGTTAAATTTTGTTTTTCCTGTTTTGCATTACCTTCACAATTTTATACACAAGTTTCAGGTTTTGCCCCAAAACGTTTGCAAACTGCAAAGGAAAACCGTATCCAAATGTAGGGCTGGAGAACAGAAAAGTAAAATCTAATTAATAGCAGCATAGCAAAGTAGATGTATGACACAGAATACAACGTAAAATGGGCATCCTAAAACTGCACAGGGAGGTGGAGCAAACAAGTGGATTAGCTTTTGAAGGGAGCAAAAACATTGAAAAGAAAAAGTGGAGGCAATATTGAGAGTGGCAGTAGGAAAAAAATTTTGTAAGAAAAACAGCTGGAAGCAAAATGTAAAGAGAAATTGGGTGTTAGAAACCATTTGTCTGTAGTAGGTAATAAAAAGCACAGCAGAGCCAACTTCTTCAATGATCTAAACCATCAGTATCAGCCCTGTGAAGATAATGGTGTGCATGTTGGTGTAGAATCTGACCTCCTCAAGAACATATGTGTAATTTTAATTAGCACAACTTGGCTGTCCTATTTTCATCTCACCAGTAGAGATATGTAACATATCTTGTGTGTTTTAGTCACCAAAGTATGGATTCAGTCAGAGAACTGTTCAGTAAAACCAAATCGTCAGAGCTTTGTTTTAATCGTGATATTGGTTTGTTGCAGCATACAGTATTTCTGATTTGCAGATAGTTCAGTTTTGCTTATTTGTGAATGAAAGTTCACAGTTACTATTAGTGACTTTCAAGATGATGTAATTCATCTTCCCCTTCTTCCCTCCCTCCCCTTTTTGATTAACAACCTCTGGCTATTTGAACCATGGGGCTTTTTGGTAAGGGCTGTTGGGGGTGGGTTGGCTGGTTTGTTTCTTATGTGTTGCCACACCCCTCTGGGATTAAATCATCTAGGCATAAAATATACCACTTTGTACAAACCAGCTACCTTCATTTCCGTGTTAAACTCCTGGTCAAGCCTGTTATCAGCTGTTAAGTACATTTCATAGAAAAATAAATGGTTCATTTCAGGCAGCGTAGTAAGAGTACCTCTTGCGTTTCAGTGATTTAATCCATGTGGGAATAGCAGAGTGGAGGAAAATTATAGTTCCATGAATACAAGGCTGCCTTTTTTTTTTTTTTTTGAAGACCATGATAATTTTGGCTATTCTCCATGATAACCTCTTAAACTCTTACGAGTCAAATTCAGTATTGGTAGGAACAGACTTTGTCTTGAACAAAATGGCTGTAGTTGTCCCTTGTTTTCCAGAAACATAGTACTTAAGGCAGAGTCAGATTGCTGAGCTGGTCTGTATTGTTTCCATTTGCTTTATATCTATCTTCAGCACTCCTTTTGAATTCAGTCAAATAAATTTGGTCTGGCATTGCATGCATCATGATTTGGATTTGTTTAACTCTTTCCTGTTCATGTTTCCTAGTCAACTGATTATTGTTAAATTGTTTGTCCACAGATGTAGCAATTGGGGCTCCACAAGAAGATAATCTAAAAGGGGTTATTTATATATACAATGGCAGGGAAGATGGCATAACGCCATCATTTTCACAGGTAAGCTTTTTCAATGAAAAATAATCAATCCAGAAAAACCTTAAGTTTAAATTTGAGAGGGTTTTTCCTTCATTTAACACTCAGATCATCTGAGGTACTTTAAAAGACTTCAGAAATGTTTTACATAGTCTGTGATTTCCAGCCATAATGTAATCTGTAACAGAAAAATAAATTGTTTTGGAGGCCTCGGGGTTTATGGGATACAACATTCGCAGTAACTGAGCAATATTACCTTTGGAGGTATACTTTCACAGGTAAGTGTGTCACTGCCTTCAGCCTCAGGATGGTTGTGCTAACATTTTTCATTGGAAATTTCAAAGATTAGCTTTCCAAGAATAATTTTCTCTTCTTGTTTTTTTTTTCTCCTCAGAGAATACAAGGACATGAAGTCAGTAATTCTTTAAGCATGTTTGGACAGTCCATAGCAAGTGGCATCGATACAGATAACAATGGTTATCAAGGTGAGTTAAAAAACTTTGTTTATTTTTCATTTTTAAAAGAGTAGAGATTCATAGGGGACAACTCTACCATGCTACTTTCTACTTTAACAGAAGCAAAATCTGTTATTAAAATGATGTCACATCTTGCATTTTGGGAAGAAGAAAAAAAAAGAGGTAAAGCTGAGGCCAAGCAGGCAGTTTTCATGGTCATCTAACTATTATTCAAGGACTGAGAGCAATTTAATAGTAAGATCCTAGTGCAGAAGAGGAAGAATGTAATTTTTATTTTTACGGCAGCCATCTCATCTGCTAATGTCACAATGAGCTAGTTTGGGCGCTGGTAGCACATTCGTTGTCCTGACTAGTGTGCTAACCTAAAAATCTTACTGGTCTTCATGTAGTCTGGATTTTGCCAGGAGTCATTGAGCTCCTTGACTCTCAGTCTGTATGAACAATACATCAACCTGACTCGGGGCTCACGGCATTGGAATGAGACTGTTGAGGTCTTGTGGACATGACACAGAAGTGCTAATTTGGTGTAAAACAACTTAGCTGGTTCCAAGTATATTCTCGTTGCTTTATATGTATTGTCAAAATATTTTGACATTCTGCAGATAAGCATTAGGTCAGGTCAGGTATTGTCTGTCCTGCCCCTGCGGGTGTAAAAGCATAAAGTTATCGAGAACTGTGTGTTGTATGCTCTGCCTATGTCAACAGAAAAGTTATCCAGGTTAATTTGTAATGCTGGGCTAAAAGGCAGTGCACAAGTAGTCTGCTGTCAGGTCACCTGTTGTTTACTGATTTGGGAGTCACATCCTCAGACCCTTATATCATTTAGACTCATCTAACAGATGTACTTTTGCTACCTCATATGAGAGGTATATACACTGTGTGTATTTCTTTCCTTATTGCATGAATACTTTTCAGTTAGTTGGGAATAAATTAAATATTTTTTTTCTATCTATCTCTATGTATAATTTCATACTTACAAAATATATATAGTTATATATATATATATAAACTGAATTGTTCATGTATATGTGTGTGTATAGCAATATGGAATATTTGGATTAAAAAGAAGGCAAGTACCTGCTATTTAGCTGAATTGTCCTTCAATATCAGCCACTTAAACATGGAACAGAAATCAAATCATCACATTACCAGTATCTACAAGCCCAGCAAATTAGCACACAGCATTAAAGGACAGGGGACAAGAATTTGAGGAATCATCTTCTAGACGGAGAACACCGCCTTTGAATATTAGCATATGCGTTCTAATAAGTAAAGGGCAAATGGTGTTTTAATGTTGACCAGAAGGTGAATATGCTACAAAATGCTTGTACCTGAGAAGTAATTACTGTTGACAAATTATGTTTATTGATCTGGTTTTTTTGGACAGATGTAGCAGTTGGTGCATTTCTCTCCGATTCTGCTGTGGTGCTGAGGTGAGATTGCTACATTTCAGTGCTTTTAAAGACCATACAATTTAACTGTACTTTTTAATGCAGTTTAATAAAACACAGTAGTATATTTTCACCTCGTGGTATTCTTCTTTGTGTCTTGAGCTTCAGTCATTAGGCTCTAGAATGCTCTACAATTGAAACATTTAGGTAAACACCTTGAAAAGAAAATATCATTCTGAAACTTCTTGAGGCAACAAATAATGTGCATACAACCATTTGGATTCTGAAAAATGCAGATAGCTTAAAAAATTGATAATTACAAAATATAAAAATAGATTCTGCAGAGATTCTTTAAGCTATTTCTGAAGTGTTTTGTGAACATTAACTCTTTTCTATTCTTAGAACAAAACCAGTGATAATTGTTGAAGCTTCTTTAAAACATCCTAATTCAATAAATCGAACTAATTTAAACTGCATGGAAAATGACCAGCCTGCCATCTGTATGAATTTGAAGATATGCTTTGCCTATACAGGACGAGAGGTACCTGGTTATATTGGTAAGCTACTTGGAAAAATGCACTTATTTACAGAATAATGCTATTGGTATTTAGTGGACCATTAATCTGAGTTCAGTATAAAATGAAAAATTAAAAACATGGATACCTTTTTTAGCTCCTAATTACCCTATAACATCAGGCCATTACACTTTTATTCAATTTAGAATAACAGCACATCCCTACTAGGACTACTGGAGTTACACGACCTAGAAGAGTTAGTGATGTTAAAAAGGTAAGATAGTGTGAGGATGAAGGTAGAACTCCAAGTTGTCTATTGCATCAACGATGTAACCTAAAGTTTTGATGGCAACTGATTTAGACAAACAAAGGCTAATTTTTAGCTAGCTAGCTGGGTTGTGATGATAAAGCAGTTCAGCTGGGGCTGTGCACAACCATTTAGTAGTATTTTCACATGGGTTTTGCAGCAGTACTAAAACAGTACCATCATAGATATGCTATTTCTGGTACCTGAATTAACTTACCTAACAGTGGTGTCATTAAATTCACACTCGTACTTTTGAACTACATTGTAATGATGCCATTTCAGATGGTCCCCTTCATAGCATCATAATAACTAGATCTGTCATTTTGATAGGTTTTTAAATGAGATAGTATGCCATTAGGGTTCACAAAAAAAATAGAGCGCACTTATTCTGTGAATGCTTTCTTGCCCAGGGACCATATTCTGTTTTGCACAGGGCCCAACAGGAGTGTCTGTCAAGTTTGTGTGAACCTTCTACATGCAAATGTCTGGGCTGTTGCTTTGTAATTAGGTGGGGAATTAATGGTGGGTGAATGTCTTTTCTTAATGTAGAATCAAATGGATTATTCAGCGTGATATGCAGATGTGCTCTAAAAGCAGTCCTCCCAGACATGGACCAAAACATACAGGACTGCTATAGGATGCAGTCTTCCACTTAGCAATAGAGAAAAGGCATTCCCTTCATAAAGCAGCTCAAGCACCTGAGCATACCACTCTGGAACATTATGTCAAAGAGAGGGAGTCCCATCAAAATTACTGAAAAATATATCTTGTATTATATTTTATATAATACATATTTTGCTTTTGGCGAAACCTGGTATTGCTTGAAGCAATATCTGTTGGAGGGAATATTCATGGTGAATTTATTTTAAATAATTTACTGTCTAAAATTTGACTGTATTGCCTGGGTGCTTTTAACCTGCTTGTCACGTGCTATTTGTAAACTGCAAACAGCCCTGCAAATACATGGTATATAAAATTAAATTGCTTACATCTTCTGTATGAGAATATACAATATCCTTTAGGAACACATTACAGAGAACACATGCAATGATGAACTGTAAAGTTTCGAGTTCAGATCTTTTGAAATTCATATTTGTTGTGAAAGACGAGCAGTCAGACTGGATTCCCCTTGCTGGATTTGGACATAAGACTTTTTGACTTAAATAGAAAGACTAGAGGAAATTCTAGATATCCTAATTCAACTTTTGGCAGAGATTGAGAAGTAATAGATCACTAATGCTCTGAAACTTACTTGCAATTTCTTATAGCAATTCATGCTAACGTAAATAGAAAAAACTGTGAAGTTAAATAATATTTGTCAGTGTCTGTTGACTTATCTGTTTGTTGAAATTTAATGTCAGCCCTGTAAGTAACTGAAGCAGGTTTTCTTTAAATAGATTCTGGTAGAAAACTATAAATATAACTTCACAAAACTATCCCTGATGTAAAAGCATGTATCGGGGATTAGTCATAATGCAATCAATTTTCAGAGGGCTAGAAGCTTTCATTAGGTATGGATTTATGTCAGAGAATTTTTAAGCATAGCATTTCAAAATGGATATTATGAAACATACTTAAGGAAGTGAGTCAGAAGATGTAATTTCTATCATAAATTCATGAAAATTTTAACACTTAAAGTTTTTATAACTTATTTTCCCTGGGTTTTATCTGGTAGTACTGCTTTATAATCTGAGTCTTGACGTGAATAGAAAAGTGGATACACAAGCAAGATTTTATTTTTCCTCCAATGGAACATCTGATAAAATCTCAGGAAATGTGAAGATTTACAGCAAGAATATTGCCTGCAAAGATCATCCAGCATTTATGAGGGTAATGTAATTTTCAATACGTATTGCCCTGTAAATCCTTTGTTCTCCTTTGAAAAGCACACCTGCTGCAAAAGAACCTATTTTGCTTACGATTGCATCACATCATTTTGGAAGTAAAATATTTGTGTTCATAACTTCCACAGTTAATATATTTTAATTTTGATGCTTTCTCAGCTTTCTGTGGGGAAGTCAGTGGGTCTGCCGTCTCTTATGTCGGTGAGAATGTGCATAATAATGATCGTGGTGATGAAGTAGGACATGAGCATTCTTGGCGTTTTTTCACCCTTTTTTATGGATGACAGATCATAGATTGAGGCTGGTTTGGAGCAACCAAGAAGATAAGGATAACATACATTTTCTGCTCAACATTTCTGATGGAACTTTCCTATGTACTTCTTAATGCAAAATCTTTAAACTTGTAATTACACAGAGAAAATGTTTATTATGTTTTGTCATTTGTAACTATTTCAAAGAACACATGTATGGTCTTGCTCCCCTTTTTACTGTGAGTAGATGAGGTGGACTCACCTGGTAAGAACCCATTCCTGATCCATAGGAAGTGAAATGAAGATGATTGCTAGAAGAGAGTCTCGTGTGGTCTGTTTTGTGAATTTGTTGCAAGGAGCCAAAGGCTAGCAGGGCGTGAAGAAGAACACTTGCTTGGAATTGTTTGATTTTTTTTTCCTGCAAAGGGATGCAGCACTCACCAAGGGAAATACTCAGAGAATCAAGAGGTGGAAATTGGGTAGGAAAGAACACTCATGAGAGTTTTATGAATTAATTTAGAATGGAACAATATGAAGAATGTGCATTGCGCTGAAAAAGTGATCTCTCTACTCGCAAAACTGAAGCCTGCACAAATCCGTCTTTCTCCTGGACATAGAAACCTGAATCCTGGACCAGATTAGTAGTGAACACGGTTACAGTTCTCCGTCTGTGAAGGTGTAGAGACAACTATGTTGTAGAAGGAATCTGCTGGTAGAAGTGCTTCAGAGGAGAAGCTGCAGAGGTAGAAGTGCTGCCAGGGCAAGTGGGCGTTCGGCAGGAGGCTGCTGGAGACCTACAGGGTGTCAGCTAGCCAGGGAGGCCTGTGCCAACACCAATAATAGAGATGGTACCAGCTACTCAGCAGGAGGAAGTTGGCTGTTGGTTTCTCCAGAAGTAGAGTTTGAACCAACAGCAACCATCCTTTGAAACAGAGGATGGTACTGACTTGGAAATAAGTTAGTAAGAATCTAGTCAGCAAGACCCTAACGGCAATAGGAGTCTCAAAGTCACTGTTGCCCTGGAGCAAATAAACTCTTGTATTCATCCTTGATGTATCCCTCTGGAGGATGAATGAGGGACCTGTCTTCAAAGTAAAAACAACTGCAATCAGGACAAGGATGTAATATTTTTAAGGCCATTCACTGGACAAGGAAGAATAAGGGTGATTCAGTATATCAAACAGAAGCTTGCCTATTCCAACAAAAATTTTGGAGAATAAATGGGAAGAACTTGAAGTCCTAAATCACAATCAAACAATAAAAACTAGCGGATGTAGAGGAACTATGTTTTATTAAACTCGGAAAAATAGACTTATCTCCTGTAAAACCTTATCTAAGGGGGAAAAGAATTCTTTAAAGAAATACTAAGGACAGGAAGTATTTAGATGTAAGGGGAAACAAGGGTAATAAAATAATGGAATAGTTTGCCTAGCCTTTTCTTTAAAATCCTCAAGGTAGCAATTGTGTGACCTTTTGAAACAAACATCTATTAGGATGACTGGTGCAGCTGATCCTGCACCGAGGCTGGGAAATAGACTTACTTAATTTTCTACAGCTACAAAAAACCCTGCAGGGAAAAAGTCTTCCATGTTATTTTCTTCTTCCTTCCTTTTACTTATTTTTTGTTTATGACACCATTAGAAGCCAAATCTTCGTGATAAACCTTTGGGGCAGAAAGGAAAGCTTATGTTATCTACTGGAAAATTGCCCAGATGCATCTCAACTCATAGTTGCACCTAAGTGAATGTTACTTACAGGAGCAGTGGCAAATTGCCACTTACTTATAAGAGTTTTGTAAGCTAAGAGAGATCTGACTGACAGCTGACCTTGTACAGGTTGCTGAACCAGCATCAGCGGGTATTTGTGTAGGAGGAAGGATATGATTTGGCTTATCACTTCCTATAGTCTATCATTAGTACTTTTTCCTCCACATAATTCAATTTTCTTTTAAATTCTTAATTAATAACATTACAAGCATCTCCTTCCACCCACTGAGGTTTCTGTACTTGTATGAAGCTCCTAAAGTTAAGTAAGTGTGAATGTCTGTCAAGTACAGTCCTTGCAAGAGACGATGTATGTTTTTATGTATTTTGAGTAAAGACTAATTAATAGCTAATTAGTATAATGGAAGTAATATAAAGCAGATGCAGAGAAGACCTTGTGGAAAATTATTATGGATTAGATAATATGTGATTTGGCCAAAGGAAGCTTGCAGATAAGAATTAAAGTAGTGGCCATGTGGAGGGACAATCAGCGTCTGTCTATCTCCTACACTTAGGGAATAATTTAATCAGGTTTGCTATTGTTAGTACTCGGTGCTTCAAGCTGTTTGGTTTTCACAAGTAGGTAGTTTGGGCTCTGATCTGCAACATTTCTACACAGTCAAGGTTTCATGTGGAAAATGGTCGTTTATTGAGGAGTTTAATCTTTTTCTTACAGAACAGGAAATAAAGAGGCAGAAAAATAAAATGCAGTCATGACCCGATTTAGTGGTACTGTGGGAGAGCTCCGTTTGATTTCATACAGAAATATCCATAGGTTTTGTCTGGCATTATCCCACCGCTTAACTTTCTCCATTTTAGCCAACTTTTGCCTATTTTTCTATTTGGGCAGTACAGCATTTCATAGGTGTGTAAGGTAGTATTATTGACAGAAATAGGTTCACTATTCAATAAGACTTCTTTTAATAAAAGAATCTTCCATGCTGAAATGCCTGATGCTGTCATTGAATGTATTATGCTTTTCTGCATTTCTGATTACCTCTTTCAGTGACAAAGATGTCTGGAAAAGTATATGAGCCCTATGGTATATTAAATTATTTTACATGTAAAAAATAAGTGTTCCTCTTTAAATTAATTCTAGGGAACCTTATAATCTTTAAAACATAAGCATACATGTCTTGTCTTATATGATTAACTCATTAGGTTTCCAATTTTCATAGAAAGATGTAAGGGATATCTTGACTCCTGTACACGTTGAAGCAAGTTATCATCTGGGGCATCATATTCTACAGAAAAGAAATGCTCAAGAATTTTCACCACTTCAACCCGTTCTTCAGCAGAGGAAAGAAAAAGATATTATAAAAAGCAAGGTTAGTGTAGGAGTTCTCTTTTTTCAAATGCAGTAAGTAAATATTCACGTTTTAATCTTAACTTAAAAAAAGCTTCACACATCCATAGCATGTGAAGGAATGCATTTTTCAGACCAGCACATAGTGCCTTGATCTTAATAAAACAGCATTATAAAAAATGCCTAATTTTTCGCTAAAAAAAAAATAAAAATCTTTGCAGAACTGGTATACAATTTGTGTTATGATTTTAAAAAAAAAGAGGTACGTGCAGAGAACTTGCAAGAACATATAATATATACCTCAGAACACACAGGTATGAAACTCCTCTTTGAAATATTCATTCTTTTTCAACTACACAGGATGAGTCACTTTCCAGTATAAAATTGTTCTTTAAAATTAAGTCTGTGTTAAATACACAGTATTGTGTTGGTATTAATCTTGAAGTGTTTCATCCATGTTGCTGAAATATTAGTTCTGTGAAGGTATTGCAGGTTCTCAAACACAAAGTCTGTGGGGAAAAAAAGAGTGTATTCTGTATCCTTAAATGAGTATGAAATTAACTTTTTTTCCCAAAAAAACTTAGTAAGAGTTAACAGACTCTGACTTAAGCAAAAGTCAGGATGCTCTGAATTTTTAACTACCAAATGGTCGTAAACGTACTATGACTTTTCACAAACAGTAAGCTTCATGTAATTCAGATAGAGCTGACTATCAGAACTCTGAGATATATAAAAGCTCCTTTTAAATGGCATGCTTTTCTTTTCACCTTTAAAACAAAATTTTGTTTTAGAAACCACAGAGTTAGAGAGAAAGAGGGTGCTGTTGAACATAGTGACATAAATGTGCTCTCTAGCATACTGATAACCAAGGCATGGACACATGCAACTCATGGTGTCTCTAGTCTCATCAAACCTTACTAACAGTATGGTAAGTAAAGTTTTTGTGATGAAACCCTCTTGCGAAAGTTAATGTGCTGTATCATAGGAGAGACTGCAAGACCTTAGTTCTGGATCCTCTAAAACCCTCTGCCCTTTTTATGTACTACTTTTAAAAAAATCAGCTGAACGTACACCCACTGGTTTAACTGCAAGAGGCTGAGTCTGGAAAGCCTCTCTGTTACTATTCTGGACATGCAGAATGTGTTTGGAAAAAGGCAAATCATAGCCTGATTGACTTGCTTTTGGGAGCAAGAGCTCTTAGCCGGTTGCAGATACTTGGTAACAAGGTGATAAGTTTCTTTCTTTGGAAATACTTTTACTCACTATAAGATGCATAATACACTAAAGTGCTTTTATTTTATTTGTCTTTTATAGTTTGTTTTTGCAAGATTTTGCTCCCAAGAAAATTGTTCTGCTGACTTGAGCGTTTCTGGAAAAGTTGCTTTTCCAAAGTAAGTATAATGTGGCTTTCAGTTTTCTTATTTGCTTTAATAAGTTTTTATCGAAATTATTCCTTAATCTTTTGTATGTAAAGAACATTAATTTGCAAAAGTAGACTATGGACTCCCTGAGAAAATATGAGTAGTAAAGCTGTGTTTAGTTGAAGAATATTTTTAAATCATAAATTTTCCAGGAAATGTAACAGGGATATCTATAATTGAAGAATTGTTCTTGCATAATTAGAAGACTTTACAGCTCATAAAATACATCTTCTTCACAAAAAGGTAAACTTGTATACTACACTTCATATATAACTAGGCTAAGATACAGTGCACAATACGTACTCAATATGTAGACATAACTACTGTTAAATTGACAAACTATCAATTATTTCTGCTGCTCTTATGAAGATACTGTACTTGCACTGTACAAAGAAGATACTTCAGTTTTGTACTAAGACATTGTTATATTTATTATTTCAATTATAAAATAGTGAAGTAGCTCTTTTTCCTCATTTACTTAAGAATATTACATCTTCAGTTTTTTACTGCTGATTGAGACACCAGATGGTTGAATATTATGTGAGTTTTAGACTTTTTTCCCTACATGAATTAGCTTGCTTTTTCCAAAATTAATTTTGTTTTGTGATTTTTTTAATTTTTTTTTTCATTTACTTCCCTAATTTTTTTTATATACCCTTTAGTATGTTTCAGTTTTTCCCATTCCTTCCAATCAGGTATCCTGTTATGCAAGATAATTAACACACTTTCAAACTATTTAAATACAATTATTATTGTCTTGCGGAATCTGTATTACACCAAGCAATACTTTGTGAGATATACTTCTATTTAGCATCATCTTTGGAAAGTTTTAAGCCATGTAGCATCATTTCTATTCAGAATGGATTTTAATGATTTGATTTTAAGTTATATTTTATCATCAACCCCTTGTTCTTTATTGAATATTATACTTCAAAGCAAGAAACACGGGTTCCTGGTGCGCAAAAAGAGAAATTGTACTTGTTGTGAATCTCAGCTAGCTAGGTATTTTGTGTGTGACCTGAATTTTCTTGTGTAATTTATCACTTTTAAAGTTGATCCTACTTCAATGGAGATACTAGGTTGAACAACCTAAAATGACACCGAAAGATCATGACAGTCATATAATGCTGATTAATCACACCTGTGTGATCCTGAGCACAAGCTTTTTCATCTTCACAGATTTCAGAATAAGATTATTATCTTTCTGCCTACTTTAACAGGTGGCCTGTAGCATGAGTCTTAAGCCCTTTCATTTTCTTAGGCTTGAAGGTTATTTTATTTGAACGATCATAAACTTTTCAGAAGGAAAGATTGTGCAGCATTTCCATTTGTGACATTAGCAATGCAGTTTTGTAAGTACTTCAAAGCTCTAAGAAAGGAAAACAGATTACAACATACCTGCTTGGCATTAGGTACCAGTAGCAGATTTTCAGTGTAAATAAATAGGCTAAATATCTTGATAAAGTGTGAAGTATCACCTTAAATTACATTGTGCCCCTAGAATCTCGATTAAAAACTAGTTAGCTGTGAAGTGTTAATTTATTTTGTCTAGACAGAATGCATTCATTATCCTTGAACAGCAAAGCAAACACTTTTAGTCTTAAAAGAATGAAATCAAATAGGGGTGTCAATGTAATGCTTTACTTACTGAGTTATGAGTCTTCATGCATACACTATCATGTTTTGTTTAAATTGCTTAGATTTTGGCCTGCTCTGTAAATTTCTAGTCCACATTGTGCATTTTTTAATGAAGAATGAAATATGATTACCAGGGAAAAGCTCTAGTTCAGCTTTGTTGTAGTCCCAGATGTGCACCTGGTGCTTTTGTGTACTTGTGTGTTAAGCTGGGAGGCATCTTTGTGACAGCATCTTGTTAATGAGCTTGGCTGTAATGCATGTAAGAGGACTGAAAGGTAAGCATATAACTAGTAAAACAACTTTAAAATTTAATGTAAACTTAATCAAGCTGCTGAAATGTTAACATTGTGTTTTTCTTTAATTCGCTTTTGTCTTGGAACCTATCTGCTTTTGCAGTGCTTTTACCTTCTGTTGCTTTTCTAAGTGCCAGCTTCTTTCCCAAAGGTGTTCGGTGACTAATGCTTTGGTTTCAAGCCAGAATATCTGATAAATGTCTGTTTCTAGGCAGCCTTTCTACAAGTCTTAATTAAACTTTAATGTCAAGCTGAAGTTTACTTTTAGCCCCCCCATAGGGTGCCTGTACTTGTCACATGATTATAGAACATTACATAGATCATAAGATAGGCATGTTCACTTGCCCTCTTTGTGACCTGTTTCATATTAACTCAGTCCTATACTTTGAGTACAAAGAGTGAATTTTGAAATAGTGTCTGAAAATACTGTAGGAGTAGCACATTGCTATTCTCATCTGTAAAGGAAAGGACCTACCTTGTAAAAGCCAGAAGCATGACTGGTCTGATAACAGTTTTCTTGCTCTCGCATTAATAACCTCAGGCCTTAAAAAGTACAATACTGGAGTGGACCATCATATAACTGGTGTAGTACCTTCAGTTACAGAACTGAGTAAAAACTTTCCTAATGATCTCCAGCTGAGCTTTGTCAGAACTGCATGAAATTAACTAAAAGAGCAGTGGAGGAAAATTTTTGCATACAAGCTGTATATGGAATTACTTTGCACTTATTATTATGATAATTATTTTTATAGGCCTCACGATAAGAAAACATATCTCGCTGTTGGAAGTATGAAGACTTTATTGTTGAACATTTCTCTGCTTAATGTTGGAGATGATGCATATGAAACTGTCCTCCACATTCAAATCCCTAGAGGTCTTTATTTCGTCCGAGTTTTAGAATTGGTAAGAACAAAAAAAAAAATCTGTCAAACAGTAATCCTTTGATATTTTTCTTTTTCAACCAGACATTTTTCAAATTATGTTAATGGATTGTTGAGTTTCTTTAGATACTGACAACATACAGCCCCCCCCCAAAAAAGCTGACAAAACTCCAGTTTTTAAGTTCTCAGACTTCTAGCTACCTCAACTACGTGCAATTTAATCAATACAGGTGACTTAAATCATTTCAACAACAGGATGTGATGGTAACAACAACAACAAAAAAAAGTATTTCAGGGTGTTACTGCTACTTTTTGTCTGATGATCATGTTTTCAGTGATCATAAAGATCTCATTGAATCTGCTCTTTTTCACAGATACATGGTCTGATGAGGAAGTCACAAGTCTAGTTGTTGTCTCTTTCTGCCTTTTTAAAATAACTGCTCTCTGGTAGAATCCTCCTGACACCTTTCAGAGGTTGGCTTTAAACTTGAGTGGGGCTGGGTCTGATGCATACACCTTAGCTTCACTATTAGCAAGCAGAAGATGAAGTAACAGGTTACAGTAATCAATATAAGGATATGTTAAAGTAGTCATGAATAATAGGAATGTTCTGTATATTTGCATCAGTGAAATAACAAACACCTAGTTCAGGGAAATATAAACCACTCAATTTCAGTGTGTGCATGTAATTTTAAATGTCTGAAAAAAGCAGTTTTATGTTAATGATCAATAATTTGTCCTTTATTTTAGGAAGAAAAACAGATATATTGTGAAGTATTAGATAAAGAAATTCATGCCATGAAACTTGAGTGCAGCGTTGGTTATTTATATGTGGATCAAAAATCAAAGGTAAGCTATGTATGAAGTTCCTGGCTTTAAAAACACCCTAAATATATTATGAGGATTTTCAGGGGGAAGAAAGACTTGTTTTTCAGAATCTCTCCTTTATTCCCAACTAACATCTTTTATCATGTTGGTATCTGAATCTCTCTGCTACTTTTAATGTTAGATGCTTAAACACTCTCTGGAATAATCCATTAAGGGACAACATTGTTTGTATTATGCATCAGCTGGTGGTGCTTGGCTTCCTGGACAAGTGAGCTGACTAAGGCTATGAACAAATGTGTTAGGCTGATAGAAAGGGAGTGTAAGACACAAAAAGCAAGTATTTTCTCAGTTCTGAATTTTTTTAGAGCAGAAAATTCTAAATGAGTTTAATAAAATATTTTTATTTAAACTGTGTTAAGACACACTATCATTTGATATAAAGGAAATTTTGTTTGTTCTACAGCTGGATTTTAGTTTCCTCTTGGATGCAAGCTCATTTACCAGAGCAGAAGATGACCTCAACATCATCATTAATGCTACCTGGTAAAGTCTAATAAAAATTGCTCAGTGAAAGATATTACTGCCTTTGGAAAATAGAATAGGGAACACTGGAAAGACTTAGCAAAGCACAACTGCAAGAAAGCACATGGGTTGTAAATCTGTAGAGAAAGGGAAATTACAAAAAAACCCAGATAATAGATATTTAAATAATGAGCAGGTTTCCGCCTGTATAAAATGTTCTGGTTTTGTTTTTTTTTTACTGCCTGACATGTTACCAAAAAAATTTTTGTTTTAATAAGCAGAAAGGTCTGTTTAATATTTGTTTATAGAAATGATGCGTAGCATAGGATAATGCATTCAATACTCATTTTTTCTCTCATTGCGTTTTTATAGTAAAAATGAAGATGGGAACATGTTGCTGGATAACACGCTAACTTTAGCTGTACCTCTAAAATATGAGATCGAGTTAAATGCTCATGGGTAAGTCATCTATTGCTATACCTGCACATCCATAGAACTGTTGTCTTGTTACTATTCTAAATTCCCAAAACTTTTAAGCAGAAGCATTGATGTAGCTGAAAAATCCTGGGAATGAGATGGCACAGCTATCCTGGGGTCTGACCCATACCCATACACTTCTAAGATTTTGTTTCCACTACTGTGAGATGAGACCAATGATATCTATGGTACTTTGAACTTCTCTCTTAACAAATATTTTTTAAGAAGTGGAATATTTTTAATAGAAAGAGGTATTTAATAAGAGCACAGCAAATCCTCATATTCCTTGCTTGACACGGACCACATTCTGGGTTCGTTGTGGGGCATTCATGGAGCACAGTTTTGGGTGAGGATTTATGACTTCTTCTGATTCATCTGCCTTTTTAAAAGGGAAGAGTACAAAGGTAGAGGACTTCTCAGTATTCCTAGATTTATTTAAATGCAAACTCAGGTATTTTCTTAGAACCGATCTTACTGGAAACAGCATGGAGCAGAAAGTTATGCTAACAATATATAGCAATTCTATTAATTAACAACTTTTAAACCATTGCAGATTTGTATCACCAGCTTCGTTTGTTTATGGAACAAATGAGAAAGATTCACCAGTTACATGTATGAAGGAGAATATCAACTTCACTTTCCATGTAAGAGTTTTTCTTTTGTAAACCCTATTGTCCCTGTTTTGAAGGTTAATGCTTAGATTTCCAGTGTATCTAATGACAGTCTGCACAGTCACTGAGGGAACTCTTTTAAGAGTACAAGGGCACGGTGAGCAACTTTAGTGCATTGGTGATGGGAAGTAGCTGTTAATCCCTCTTTGAACACTTTCTTCGGCCTGGACAGTCTTCCACTGAACGGTCAGAGAAAAAATACTTAGCACAAGCAGGACTGAAAGTGGTAGAGCAGTTCTGACTTGCCACTTCTTCCATTAACACTTTAAAAGGAATTATCTTACGGTAAGCAAAAGGAACTAGGAGCTCCTTATAAGAGGATCTATAGGTATCAGATTTGTCTCCAATGGATTAAAAGCAGGAGTTAGACATTAATCTCTCCTAGTTCCTTTTACATGTTCTCCCAGAAGGCAGTCTGTATGACCTCAGGGTAGTCATTGCTGATTAGCACTACTTACTCATTGGCTTCAGAGAAGTGAAGGGTTCAGTAATCCTACAGAATGAATTAAGCAAAATGTTACAAGTCCTAGCAGAATGCACTTTCATGACAGCGTGACAATGCAGGTGCTACCCCATTCTGTGAAGTTTTATGTATTTATATATGTATTTTTGTTACTTGAATAGCTACCATGAAATAAAGCTTTAAATGTATAACATTCTTCCCCACAAGGTTATCAGTGCAGGACCAAACATGGCTCCAAATACAAACTTAGAGATAATGATACCTAATGCTTTTCCACCCAATGACTTCAAATTATTCAACACATTGGATATCAAGGTAAGCATAGGTTACTTAATATAGTTTTATTAACTATATGAATTCTACAAAAAAGAGAAGCAGAGCATAGCAGAACTAGGTACTAAGTATGCGTTGAATTTGTTAGCTATGGTGAAGCAGAGTGAACAAGAAAGTTCTTCAGCCCCGTGTTTTAGAATTCTGAAAGTAAAATCTACATTCCTTTTGAGCTTCTTGCCTTTCAGAAATCTGTATTCTGATTATTATCTGATGTTTAAATTCTAACAGTGATGATGTTATTTTTATTTCCAGACAACAGTTGGACAGTGCTTCTATAACAAATATCCCAGAAACTGTAGTCCAGCAGAAAAAAATGAAAACATATTAAAGGATGTTGTCACTTTCTTTTCAAAGCCTGCTAAGAGACAAATGGTAAGGTCTGTCTTTTCGCATCAGTGCAAAATAAATGACTGTATGAATGAGCCTTAAGACAATGGTGTATCTTATATAATGTGGTCACCAGAGCAGTCTTCCAAAGATTTGTGGTAGGACCTGTGATAAGTTCAGCGTAGTCATAAGTGACTTTAGTGAAAGAAGTGAGAACTGAGATGAGAAAGTTGATTAATGACACGTCACTGAAGTCAGTGTGGATGACAGTCACCTACAAAGAACTGCCAAAGGGTTATGTAACTGAATGAGTGGGCAAACAGAATGGCAGATGAAATTCAGTAACAAATTAAAAGTGATGCATGTGGGAAAAACAGGCTTAATTTTAATTACATGAAGTATGCAGCTGAAATATTCATTGCCTTTTCCACATCAAAAAAGTGCCATCAAACCTAACTAATAGGAGCCAGGTTAAAAAAAAAACAGAAGTAGTACTCATGGTGGAACTTTTTACTGAAGGGTGTTATGAATGCCAAAAATAAGTGAATTCCAAGGGAGACTATACAAGTTAATGGGACTGAAAGTCATTAAGAATTACAAAATATATAGAAATAATTTTTGGCTCGGGCCGTTCTCATTAAAAATATTTGGGAGGCTGGAAGAATACAATACATGTCTGGCCTGTTCAAGCTCGTCCCTCTGTACCTGCTTATGGACCCTGCTGGAGATCAGATACTTGACTATGTAGACCAAACCAGAATTGCTATTCTAGCGTTACATTTTTGAGGGTTTGTTCTCATAGAAATCTATGTCCTGCAACTTGTGTTTGATAAGGTACAATTTTGTTTAATGCTTTCATCTTAAAAGAAGATGGACATTTTTAAAAATGTTAATTTGGGACTTCAGATAAGCATGTTACAAGGAACACCAACCAAAGACTGAGAGACAGCCTGCACTAAAATATCAAATCAGAACTTGGACATTGCAATCTTGGACAGAATATAATCATGTACAGGCTTACTTTTTTGTCTTCTCCAAAGCTGAGTGAAATGGTACTAGCTGCCAGTGTACAAGTACAAGGATCAATCAGTTACACTGTTTATACTGGATATCATATAGTCATTGTCATCTATCATTCTTGATAAAAGCTAATTTGAAATAACAGTATAAAAAACCCCATATAACCAAATTATGACAATTGTTATTTTTCAGTCTAAAAAAAATTTGAATTTTTAAGAAAAATTACCTGTTGTGTTCTATAACAATTAGGTTGGTCCCTTGTGCTGTTCCTTAAGCACCTATGGACTGACAGTGATGGATGACAACCTAGAGTTACACCCTGACATTTCAAGAACAAACATGGATCTTTGTCTTAAATACTAAGATGATAAAATTGCTAAACTTAAGTTTTAATATTTCCCTCCCTTCTACAGTACTGCATGAAAAATGACAGCCTTTGCTTACAAATATATTGCAAGCTTGGAAACATGGAAAGTGGAAAAGAAGCAACTGTTCAGTTGCATCTGGAGGCTACTCCTTCACTTTTAGAAATGGTAACACATGAATTTTTCATACTTGAGGGGAAATATTTCAAGGCATATTTGCAGTATTCTTTGCATATAAATCCTAGGTATTAATTATTTTTGCAAATAGTATGATTAAATCCAAATCTTTTTGGTGTTAACCTATTTTATGTTTTCAGTGCTAAGTCTCAAGGTGATACACAAAAAGTGAAAACCACTGAAACATGTATTTTAGCTTATCGCTTTATTTTATAGTATGTATTGCTTTGCCTATTCTGGCTGGGTTATGTAGGATTGGGATTTCATTTCAACTCATAATTGTACTTTTCTAAGAAAAGCAGCATGCATGTGGACTTAAGTAAAATCCAACTGGGCTTCATTCCAGCGCCTGGTACTAATTTGTTTTGTGATCAGAAAAAGGCACCATTGTGTGTTTGTGTGAGATTCTGTTTCTGTGAGCAGCTGTGTTACCATTTTTGCTGGGTGGGAATTAATGTGTTGAAGTTATTTTTTAAAAGATAGGATTTTTTTTTCATCAGGATGATGCATCAGCATTGAAGTTTGAAGTAAGAGCAACAGCCTCACCAGAAAAAAATCCAAAAGTTATTGAACTACACAAGGACAAGCAAGTTGCATATGTAAGAATTCTCTTTAAGGAGTTTATCATGTATTCATTAATTAGAAAAAAAACCAAGAGCAATTAAAATTGTGGAATTCTATACTTATCTACAGACAGGCAATGAATACAGTGTTTATTACTTAAGAACGTATTTAATTTTCCTAGTTTGTTTTAGTGTCATTTAGGGAAAAAAAATTAATCAGTTAGCACTAAACTTATTTTCTGCTTTCCAGGTCTATTTGGAAGGAGTGCACCACCAGAAGCCAAAATACCGTGTTACTGTGCTAATTATTGGAATAGGCTTAATCGTTGGTGTTTCCTTGTTTTTGCTTCTTTCATTTGTACTATGGAAGGTAGGTTTTCAGTATTTCTCAGTCGTTCTCAAGTCAGGAATTCACACTGTTGGTAGATCTTTGGATCTGTTAATGCAGATAGTTACGTTAAGGATAATTAATATTTTATTACAATCTGTCTTTTCTAAAGAAACATAATTCCTCCTGTAACTTGTGTTTTTTTCAAAATACTTCTCCATTTTCCTTCATTTTATCTTCTGCGTATTCTACATCTGTTATTCAACACCACAAACCCCTTCCCATGTTTTATATGGCATCTCATGTTTGCAAATGGTTTGTATAATTTAATGATATCAAATGGATCATTTTTGTGCGATGGTGCCCCACATTTAATGTCACTTGACACATGTTGACTAATAGTCTACAACATAGTTTCATGCCAGAATAAAATGTTTAACATTTTAAACTGCAACATAAATGCAAAAAAACCCTGTGCATAAGCAAAAAAGAAAACTATGAAGGATGCAACTTCTCTGACAAGCGATTAAGAGATTGTTAACTTCTTTATGTACATGCAGACTTTCTCTATCCATTGTTTTTCCCAGGGAAGTGTAGAAATGAAACAAATTCAACAGGAAAGTTTTATAACCATTTCACTTTTTAAGAAATACTGGATTCTGTGGACTGTTACAGTTCACAAGCCCACATGTCCTTACTCCTTGCAGGAGAGTATTAGCCTTCCAAAGAGTAAAAGAAAAAGCAAACCTACTTTTTTGATTGATGAGTAACACCTGATTACTTGGTATGACAAAGCAATGGCAAGTACCATCGTTCATAAACACCATATATATGCATTTTATTTTAGCTCATCTTTTATGGTTTAGATTTAATAACAAAGATTTGCTGACAACAGATTCCAAAATTATGTATTTCAGATTGGCTTTTTCAAAAGGCAATACAAACCAGTCCCTCAAGACAAGAACAGAAGAGACAGCTGGAGTTTTACAAGTGGGAACAAAGATGACTAAGATGGCAAATAAATGTTTGATTTTAAAATGAAGAATTTAAGATTCAGGTTAATTCACAGGAGAAGCATCAGTAACAAGAAAACTGGTCTTGAGCTCACTTGCTCCTACAAAATACACGTTACTTCCTTGAACTGCATGGAGGACTATACCTTAAAAGTACTGTTGTTTTTCTAATTTGAAAATGGTAAAACAGTTTGCTTTGAAGTCTCACAGTAGTATTTGAAATGCCATATATATATATCTGGTTTCAGACAGAAGAACACTAAAGATAAAGAGAAGAAGAATTACTTACCAGAACGAAGAATTTCTAGAAAGTAATAATGTTTGGCCAATCCTGGAAAATAAGATCTCAAACACATTAGCATGAGTTATTCTATTCATTTTCAAGTTTCAATAATCTTTTGATTAAACATTTAAGAAGAAATCCTCCCTCATCTTGCTTTGGCAGTTTTACAAGGGTAAATTAGCTTAAACCAATAGAAGGACCGTAAGTACAGCGCACAGATGTAGAAAACAGCTATCAGAAACTCTCTTGGGCTTCTGAAGGTAACCTTGTAAGCTTTGGCTTCACAGGCACAGCCACAACACTGCAGAGACTTAGACACCCAGGCAAGCCAGAACCAGGAAGGTCAAAGGTGGATTCAGAGCAGGGAATTCTGTGGGCTAGCCTGGAGCTGCAGCACAGAATCCTCTCTCAGCTGTAGAAAGAGTAGTGTACTGGAGATTATAATTTGTAGCCATCTTTAACATGGTATTTGCAAGCATGAGAGAATTAGTTGTTTCATCCTTTCCTCGGATATTGCTGCCATGATATTGTGGAATTTTCCAATGAAGTATTTCTATGTGGGTTTTTTTAAAGCAAGTATTTATTTTTATTTATTTTAAGATTTTTCTATAGTACTTAGCATAGTAGTATTTAGTACTGGCATTCTTCCACAACCTGAAAAAAAAAACCCAAAACCAACCAACTTCACATGATGACCAGAGAAAGACATACCCAAAGACTCCAAATGCCAACCTTACTGGGCCAAATATTATCTTTAGGTGTGCCACCCTCTACCTGAAAGTACTTAATAAGGGAGTCATTTGGAGAGCTAACTTGGGTTCTTGTGAAGTTGTCAGGTAAATACCATCCAAACAGGCATCCTCAGAAGCCACTCAGCAGAAAGACAAATGACTGAATAGAAACATGGTTCAAACCACTGCTCTGCTACTACAGGAAGTTTCTTCAGCTAGATAAGTTTGCACTGCCACCTAGCTTTGGCAAAATAGTACAATCCAGGGGGAAAAAAAAAAAATGTGACTTTGCTCTCCAGTACAACTGGACAGTGTACAATTTCTTCAATAACTGAATTTATTGCAACAGCAGTATGCAATATGGCCTTTCTTGCCATGCCCTTGAGGTCTTTCTGAACTGCAAGGAGAAATGAATGTAATACGTACATACACTTTGAAGCTGCACCATCATACGGGAATTAGCCTGAGACTCAAAAGCAATACAGAGTGCCTTCAACAAGCACTTTTGCTAATAGAGTGTTTGGTGCCATAAAAGCCACGTTGTCCACAGATTCTAAAGGTATTGGGGACCATTTTGTAATTTCCTTTCGCTTCATTTGATGCCAAAGATATGGATCACTCTCAAGTAAATTTCTCTCTCAAATCTTCTGCAGTGTAAGGACAAATGAATGTGCATATATTAAAAAAAAAAAAAAATCAAAATAAAGTATGTGAAGGATGAAATATTTTCTTGCAAGTCTATGAAAATATACACAAAATGCTTATCTTCCAAATGGCTTTAGTGAATTTTTGCACTTTAACCAAAATATCTCTGAACAGAAAATTAGTTTGATATTACAGCATATTGTGAAACATATACCTCAAATACTGGAAGAAGCATTAACACTCTTTTTAGTACAAACAATGCAAAGAAGTGAAACTAAAGCTTTTTGTTTATCTTATGTAAACTATTTCAAAGTAAGTCAGTACATGTGATAATGTTGCCTTGGAAATTGTATACTTCCTATTCAGATTTTATTATTAACATGTAAAAGTTGGCTGCCTGTTCTTAGGATATGAAGCAAAATTTAATTACCCTTTATAAATCAGATATTGACAAAAAATGAATGTACAATGTCCTGATGGTGGCAAGGTTATAAAGTATCACTCAATTTCATTTTATTAAAAAGAACCCCAACAAGTTAAGCACATGAATGCTGTTTCTTCTGCAAGTTCAATTATTTTGTTAATTTTCAGTTACGTAATAAAACCTGTTAAATCTACTAAAGGTAGCTGGAATCTCTTGTTCTTAGAGAACTTTAGGAAGTTTAGTTTGAATTGTCTTAACATGTTAAAAATATTTGATGTGATGATATAGTATCAATTATAGTAGCTTAACTGGAGAGTACTCACTGTGACTCAGACAATGGGTATAATCTGAAATGAGAGGTTCCAACCGGCCATGAAGAAAAACATTTTCTTCATGAGGACAGCCAGGCATCAGAACAGGGGTGCAGAGAGGTTGTCTCGTCTCCATCCTTGGAGGTTTCAAGGCCGGACAGGATGAGGATCTGAGCAGGAGGTTGGGCTAGTGCCCTGCCAGGGTCCTGTCCAGCCCAAAGGGTGCTGTGACTCTGATCCTACTCTGCAGCCAATAACTCCAGTGCAAAGAAAGAGCAGAACTAGCTATAAGATTCCTATAACAATTAATTGTCTATGAAGTAGGCATTTGATTGTCTATGAATTTGGCCTTTACTACTGGCCAAGTTTGTCCACAGAAACTGCATGAGATTTCCAATAATAACAGCTTGTGCTTAGGAGACCAATAATCATCTGCAGTACTTTAGCTGCAGTACTTCTTTGTCTTGCGCATTTATCACAGGTAAGAATTTTTCACAAGTAATATTTAAAATCAAAATATAGTAGCTATAGATGCCATGTAAAGGCTTAGGCCCTTGATTTAACAAAATCTTAAAGGGCTGGATTTCACATTATTGACTTAAAGCAACTCATTCTAGCCACGAGACAATGCAGCTTTCATACCATTATTTGTCAGCTGCCTTCTGAAGGATTCGTAGACAAGTGACCAGGACAACAGTCATCATCCCTGTGGTCCTGCAGATGGACGAACTTGTTGGTCTGCTACTTTTCATCATCTCAGAGAAAGCCAGTTCCCAGAAAGAATATAGTCTTAATTTGCTGTCATCTCAAATAATTGTGTTAAATACTTCATAAGTTACAAAAAACCCGAACACTCATAAAAGTTATGTTTATGCCCTGTGAGGGAGTTATAAAAATTTAAGTCAACGCTAATTTATTTATCGTAACTTTATTCTCAGCAACAACAAGAACTATGCTGAATATCATTTTGGTTCTAGGATAGATAAAATATTTTAAAATATTTATTTTGTACAAAGAGTAGGCTTTAAAATACATTTCAACAAAGAAAAACTATATAAGACATCAGCATATTCTTTTGTATTACTGTTTGACTAAAAACGATTTGAAAGCAAATACATTAAGGCAACATTAAAATGATAACTAGAAATGGAAGTACTTGATTAAATAAATCTGTATTTTGCCACCATTCTTCAGCATGAGATGGTACCATACCTCCACTCACCAGCTCTATTTGAACTGAGTTACCTAACAACATGGATAGCAGCAGCAGACTTAAAATACTCATACTATATTTATTGTGAAAGCTAGAATAATTTTAAAGAAATAAAAATATTTTCTTCTATTCTGATGGATGCTTCTCCAACTCTAAATTTTTAAGACATCAGTATAATCAGGTTTCATTTTTTCCTGTTAAGCCTAACAGTTTCTTTACAGTTAAATACAACCTGATAAAAATATACAACTTGATAAAAATTTAAAACCAGAAATATTACAAACATCCCAGTTAAGCTTCTGCTACAACAAGTGAATTCAGTGAGTGAAAGACTGGGACCTTGGAAGGCTGTGCGTAGAGGTGAGAAACAGATTCTTTAATACAGAACTTGCAATGTGTCCCTTCTATATGCAATTGCATGTTGCTTGGGAACATTCCAGGTCATCAGTGTTCACTCCATAGAGATTAATAAGTTGAGGATGCACCCTGCAAAGGGAGGAAGTCAAACTTTATCAATTTCATTAACTCTTGCAATGGGTGTGCCACTTTTTGGGGGTGGGGAGGGAGAACAAATATGTATGAACTGCTATATGGAATAAAATCAGGTGAATTACATTTTGACAATTCCTACAAGGTCATCTTTAGAAGTATATATTACATACCCTATAACATGATCTGCCTTTTATTTTACATACCAGACTTAGTCTGAGCTCTGTGCCTTCAGCTAATCCTGTGTGCACTGCAGAAGAATGAGCTGCCGCCCATTTAATTCCACTGATAATCCTCCTATTGCCCCATGTATTCATAGCCTCTTTCTTAGATCCTAGACATGGAGACTATTCTCAAGCAGCACTAAGGTTCCCACAATTGAACAACTACATGTTTTTATTAACCTTACACACACTGCTTTCCAAGCAGGAATCCTTATCCCAAAAGGAGCTCCTCCCAGGAGTCACAGACCTTTATATACATCTGTTCTCCTCTAAGATACAGAAGAGTAAAGTAACGGGCAGAAGGGAAAGAAGAAGTGGAGCTGGAAGCTGATGAAGGAAGGAAAGGCCGTGTGGGTCATAACAAACCTTTCAAAAGATGGGCACAAGGCAACAGGGCAGAGGCCCAAACAATGGCAAAGGGGCCAGTCTGTGCAGTGCACAACAGTATTATTCTTACAGCATTTACAACACCCCATTTTGGTGTCATCTGTGTTACATAGAGATGCAATACACTTAAGATTGCAGTACTAATCTGTTACACATATACAGTCCATAAATGTAATACTTGGCCTTACCGGACATGAACTTCTGATGCTTCTTTCATTAAGTCTCCATCTATATTCCAAGGGTAATTTCCTTCTGCAGAAGCAGCATCCAGGTATGTATTTTCTTTGGCATCAAACCCACTTTTAAGCCTTGGTTGTACTTTCACTTCTTGAACTGTGTAGGTCTCAACAAAGGGAAAATTGAACTAAACCAAACACAGATATATATTAAATGAAGATGAAAGATAAAGGTGGTAGCTTAGCAACAAACTGGATTACTTGAAATTAAAAGGCTTGCTTTTTTTTTTTTGTCTTAAGTAAATGGGAACACTTAACTCAAGCTTTGACACATGAGGCACTATATATTCCAGCTAGCATTTATAGATTAACATGCTATTTTTAATCCTAAATAGTGCCTCAGAAAAAAACGGTAGTGTTCCATTTGGATTCCCATATCAGACTTGCTCAATCTACAGGTGAGATGGTATATTTTGCACATGCCAAAACAGCACATGCTTTCAGAATATGTGAAAGTCCAAGCAGATTTTTTCCAGTGCTCTGTTTATCATTACCAGTAATACTGTCCTGAACGAGGCTAGTTAGAATTCTAGTAAATAGTCAGCTTAAGTTTAAAGGAGGGTCCACATCTCCTTGTCTAATTTCTAACTACAAAGGCAGAAAAGCAAAGCCTTCCTCTAAAAGCATAACTGGAAGGCATAAACTATTTCCTAAATGCAGCTGTTTGTTAGTGCTGTCACATGGAACTGTCATCCACCTCTCCCCCAAACTCTCTGACTGTTGACAAATTCAAACCTCAACCTTCTTGTAAAAATGATTTCACGTAATTCTGAAACATTTGAATGAGTACTAGTGTGCTTAGGCTATGCATCAGGTCTTTAGGACAGCAATAAGGCACTGTATTTGGATGCTTCGTTTTTCTCTTCAAAGACAGAATAATGACCACAATTTCGAAATGCAGTTCTGCAAACATTCATAACTAGATGGAATGCATACCTGCTAAAAATCAATGGTCACAATCCACTGCTACCAGCATAGCATGCAGTGATCTGCTGAAATTATGGACTTTACCTATTTCTGACAAAGAGTTGCATGATGCCCTCCCAGGCTGCATTCTTGATCTCTGCACTACACAAAATTTAAACACAGCATGCACTTCCTTTATTGTGGTGAAAGGGCTTTACACCCATAAAACTATGGTACAACACAAATACAATTTAAACCATAACAGATGGGCTGAAATAGGCTAATCGGTATTAGTCTAGTGATTTAAAAAAAAAAAAAAATTCAGATAAAAAGGGGGCTAATGTATTCTGACAGGAAGCTAAGTCTCCTTATGAGGATGCTAACATTAACTCTTGCAGCATGTCTACCTTCACGATTAACTGTTCTTTTTGTAATCACCAGAAAGAAATTAACAGTACCTGATTTTTTATGCTGGCATATCTTTTCAGATGTTTTATAAACTCTGTTCGAGAAGTATTTTGTACAACAATAAGAGCCATGCTTCCATTATTCAACCTGAAAAGCAGACCAATTTAGTTCCCAAAAGAAAATGCATTTATTTGGAAGTTTAACAGGCTCTCCAATAGTCTAGATTAAAAAAACCCACAAACCAGCTACCAAGAGTAAGTTAATAGAATAGTCTCAATGTTTTTTTAAATCTTTGCCAACCCCCCCACCATAGATCAATATAAACTATGTAACTGAAGTTATTTAGCATTAATACATTTATAACATAGATTGTAATAATAGAATTGTACTCCCTTATCAATACCCATAATTTATGGAACATAATACATATAATTTAAAAAAAAAAGCTTTTCTACTTAACAGATGGTTTTTAAACATTGAGGATCACAAATTTGTCTTTTCACTGTTCTCTCCAGCAAAGTATAATGATTACCTTAAATACGATGAGGCAGAGCTTTACCAAGAAACCATTCCCATGATGCATGCAAGCACATCTATGGGTTCATTCACCTCCTCCATTAACACTCATGCTGCCCTACAAAGATCCTGATCTTCAACTGTGTCGCTATTCAAACTCTCTTAGCAGTTCTCAGTACAGTTCTACTTACACATTTCACAAAGCACATAAAAGTTAAAAAACTAGCAAATTTTGTACAAGATAAAACAGTCATATTCTAGAGATTAATCAAGGAGAGACCGTACAGCGCAGATACTCCATGGTCTGAGGTATGCAGTTGCCATTGATATTTTAGCATCTTTGAAAATTTGAGTCAGACAATGAGCTAGTATCAATTCATAGATTCCCTAATGCAACCATACCTTATCACAGAAGCTAACAACCTGAATCTCAGTACAATCATGCCTAAGTCCCATTTAAGTTATAGAGACAAATCAATGTTCGACAAGAGTATCTGATGAACATGACAATCGCTGCTGTGATTGTATTCTATATAGAGAAGATGTATTTCATATCTCCTGAATATATATGCATACATAGATATATATATACACACATATATTTATTCAGCATGTATGCTTGGAAAATATGTTAAGAATGTTTAAAAGAAATATTTCCAGCCTACCACAGATCTCTCCCCCCGATAGTTCTCTGGCTACTGAACAACTGCATCAGGAATGTTCTGAGGACGATACAGCACAATCTAGGAAGATAATCTTTACATAACCATTAAAGTCATCACCTGGCATAGCATTACTTTGCTGATTTAGAAAACAGTGATGGTGAAATTGAAAAAGTTGCCTTCTTATCATATTTGCTGCAATAAAAGGGCACAGCAGGCTACTGGGCAATGCATTTGGCACTATGGTCTTTTCTCTTCAGAGACGACTAAGAATTTTCATTAATTCTCTTGGAAGTCCAATCTGCAGCAAAGCACACCACCTATGCTGTGAGTAACAAATGTTCCACATGGCTCACACAGCACAGACAGTTAAACTTAGCTTGACATGTTTTCACAACTTTAGACTAGTATTAACTAGAGTTACAGGTAGCAGTCAAAGCTTTCATTCCACTTCAAATGTTTTCACATGACAAAAACCTCTTGCAGAAAATAGGACAGAGTGAAGAAACGTAGCTGAGTTTAGCTGATGCTTCCATAATGGGTCTTGAGTCTAACAGTTAGTGCAGCATTTATGTTTCCCATATCGAAAAGCCTTACAGTCAAGATGCTATGAGAAATGAAGCACCTGTCTGAAGAGTCTAGTCTTCCTACCCTACTAGCTGACTGCACTCCTAAGAATAGTTTTAAAAAGAGAGGGAAAAAAGGGATGTCCTTATATGAAAGGATAAGGGCATCCACTGAGCAACTACACTGTGGGAGAAACAGGCTAGTTCAAACCTGCAATAATTGCACGGAGTTGTCATAAAATTCCCTGTCACTGAGAAACAGGCGCCAGAACAGATGGAAAGAGAAAGCAAAGCTAAAAAAGAATAATTTCTTCAATTCCTGTCAGAATTTTTCTACAGACTGGTATATAACACACTAAGTGCTGAACAGAGTAAGTCCCTAAGAGGGGGCAGCATCAGGGCACTATCTTGAGGTATAGGAGTCTTAGCAGGGCCTCTGTAGCAAAGAAAAAACTTCTCAATAAGAATTCCATCAGAAACATTTGTTTCCACGAAGTCAAATTCTACCAGATCAGCCACTAATTTTGAAGAAAAATACTTGATCAATTCTAAGGCATATCTATTTTCACCTAATGATAATCAAATGAAACAAAACAGACTCATTCCCATAAACTTCCCTGACTGTTGTTTTTTTTTAAATACACACACACACACACATATATATATATATATATATATGAGTTTCTGCATTCTTTTTTGAGAGATTGTGTTGTATTTCATGTAGAACTAGAAAGTTTGTACTTGCTATTCTGCTTAATCATCAACTGGATACATCAAGTACAAATATTTATCACCTGATAACTGTTTTGATCACCACAAAGCACACTCTCCACAATGAGCTAAAGGCAAAATGAGTCAATGTCAACAATCAGATTACATACTCATTTGTTTCCCAAAACCCTACATGTAGAAGCTGCATTTCCCAAGTTCAGGGGGAACAAGAAAAAAAGAAAAAGAAAAAAAAAAAAAGACAAGTGTGAATTTCAATTCTTCATAACAGGAGAAAGATTCATACTTCATTTTTGCTGGCTCTAAAGCAGAAGGTGAGGAGCACCTTTATATTTGAAAAAATAAAATCTAAGAATGAAGTTTCTACATACAGCCAAATCCTATGACAGATGACTGCTCGATGACTACTACTTAAGTCAGACTTGCCAACTAATTTAATCACAGCAATTATCCACTCATTATTCTAGTTAGACTGCTTGACCTTATTTGCCTGATCCAAAAACTGATTACAATTCCTGGGATTATAGAGTCTGCTGCAGTCCATGCTCCCTCCCCCATTCCAGAGGGACTAGACTACCTAAACACAGGCTCATATTCTCAGAAAAGCCAAGGTCTTAAGGTAAGATGTCAGAATTTATAGACATGACTAATTCTCTAAACCCCTACTGACCTCGTATTAGGTGCCAAGCCTCTTGGTGCCATTGAACACAGACAAGGGATTGCCATAATGCTCACATTCAGGAAGTGACCCTGAATTTTGTGCCATTGATCCTTGCTACCTAAATATAACAGAGTAATTCTATATTACTCCAGTTTAACCAGCCACAGTATGCTTTTAAATAATCATAAAAGCAAAAACCCACCTTTTTTTTTAATTTTCTCTTTCTTCTTTCTAAATGGGTGGAAACATGTAGGTAAAATAATTTAAAGTCATTTTAGCATATTTAAACAACATCTACTTTAGAAAAAAAGTAAGATCTTAATGGAAGAAAGGATTAATGGAACTGAACAAACCAGTAATACTGAGTGGAAGACTGCTTTGTAACAAATCCTCTATAGTGTATAGGGAACATTTTACAAAGTGTCAAAGTTTGCAGCTGTCAAAATAAATCTTTTTTTTTTTTAAGATTGTTTTGCCTGATGATCAAATTTGAACAAAATTAAGAATTTGTACAATTTTATCTTCAAAGACACATTTTTTTGTAGCTTTGGAATTTTTTCACTCTTTACTTACCTGTCATTCTCATGAGAGTCTTCCTGTGGAATATGTAGAGGTAGAAATGATAATTCACATTCCTCTGGCCTAGAAAAGTATTGATATTTACTATCATGTAAACCAATATTCTGACTGCTAGACAGACTTTTATCCATGTTAAGATGATTTTAAGGAGATGCTGAATATACAGAATTTATCTCCTCTTTAACTTGTAAGAGGGATATACATCACATATGAGTTAAATCTGTCTGCATTTAAGAAGTCAAGATAGCTAAACTACTGTTGTCTAAATGAGAAATACTAGAAAAATGTAACAGCTCATGGCATACTTGAGATCTGCCAGTGTTTTGATAAAAGCAAAATCCTTCCGCTGATTGGAGGGCATCCAACGGTGTTTTTCAGCCAAAGCTAGTGTCCTTGCACCAAAACCAAACATAGCTGAGAACCCAAATCGCAAAAGCTTGCTTGGAGTACTGAAAGTACAGACATCTACTGGTTGAATATGTCCTAAAATTTCAAAGATAAAGTTCAGAAATTACAAATAACATCTGTATTTCAAAGGGAATACAACTTACCATTTCTTTTTCACCTAATTTAGCTGTCGGGAAAATCTCCAGACTCTTCTTTCTTTAGGAAGTCAAGTTTTGCTGATAGAAACCAGAATCAATCTATATATAATCAAGACTCTATAAAAGTACTCATCTGAACAATGTTCAGATGCTTCAAAATGTTAAAAAAGTTATGGCAAAAATTCAGCTACTTCATCAGGCTGCAAAGGCTCTGAGTCTTAATTCTATTCAAATTTTTAACAATTAGTATCAAGGAAAATGTAATATTGCTACATAAATATTTGCAACCATTTCACCGAATATTTGTAATGACTGAACATTGTACTGGAGGAGATATGGGAGCTCTTAAATATAGGTTTTAAATTTATTTATGTTTACAGTTATAGAATTTAGATGTCTAATTCTGTTCAAGATGGGGCATATAATTTTTTTCTGTAATAAAACCTGAGTGGTTTCCATTAGATTGAGTGTGTCTGATTAAAAAAAGACAGTTTTAGATTTTACTGTGAAGGCTTGTGTATTACTATCCAAGAAATTGAGCAAAGGCTCCTCCACTGCTGACTGCAAGGTCTAGAAAATAGATACTCAAGATGGACCTTCCCAATTATTCTCTTTTTTTATTTGAAAAAAACAAAAATGCATCCTAAAGAAAAATTGCTTTGAGAAGAATATTAACACTGCTCAGCTAAGTATTTGCTATTTCCTAAGACCCGACAATAAGGTTTGCACTAGCAATCTAGGTTTTCCTTTTAGCGTAATTACATTTTCACATTCAAAAACCTATTTATTCTGCAGACCAAATGACAAATGATGCAGTTTTTTCTACTAATAAAGCTTTCTTATGGAAACTGTTAATATTTAAAAGAAATGCACATGGAGCTAAAAAGATGAATGATACTTTCTCAGAAATATGACAATACGTTCCAGGGAAGTCCAATCCTAACCACTTCCTCAAGCTGAAAGTATTGTATATTTTCCTATTGTCTTCAGCAGGTACATTAAATTAAAATAATCAAGTGATTATGCAACCATGATTATGCAGCTGTGTGGTGCTTAGTTGCCGGCTGGGCTTAAACCACAACAGAATCATTGCATAATAACACACATGGAGTAACACTATTCACACAATCGAATCTTGAAAAGGTTACTTTTTGCATTAAAAGAACATCAGTAATAGGACATGAATGCCAAAATCAGACATTATTCCATGGCAGTTTTTAGTTACCATAAGATGAGGTCCACGACCTTTGCTACTAAACTATACTCAAAGAATCATAACCTTTCCAGTACACTAAAAATCAGGATAGAATCATTTGGGTTTAAAGGTCTTACAATATAGTTTACAGTGATATAGCATAATGGTATGCCTTTATTAAACCACTGGTTATGGCAAACTTCTAAATGCTGCATCATTATTTAAAATCTGATAATGTATGTAAAAATATTTACCCATTACAATGTGCAATGTTGCAGTCACTGCATGCTTAATACCATAGAGAGTGTGGGCCAAAATATTAGCAGTACCTGCAAAAGCAAACATAAACTATTGTAAAAATGAGAGATACAGAATAGCAAGAAAAAAAATATATGTAACATTTTTTGAATGAAGAAACCGAGACATTTACTACATTTTCAAAAAAAGAAAGCCTCCTCACAAATTACTTAGTCTTGGTAACAGCAGAAACGCTGAACAGTACAAATTAAAACCATTAAAACTTCCAGAGGTCTATAAAATCCTCTCTGCAAATTCATTCATAAGTGCCGTAAAAACCAATGGGGGTGGGGGAGGAAAAAAAAGCTTTGCAAAAATAGCCTTTTTTTTTTTTTTCACAACCATCTCCCTAAAAATCACTTCTTCTATACCTAAGTGCTGTACTGAGGAACTGTACTAGAAGGCAGATTATCTAAGAAGATATATTTGGGGAATATTTTTAAGTTGGAAAAATAATTTAATACCCAGCCAGCGTAAAACTGTACATTTCCCAGACAAAATTCTACTACATTTAGTATAAGATAGCTGCTGTGCCTCTTGCAGGCTACATTTCAGATTCTTAGAAGCAACAGTGAATAAAATTAATTACTACACATCAGCTTTACATACGAGAACACATTAATGACTGAAAAACATCAAGAGAACGTAGAATTTGACGCACATCTGACAAATTGTTGACTTGTATTCAGTGCATTAAAATTGTCTTTGTCATTGCCTGGTCATCGGCAGACCAGTTGTACTACTAGCCACTAGATAGGAGAGATTAATTTATTTTGAAACAAGGGAATGAGTAGTAAATCAGCTGGTAAATAGAAAAAAAAAAAGTAATGAACTAGCAATGTGAGCATGGAGTTGGAAGAGAGAGTGGGAAAACTAGCTATCAGTTTGTAAAAGAAAGAAGCATGGTTCTGGAGGCCCATGTTTGGTGGTGATTGATATGTCAAGTCACTTTACCTGTGTAAGAAACACGGATATACATGTAAATTTTGCCCTTCTGCTTTAATGGATAGGACATTGTGTATCTGTGTATCAGCTGAATTTTAAACATCAATTTATTTTAAAAATCCTGAACAAGAAATGGTTGTGTCTTTCCTAAATGGGTAGAGTTTTAACAGAATTTCATGTTGATTTTTCTCATTGATCACATCTCTGGTGTTTCTCAGTCAAGCAGCAGGGCCATAGGATTCACTTCTGCAAAAATAAAGAACCAGGGCCTGCCACAAAGCAGTCAGAATATTGAGCTTCTTCATATCACTGATTAAGGGATGAATAATTCAATAACAGGTTAACTAAAATAACAAAAACTACAGAAGAACAATTTAGAACCTAACATTCCATAAAGGAATGAATTCAGTTAGATTTTCAAATCATTTTCTTGTTGCTTGAATTATTTAATATGTTACAGCAGCAATAGATAATTCTGGATGCTAAATTTGCCTTAAGTTTTATGGAAGCATTTAAACTTGTCTTTTAAAAGCAAGGGAGAGAAGAGAGGAAAGGGAAAGACTATTACATTTCAAACCAGAGGCACTCAATTTTTAAATAAGCACTTTAAAAGCATCATGTATCAGACTGAAAAATAATGTTCACCCCAAAACTCTGCAACCTTTGATGTCACATTAGTGGTAGGAAAAAAATACTAAATTTGGAAAGACTGATGTACATAGTTACAAAGCTCTAAAGGCATCTTGTCATTCTTATTCAGGAGTATATGTTTCAATTTTTTTCAATAATTTATCTGAAAAAGAATTTGTAAAATAAGTGGGAGTTGTATCTCAGTACCTCACAGAGCACCTGTTACATCCTCCGAGCACCTTAAGTCTCTGAAAGTAATTCAGAATACTCAGAACCTCATGGAAAGCCTTCATAACATCAGAGAGAAGCTCTGAGTAAGGCTCTCAAAGTTCCCACTATGTGAAGGAAATAAGTGAGGTACATCTATTAAGATAACAGACCCAAAACATTCTTTGAAGCTTACATCTCCAGTGGTACATGGGAGAAATCAGTTTACGCACAGTTTTATTCTTTGAACAATTAAAAAAAAACCCTAATTTAATTCACATATTTCTCAGAATTTTATAGATGACTATACTATTAATTTCTTTCTCCTTTTCCTAAAAAAAAGTAATGTTTAAATAAACCCATCAAATTTGGATTACGAAGTACTTCGAAAGAAGAATAAACTGACAACTTCAAAAGCTAAATGCAAGTCTTTGCTTTTTTCTCCCCAAAGAAAGTCTCTCTAGATACACTAACAGGAAGTCCAGTTTATTAAGAATATTACAATTTCAATCATTTATATGCAATAACTTATATCCAACAACTCAACTAAAAGTAATCAGAACTTTTCTTTCTGTACAATACACATAATAAAGGCAAAAATGTAGCTCTAGATACAATTTACTATGCAAAATAGTGAGTTTTTCAATTCAGTGAACATAAAATACAGTTCTATAAGGAAAATTCAGGGACAAAAAAAATTAGGTTTGACCTAAAAACCAATTCTTTACAGAATAATACAAGTATATGCCCAACACCATTTCATGTTTGAATGACTTATGACTTTTAATCTCTAGATTCAACTAATTCTGCTTAGCCAGTGAAGCTAGCTAAAGAAGTAGCTCAAAAATACTCAAATATTTCCTTCAATCGAATTTTTCCACCTCTTATCAACTTTTATGGGAACCTCTGCAAAACAAAGGAAATCACACACACAAAAAGCAGATCATTACAGGTCATGCAAATTGTGTTTATTTCCTGTAAATTGACAACAGGAAAGTTATTATTCTGAAAAAATATTTTTCTTTGTCACTGAACATAAAGCTAATAAAAGAGCACAAGGTGGAATATACCTCTGAAGATCAGGCTTGGTATGTCTTAAAACTGGGATTCCTCATTTAAGTAAGAGTAATTTATCAATACAGATGGCAGCAAGATAACAAATGACCACAGCTGAAGTCAATACCAATCTTCATACTGACTTTAATGAGAGTTAAATCTCATTCTTACTAAACAGGATAGGCACAAGTAATTGCATCCTTCTCTTAAATCTGTGGAGGTCATTAACATTTGCAGAAGTAAACAAGGCAAAAGCACACCCTTTCATGACTCCCGGGAAAATAAAACAAGTTTTGCCTGTGTTCAAAAACGTAAGTAACATGCCCACCCTTCCACAAGTTGAAGATCTAGAATGTGCACAGTTTTGCAGTAGCAAGTACCATCACCTTCTCTAAAAATCTCTTAATACGTGCCTAAGAGCATTTTGATGCCAGTAATGACTGAATAATGTATCTCATTACCTAGGTCCTATAGAAGCAGGATGCCACACACACAAAAAAAAAGCTTATAAACAGAACCAAAACAATAAGTTATCATACAAAAATACTAGAATACAAGCTTTGCTGATTTAAGTGGTAATTCAATAATAGTGGTTTTAATGCCATTATTCATCTTCCCAAGTCATCTAAACCTTTTTCTCCCCTATGAAAGCTCAGAATATTATTTACCAATAACAAGATGGTTCCACTGAACACTATCGTATTACTTCAGAGACTAATAGCCTTCTTTGATGCTCACGTATGGGCTTGCACCCCTCACAGATTACTAACGGTCACAGTTTTAGATCTCACTCCAACTACTTAATTCACTGTAAAAAGGTTTCATCCATACAACTCCAGCATCTCTATCACCAGCATTTTTGTAAACAGAAACAAAGAAGATTTTATTATTCAAAAAATATAATTCTGTTAAAAATGTTAACCCATTTTCCTGCCATTACAAACAACTTCCTACAACCTCCTTCCTATGAAATGTGCAAAACCATCACAGTAAGGACAAAATATCTGCAGGTCATGTAAAGCATGACTGATGAAGGTACCAAACAGAAATTGTAGAGAAAAAAAATTGTCCTTGGAAGTGCAAGCTCTTCTGCAGTACAATTAACTTAATTAACCAGACAACATGAATATTCATAAGGCTGTTAATGTCTCCCCCATCCAAACAGATAAATGTGATGTAATGACTTCCTAGTCAAGCATAGCTAAAATTCTGATGAAAACTGCACCAACATTTTGGTTCTTTGCCTGAAATATCACAGAAATTAACAGTCCCTCAGTAATATTTTATTTTCTGAATTAATTGGAAATCATGAATTTATTTAAATGAACCATTTAGGACCAAAAGGTTCACAGCCATCAGATATAGATTGTCTCTCGTTCTGTAACAACTGGATAGCTTTTTTAATGTCCTTCCAGTCCCCCCTCCCCTTCCTCCCATTCCCCCTCTGTACAGTTCCTTAGCACTAGTTCCCATAGCAACAAACACTCTTGCTAATGGCCAGCAGTACAACGCAGGCTTCCCCACATCTCATCCATTTGATCTGGACCAGAATAAGGCAGCTCAGTAGAGTGTTTTAGTAAAAACAGACTCCCCTCTGGACCTTTCTCTTCAGGAGGTAAACTGTTTCAAAAGCAGCTCCTTCCCATCAAGTTGGCTGAAGCTTCAAAATGCTGTCTGAAGTACTTATTATAGAGGCTAAAACCAGATTTTAAGCCACTCAATGCTATTCCGTAATACAATTTCTATTTTTACTCAGCTGGAGAATCCTGATAATTTGGTACAATGGATTTCGGGGGGGGGGGGGGGCTGCAGAATTAATTGGCCATTGAGTTCCACCTTCTTCATGTACACAAGTACCATACTTATCTGTTTCCTAACTGACTATTTTTTGGAATATCAATAATATGAAAATAAAATAACCTATAGATTATTTTTAAGAACCTACGAAGGAGTTTCCCACGCTCTCATGCTATAAGTTGTTCTCACCCTCTTTTAACAAAGTCTATGGCATTCTGTGTAACAAGCTGTACAGCATTCTTTTGGGTTTACAAATCCTTTTTGATCATGACGTATTTGTCTCAACCTGAAGAGAGTAAGCACTAAGGATAAGGCACAGTGACCTAAGCATGCCCAAACAGCATGGAGTCAAGTGCTGGAGAGATTCAGTCTCAACACCATCAAGATATTCACAGCAACTGAACTGATAAGTGATGGTACAACTGCTGTACTAAAATTCATTTGCTTCATGTCTTTGAGATTACTGTACCTCTTACCAATACATTTCCAAGGTTTTTTTAACTTGGAAAAAAGCTAGTGTAATCTTGCATTTTTACAAGCAACTAGGCTCTGTCTTAATGCTGCTTTGTAGAAGTGCAAAGCAAGTCAGAGTACTTAAAACCTGCTTGATCAGTTCGGAAGCATAACGCTCCTGTTTTTTGTACAAAACTGAAAACAACGATTTGCTGTTCATCTGGCTGCAGGAATTTTTTTCCTCAGTAGTTAAAAACATCTGAGAAATTACAGCAAGTAATTCCATCAACATCCACACCAGAGGATAGTGTCCACGCAAAAATACCCCTCCTCTTTTAAAGAGAACTGATTCATATACTAGTCCAGAATCAACTCTGCCTGTACTAATTCTAGCTAAGCCTCCCTGCGTGGCCCAAGTTATACTCTGAGAAGGGCAAATACAAAAATTGGGTGAAGAAGGGACACCCCACCCCACCCCCCGAAACAAACAAACAAAACCCCAAAAACATCCACACCACAAGATGCAAGTACGAGCTAATAAAGGAGCAAGAGTATTTTTCAAGAGAGATGCATACATTTTCCAGTCTGTAGAAGTAAAATAGAGAGAAAGCAGGTTTGTGTGCACAGTTGTTTGTTTGGGTTTTTTATATAATCCACAAAACGTATTCCTGGAACACCATTTAAAAAGAGACCCTCAGCATGAATCCAATTGAGAATCCTGCCAAGAAAACTGGATAGAGAGGCAAAACAGCATGGCTTATATTAAGGAAATTCTAGAAAACAAAGTTTTCATTTGGTATCATTTCTGGCAGCAAATAAGGGCAAAACTTGATCTTTCCGTGGATCAGCTGAAAATTACTTTAGTTTTCTTCTTCCTGAGCTTCTTCCTTTAGGCAAAGGGCTCATCTGTGCCATTACTATAAATTATCATAATGATTTAAAATCTAGTAATTTGTAATCAATCTCAATCACTAATTTAGGACATTTATTCAATAGCTCCCTTAAGTAACTGAAGCTTTAGCACCAAGAACTGCCTTTGGTAGCCAAAACTGTAAAACATGCCAGAGGGACTTAAAACAGATGACTTACAAAATGTAACAGTACCTTTTAGTCTCACCTGCTGGTATTACTCCAAGAGGAACTGGTGCTTTGACAGGTGTTGGTATATAGTCTGTGTCTTTTCCAGCATCTATCTGGGCTTTAAGTAGTAGGCCATGAGCAACTTCACTGACAGATCCGTCTCCACCAACACAAACTACCCTATTACAAAACAAAAATGCTAAACAGTTCAAATAAACTCTTCCGTAGCTGAGCAAACAAGTGGAAGGAAGCTATCACACACCATATACATAATGATATTTCAAATAGCTAAAACACGTTCTTTCTTTAAGAACAAGCTAGTGTTTCACTGTCAGATCAGTGAATGTTAACTCACAAGATATAAGCATCCTTATTTCTGCTTTCTTCTGAGTAGGAGTAAATATATTTAACAACTTAAAGTATTTCTTACCTTATCACACGTTATGCACATGAACTGATCAGATGGAAGAATAAAGCACATGCTCAAAAGCCTCAGTGGAAAAGTTCTTTAAATCTTTCAATGCTGACTCACACAAGCATTCCAATGCTTTTTAATTGCCCTTTTAATAACAACTTGCAAAATATTACAATAAAATCAAAAATACTTGAAAAAGCTAATCCACACACTGTGCAGGCAGTTGAGGGATTTAGCAAGGTATAAAACCTTAGTGCCAGCAATCCTTTGCATGAAGATAGTTAATCACTGCTTTTGGAGCATGTAATTAAACTCCCACCTGCTGTGGCTATAGAGAGGAATGCATTTGTCTGTAAAAGCTCTGTCATAGCAAACATTTTTTTTTCCTGTTTTTGTTTATTTAAGTAACTATTAAAGTGATTCTCCAAATTAGTAATGTTTGAAAGTTAAATGTTTTTAAGGTAAACACATTTTAATGATAAAAATAGTAATAGTACACTCCAAGCATTTACAATATAAGTGTCAGATTTACATTAGGAGGCACTTACTTAAAATATCCTTTTTTCATGTATCTATATGAATGCAGTTGTGAAACTATGTCCAATAATTCAACTAGATAAAACTAGTAAGTTCTTTATAAGAAAATACTCATCATGCTATTAAATGTTTAAATTAAAATGTCAGCTCCTTTAACATTTTTCTTCAGTTCCTATTATTATTTCCCAGCTATTTTTTAATTTCTAAATTTTTACAAATGTTTCCTCTATCCAGCTAAACACTGCCCACATTTTAAAAAAGCGTATATAGCAGAAGTTTGGAGCACATTTTCTTCCTGCTCGTAACCAGGAGTCATCTCCTGTCTTTTGTCTCATTTTTGGTTTAGATTGGTTTATTCCTAGGCTTAAAAGTTTCTGCCACAGCAGCAAAAATAGTTAATCTTCGTAGTCTGATAAATTGTACACCTGGAAGGACTTATGTGGAATGTCTTCTGGCTATAAAACTTTTGAAAACAGATATATTTTCTTCTGATTTAGGGGGGCTGTGTTTGTTGTTATTGAAAATAGATGAAGAGTCCAAGGAATAACATAAAAAGGCTGCTAACTTTTTTATTAATTTAGCATTAATCATCAAGAGTTGCCTTTTTGGCTGGAAATAGAGATACCATCAGGGATGAGGGATTCCAAAGATAATCAGTGAGAACCTGCTACGCAAAAGGAGTAGAAAGTCTTGAGCAAACAGATTGGCCCAAGACCTGGAAGAGGGCTTCATAGAGGAATAAACATCTGTCTAACCATCAGACACAAGTTTCTTAATCAACTATTCACTAAAGTCTGACTAACCCAGGCTACTGTAAACAATATCCATAATAGCTTAGGCCCCTTATTAGGGAAGAAATACATGGATGCATATCGTGTGTTTCTGTCACCGTACAAACAAGAAAATGCAGCTGAGATAGCAGCACGACAAATGCACTCACTCTATTTGTCACCAACACTTGGCCCCAAGGCAGGGTAAAAAAGCACACTGCCAAGTTGGCAAAGTACCTAAATTTCCAGTGTCGGTAAGAAAGAAAAAAAGTGGATAGGAAAGAAGGTGGAGTATGAGAGATACACGACATATGCCTATGATCTTGCAAAATGGAGTGGGAACTGGCAAAATCAGAGAAAAGAAACAAACAGCTTTGACAAAGAATTAAAACATAGCAGTATGGCTTACGGAAAGCGCTGAGATACAAACTTCCAATTTACTACTACAAATCACAAGCTTCAATTTACTTCACATGCTGTTTAACATATAAGGAATCATAACTCACTCTAAGAGAAATTCAAGATCAGAAATTGTATGTTGCTATACCGCTTACCTACTGTAATGAATAAAAAAACTGTTGTGTTTTGCCCTTTATACATTTTTACCTGAATTAGCTTTCAGTCAATCTGAAACAGGCAACACTTGAAAAGCACAAGCTGAGTTAGAGCAGCAGACTAATGCACACAGGCATAGCTTTCAGTCCACGCCTAACTCACCTCCAGTTACTTCCAAGCTTGGGCAAGGCAGATCAGGTCTACGTGAACTCTGCCGTGTAGAAATGGCACAAAAACTACCTTACCTTTCACCACCATGTACAGTGCCTTCCGCATCTAAAAGGAGGTACAGAAATGCTATTCTATTTTCTAAACAGGGAACTAAGTGACAGATATAGTATCTGCCTTGAACAAAACCAGACAGAAAGCCAGGGCAAAACAGGAAAGAACTGAGGCCTGCCAAGTCACAAGCAATGCTGCTCAACAAACAGGTAAAACTTCCAGAGACTTAATGGAAATAGTGAAAAGAGATTATGTCAGGTGGCTGCTAGAATTGCTAAAAGCGTGATTTTTCATCAGTAGGACAATTTCACTGTTGTGGAGTTAATTTTCAATTCAAACCAGATCCCATACTTTTTCTGTTTTAATTTCCAATAAACCAAAATTGTCATTAAAATTTTATTTGGGAAACACTGAGGCGGTTTTGAGGGCCTATAAGATATTTATATCTATGGCAAAAATTCTTAGGCTAGACAGCAATGAGGAAGTCACAAAGGACTTCACAGGAACGTAATCAGAAGTACACCATAAGCCTTTAAACAATTTGAAAAAGAAAATCCCAATTTAAAATCTTCTCTTCCTGTTCTTAAGAACAAATCTAAAGCTAATGGACACAAGAGAGACTAGTGATGTTTTTTAGCTTTCTTTTTCAAAGTATCAGTCTTATAGCATAATATGAATGCTGATCCCATCCTATCACTCTGTAGATTTTACTTGAAAATAGCAATTAAGAAATCTCTAGGTACATCAGTGTAAAGAGTTACCCTTGCAACCCATATTCCCTATGATTTTATATCAAAAAGCATCCCAAGTTAGCTATTTAATAGGATGTTTTTCTGTATTGTGCTTTACTGAATGAGTACATAGATGGATGCCAGGCTATCTGAGAAGTTATAAAATTCATTTTTCAAACACTTGAAATTTCATTTTTGCGCATAACCTCTGATAATAAAAGCTACTTAATTTCCGCATGAGGAAACCCACACACACACTTAGCTAACTTGGAAAGGACAGGTATCTCTTCACTTCAGAAATCCTATCATCATGTTGACTTAAGGGTTATTTTCTTCCAGTGTCTTCTGTTCCTGTTTGCCCTTAGTTCTGGCTACTGGAGAGAAGTCTCACAGGAAGTACTCCAGTGACTCTACCCAACGATCAAGATGATACAATTCAAATATGACTCAGAGTAGAAGGGATTTCTGCAAGAAGATACAACCCTTCTCTGTCTTCATATCTGCTTCCCAGGACAAACTGGTTCCCCAGCTGGCACCCCAAAAGGCATGTCTTAATTGGAAAGAAATTATCCTCAGAATCTGGAATACATAGATACATTTTCAGATATATTTTCTCACCTAACTCTGCGAGTTTCTAGAACTAATAGAAATTGATTAGACTATAAAACACTATTTACACCTTCTTGTATGGCTCACTGCATATTCCAATAAGAGTTGTAAGAATGCTGCAAGACTTCCACAGTATGCAAAACTATTCTTATATATTATTGAATCTTATTATTGAACGATTAATGTAAAAATACCAGAGACTGCAGGATTAATCCATATAGCAAGGTCTTTAAAAATGATTGAACAAGCATTTTCACTCTTGACTTCAAGTAAGTTTGAATGATTTAATTTTTTTGATGGAAAAAATATTCAAGTTGCTTTTAGATAAAATGCTCCCCTTAAGAACTATTTGAATGGATAGTGTGAAATACAAGGCATTTGTGCCATTCTTGCAAATACAGAGACTGAAGCTTTCATGAAACATATTTAAGAAAGCTTTATGTTTCTTTACCAGTATTTATGAATCTAAAATACATACCTATTGTCAGTAAATAATAAAAAACAAAGCATCTAATGAGAACTGATTTTCTCAGGCTTAATATATATATGTGAAACAGAGTAACTCATGAAATACCTACTAGCATAGTTTTGGCTGGAATACAAATAAAAACTAATGTGATGAGGTTTACTAACATTTATTGTCACTAACCAACTTACCCATCAAATGCCTGGAGTTCACATTCTTTAAGTACTGAGAGCGCATGTCCTTCATACTCAGTTACTGTGGAAAATAACAATATTTAATTATCAGAAGATTAGATAATTTAAAAGGGTTTTTTAACTTTTTGACCTTCTAACATAAGGAACATAGAGTAATTCACTACAGATTTTTTTAAAAAAATCATTAAATACATTAAAAGTATAAGAAGGTATGTTTCACAGTTACACTAGCTAAAAGGCAAGACACATTAAAACTCAGCTGCCATCAGATGCATGGCTATTTAGTGCATTTAAATTCAGAGAATTAGAGAATATGTTTGTTGCATCAAAATGCAAGTTTCAGCATTGACACAGTTGGTAAACTTCAGGAAAATGTAAGCATATCCTCAGTTAAGACTGGATTATTTCAGTATCAATCAAATTTAATTGCCTTTGTGTTAGGATATGCAAATTGCTAAATCAAAAATATGAGGAGTTAAACACAGAAGTATGAAATCAAGCCAAATACCAGTGACAACAGAATATAACACACAGAGGAAGGTGGCACAAGTATACACCAGAGTTCATAGCCTCTGGAGGAAATGAATCTGTCACTCTACATTGATGTCTCTGTGTTTGCTGATACTCTATATAGTACTGTAAATGCCAGTGAAGACAGGATAAACTGGCATACTACAGATGGCACAAAGCATCATAACTACATTTAGCATTTTCTAGGCCAGCTTTGCCAGAAGAGACAGCCCAGCTGCAGCCACCCATCAAAGATTTTTGCTGACTGACATGACACTTGCAGATGGATTTTTTGTGTAAGAATGTGCATCATTATATGCAAAATTACATTAATCTTTCATGCTTGTCTGTCCCTGATGCTGGCATAGTTCAGGGCTTTTTTCCAGTGTTTCTAAACACTGTTAAAATTATTAGTCTTGGTGTCTAAAACAATCATTCCGTATCTGTACCTGTTATAACAGTATTTCTACAGACAACTCAAATTCTGCTTACAAGAACTGAAAACACCCCTCTCACTCCCTATATATTATATCTATACATACACAAGAATGTGTGTATATATATTGTGAGTGTATATATAACTTTTTTTTAAGAAAGAAAACAAAATCAAAATAAAAGTGATAAAATTTTTACACTTTACACTAAACAGTTGTATATCAGCATATAACTTTAAAACCTCCCAACCAGTATTAGCAAAGTTCTAGTGCTTGGTGTTTTGGAAATTCTTAATTAAAAACTAGAGTTATTTTGATTATATCAAAGGCAGAGAATTATCATTTTGCTACAGAAAAACCTATCACTATAATAGCTGTCAGGAATAATTTACAGAATTTACTTTCATGCAGGACCTCTTCTGGAAGATCAAAGCACAATATTTAAGCTACCGTACTGTTTTGCTTTTACTGATGGGAACTATCCTTTTATCATTACCTGTAGTTTGTGAAAAAAGTGACCAATAAAACTGTGCATCATGCAAAAATGCAAAAACATTCAAATATCTTACAATTGCTAAACTGTGAAAGAAACTCTTCCCATGAAAACATACAATTGGTTACCAGGTTATGTGCCTTTTTAAATGAACATGATGACATTTAGAAAGTTATGAGTACAGTCTAAATAAAATGGTACAGTAAATAAGATTTTATTTTGTAAAAGAAAACATGCTCAGTGGTTTCCTAATGTAATGTATGTAAGTTATGTTTACTATTACAAAATTAATTCACTCAAAGAAAAAGGACATGAAAATAAAGAGGACTCCTGTCTACAGAGAAATCAATAAAGGCAATAAAAATGACTAGTGTAAACCAGATTGATGGGGACTACATCCTCTTCGCATTTAATAGCTTAAGTTTGGAAATTATATAGGAAGACTACTGCAAGGCTTAATGCTGGGGATAATTCAAGGAATTTAAAATTTGATGAGAGAATGACAGAGGTACACAGCACCTATTTTGAAACATTGTGACAAAAAGGCAATGAAAAAAATGAAGTTTCCAGGGAAAACATCATAAGAACATAAAGAAAAATCAATCAAGTAGAAAAAAAATCAAGAAAAAAAAAAAAATCTAACACAGACATAAAAAAGACCATGTCTAGAAAGTTTTCCGCAGGCTTGACAAGCTCCAGAGGGACATGTAAAAGTCACTCTGATAGCTGGAAAAAAGCTAGATGTTTGAATATTTGGTCGTGTTCGAATTCAGGGGAAAAAAACCCAAAACCAAACAAAAAACTAAAAAAAACCACAATAAATTTTGGTAAGAGGAAAAAAGAGCTTCTTTCACCTTTGAGGAGGATTCAGATTACATATTTGGCAAAAATATTATTGAGTGCTTTTTTCAACCATTTCTAATGCACAATTGAAAAATTTTTCCTTTTTCAAGGACATTTTGTTCCCAACTTGTAAATTCCAGTACACATTAAGGTTCAAGTAATAGCATTCTGAAAGAAGTGCACTGACAGTGAACCTCATTTGAACAGAGTCACACATGAAGTATTCTGGAGTAATGCCCTGTCTCATGTAGCCAAAAAGAAGCTAAGGGTTCAGCCTCTACATATAGAAAAAGCAACATATAATTAGTCCAACATTTTAAAACATGGGACACTTCCATAGGACACGTATAAATACTGGCACTCGTGTCACAGACTAATGTCAATAGGATTAAAATTGCTAATGATCATAACAGATTAACTGGTGTTGACATTGGATGAAAAAAAATTAATGTTATTTACTGTATAGTGAGTTTAAACCAATGTTATTTGTCCAGTTCTCAATCACTCTCTTTTCCTTTGTGATTCTGCCCTAAAAATGGGGGTGTGGGGAAGACTGTTGTTTTTGCCTAAACATCCAGCTTGTAATTGTGCATAAACAGAAGCAGAAGAGTCAAAACTAGGAAGAGAAGCGAGACAAGCTAGGAGCCTGTTGGGGTTGCCTGTGTTTATTTTTATTTAGTATGTGTAAGATTTTGCAAGATAATAATATATTTCTAAAATACTAGTTCCAATTATCAGTATTTGCCAGTACTTGTAGGTATCCCAAATGTGGAGCGAGCTTTTGTTGAACTGGATTTTTAGAAGAGCTACCATTCTTCTCCTAATAGCCATATCCCAGCTGTAGCACTCAAGATTGCCAAACTCTTAGAAGACTGTATAAACAAGTTTTTAAGTATTGCTTAGCCTTAGCTACAGTTAAAGTACTGCTTCAGTTTAAATTTGCTAATTCCCACTTTCTACTGCACTAAGCACTTCAGAGAATTGTTTATTCCATGTAACCCAAACCAACAAAACACAATCCACTCTTTAAGACCTTTGGTTAATTTCACTCAAATTAATACATCTGTAGTGTGCAAAGTAATTTGGCAAAAAAAAAGAAAACCCTACCAAATTTAAAGATAATAGGAGAAAGTAAATGCTATTTCAGAACTCACTTATTTACATACATGCCTTTTGACTGCTGTATATCCTTAAGTAGGAGATAATACCTCCACTCCAAACTTTCAAATAAAAAATAAAAGTTTATTCCAGCAGAAGTTACAATGAAGAATAAGATCTGGCAAGCTTGATCACATAGGAAGCAACAGCCAGCTACCAAAATACAAGATTGGATGAGGAGAGCTCTGTCTTTCAGCACTCCGCCGTCAAAGTTTGCTGGGTTTGGGGTTTTTTTTAGTAACCTGCAAGTCTTGCATTGTGTATGCGCTGGAAGCAAATTTGCTTTAAGATTTTTGTGGACAATGAATTTTAAGCTTTAAATATGTTTACGTGAAAAGTAAAACTATCTAACTATAGTTACTATAGTAACTATAAAAGTAAACTATCTTCAGTGTAAAAATTGTACAAAAGCCTTCAGCTTTTACTACTTAATACACCTTTGTACACCACTATGTATGCAAATATAGGCCATGTTTCAAAAAAGCACTAACAGTGAGATGCACACTCCAACTTCACAAAATCCAAAACAATTATGGGAAGAAAAAACCCTGTTCAATTGAAAAACCCTGTTTCAATGAAATGAGGCACTTAGTTTTATTAGAAGATGGTACCTGTAGACAGGAGTTTCACTCACGACCCACGCTTACTCCTCCTTTATTTTTTTTTTTTAAATGCATAGTTCTTAATTATTTAGTTCTCTACTAGCATTTAAAACTGTTATGTAGTTTTCTCATTTTGCCTGTAGGAGGAGTGTTAGGCAGCTAATAAGCACAATACCATTTGGACATTGCCAAAATAACCTTATTTTAAGGATAAACCATTAAACAGTCATCTGGCTAAAACCAAAATTTTCTTTTCAAAATTTAAAAGGAAAATAATTTAAAAATTAACTTTAAACTGGTTTTATTCAATTAGGAAAACTGGTTTTAAAACTGCTATAAATTATATTCATAGCTTATATTAAATTCTAGTAATTAATCTAAAAAACTATTGATACCAATTTGACTTATTAGTTCAGCTTTAGAATTCCAGGTGACATTACGTAGCTAAAAACGTAATCTTACACAGGTTAATGATAATGCTGCCTTTAAGAGAGTCTAACAAACAAGATTTTGTTCACAGTAAAGATAAAAGAAACACTAACCAGTAGTAAGGAATAAAATTTTAAAAAGGTAATTTTCTTTAAATAGTTGCTTAAAGTAATAACTAATTTAACAATATGACATAGTCAGTCATCTGCAACTAAGGTCTGCACAACAAAAAAACCTTTCTACAAAAAATTGTGACCAAACAAGGCTAAGTTTAATTTCTAAGAAGACAGCGTTATTATTAATCTGTTTACACTATCGTCTATGCCTTGCAGGTGAAAAATATGTCTGTAAGAATCAACACTTACATAAAGCTGCTCACATACCCTCATCAATTAAGGGAAGTTAAGAAATTATCACTACAGAATTCTAACATGGAAAATCTTTTTCACACTTTGTGCCGCAAGTCAAACCGCTGAGGAAAACGACCGGCCTGGCTGAACAGGGAGCTTTTGCTAGGAGTCAAGAAAAAAAGGAGAGTTTATCATCTCTGGAAGAAAGGGCGGGCAACTTGGGCGGAGTACAGGGATCTTGTTAGATCATACAGAGGGAAAATTAGAAAGGCAAAAGCTCAGCTAGAACTAAATCTGGCCACTATTGTAAGGGACAACAAAAAATGTTTTTATAAATAAATTTATAAACAGTAAAAAGAATCCCAAGGAGAATATCTATCTTTTAATGGATGCAGAAGGGAACGTAGCCACCAGAGATGAGGAAAAGGCCGAGGTACTTAATGCCGCCTTTGCCTCAGTCTTTAATAAGGAGACCAGTTATCCTCAGGGTACTCCGCCCCCTGAGCTGGAAGGTGAGGATGAAGAGCAGAATATACCTCCCTTAATCCAGGAGGAAATAGTTGGTGACCTACTACGCCATCTGGACACTTGCAAATCCACGGGACCTGATGGGATCCATCCAAGAGTACTGAGGGAACTGGCAGAGGTCCTTGCCAAGCCACTCTCCATCATCTATCAGCGATCCTGGTCAACAGGGGAGGTCCCAGAGGACTGGAGGCTTGCCAATGTGACTCCCATTTACAAGAAGGGTCGGAGGGAGGATCCGGGGAACTACCAGCCTGTCAGCCTGACCTCAGTACCGGGGAAGATTATGGAACGGTTTGTCTTGAGAGCACTCACGTGGCAAGTCCGGGACAAGCAGGGGATCAGGCCCAGTCAGCATGGGTTTATGAAAGGCAGGTCCTGCTTGACCAAGCTGATCTCCTTCTATGACCAGGTGACCTGCCTAGTGGATGAGGGAAGGGCTGTTGATGTTATTTTCCTAGACTTCAGCAAGGCCTTTGACACTGTCTCTCATGGCATACTCCTTGAGAAGCTGGCGCCTCATGGCTTGGACAAGTGTACTCTTCACTGGGTGAAAAACTGGCTGGATGGCTGAGCCCAGAGGGTAGTGGTGAATGGGGTGAAATCCAGATGGCGGCGGGTCACAAGTGGTGTTCCCCAGGGCTCGGTGTTGGGCCCTGTTCTGTTCAATATCTTTATCAATGATTTGGATGAGGGGATTGAGTGCACCCTCAGCAAGTTTGCAGACGACACCAAGTTGGGAGGCAGGGTCGATCTGCTTGAGGGTAGGGAGGCTCTACAAAGAGATCTGGACAGGCTGGATCGATGGGCTGAGGCCATTCGTATGAAGTTCAACAAGGCCAAGTGCCGGGTCCTGCACTTCAGTCACAACAACCCCATGCAGCACTACAGGCTTGGGGAAGAGTGGCTGGAAAGCTGCCCGGTGGAAAAGGACCTGGGGGTGCTGGTCGACAGATGGCTGAATATGAATATGGCATCCTAGCCTGTATCAGAAACAGTGTGGCCAGCAGGAACAGGGAGGTGGTTGTTCCCCTGTACTCGGCACTGGTGAGGCTGCACCTCGAGTACTGTGTTCAGTTTTGGGCCCCTCACTACAGGAAAGACATTGAGGTGCTGGAGCATGTCCAGAGAAGGGCAACCAAGTTGGTGAGGGGCCTGGAGCGCAAGTCTTATGAGGAGTGGCTGAGGGAGCTGGGGCTGTTTAGTCTGGAGAAAAGGAGGCTGAGGGGAGACCTTATCGCTCTCTACAACTACCTGAAAGGGGGTTGTAGTGATGTGGGTGTTGGTCTCTTCTGTCAGGTGGCTGGAGATAGGATGAGAGGAAATGGCCTCAAGTTGCGGCAGAGGAGGTTTAGGTTAGATATTAGGAAAAATTTCTTTACTGAGAGGGTTGTCAGACATTGGAATAGGCTGCCCAGGGAAGTGGTTGAGTCACCACCCCTGGAGGTATTCAGAAAGCGAGTAGACGGGGTACTTCAGGACATGGTTTAGTAACGTGGTTTAGTGGGCATGGATGATGGCTGGACTCGATGATCTTGAAGGTCTTTTCCAACCTAAATGATTCTATGATCTTTAATCTTCAATTGATTTTACTTTAAAATGTGGGCTAAGTAATTAAAAAATACATAGACAAAAGTAATAAAATCAGCAAGATAAATCTTATTTTATATACATATATAAATTTTTTATATATTATATATAAAAATTTATTTATATATAAAATCATTTATCCTCATGCCTAAATCAGATTTGCTCAGAATGATTTTTGGCCTGCAACCTAAACTAGTCATGATTTCACAAGAAGTTTAAGGGACAACTGTATGTAGGCTGAGCCCTCTGTCGTATAATTTGTTTAAGCTGGAACTGATTATTTTGCAAGCCAATTACAACAGACATAAGAAAAGACTTTTTGGTGTTAAAATGTCTTGCACCAAAGTTTACACCTCACTTGGATATGAATTGCATAACCAAAAATTAGCAGTGTATTAAAGGGAATTGTAATACTATGGCTAAAAAGATATTTGGAATGGGAAATACTGATATCATTTCTTTGAAAACTTGGGTCTGTTTTGGGACCAAATTTGATGCAGCATAAGTTTTGGTCTCTTCACAGAAGGGGGCAGAAGTAATGATCAGATCATTAATATTTTACTGCTTTAAGAAAATTCATTGTTTTCCTGTTCAATTTCTTACAAAAACTCAGTCAAATGAAACAGCCAAAGGGCAAATTCAGGACATAAAGCAGAACTCTGGCAGAAATTGGGGCCTTAAATCCTAACCTGCTATGGGGAACCCATTGTTGAGCAGAAGGCAGCATCAGTACAACATTAAAGTTGTACCTTCACGTTCTCCAGACACGAACTCATGCCCATGTGCCTCGTGAAAACTGCCCTTGTCATCACAGAACTTAATCCCTTAGGCTTCTAGGTCATCACTGAAACTGAGTCAGAATCCAGAAATAATGCTTCCTTTGGATAAGCCCCTCTTATGTTGTCAGGCCAATAGATGTTCTCAGAAGAGAAGTAATATTTAAAGACATGTGTTTGTCAGAATGCAGGAACAACTCTTAGCAAGTATGTAAAAGACTGTCAGACATTAAAAGCTTGTTTCTTTTTATAGAATGCTTGCTTTAAAAAATAAAAAAATATATTACTAGTATTGATAGCTATAGCGGAAAAATAGTCAATGAATAACAGAATTACTGAAACATTTTTTACGAAATAAAAATATATTGTATTAACTACAGTTCCAAATACTCTACTTGCAGTCAAAGCCAATAAGGATTAGCAGTAAATTAAAATTGTCTTGCATGCTTAAAATACTAGTTTCACAAAGGATTAAACTATGCTTTTGAAGCAACTTACCTGTGACATCAGTTTTGATGTCAGCAAGCTTAAAAAGAGGTGCAACTTGTTCATAATAAACATGAGTGGCTTCTCTTTTATGGCTGCTTGGATTAACAAACACTTTTAAGGATTTTGGTCTATTTTGAAAGCCTAAAAAGAAAACACAAAACATTTAAGGTTACACACAGCCCAGCTATTCTTACAGCTTAAATTAATTTTTAATATTAGAACCATTACAGTACTTTAACAGGATAAGTAAATTATAGTCTAAAAAAAGTCTCAATTTCTTCTTGGATGTGTGCTATTTATCTTAAAATTACAGTACTGATTACTTTTGTATGTACAGCTAATAAAGAGTAGAAATGAATCACACACTAACCAAAATGCTATAGGACCAAAAAAAAAAAAAAAAAAGTATATGTCATAACATAGTTAAACCCTGATACAGGAGCAGGGTGAATGTGGCAAAGTTACAACATCGGGTGACAACAAAAAACCCCAAACATCAAAACATATCCTTTTTGGAATTTAATATGAAACACTCCCAGCAGGTATATGACAATAACACACAACAAAACTGATACTACAATCCAAGACTTCTGTTTTCTGAGATTGCAAATCAAACAGTGCAAATGAAATTCCCTCATCTTGAAGGAGGTCTGAAGAAATACAAAGAAAACTTGGTACTATCATTCAGAAACGTGAGACTTATTGTTCATTTTATTTTTTAAAAGTTACATTTAGGTCTTTGAAGTAGTGAACTCTGAGCAAACAACACTGAGAAATACTGCTATGCAAACAGTACCTTGTCTTGGACATTACCCCATGAATTAATTTTATTATTTGGAATATGGCATTTTGTTTAATAGCAAATAATTCATACTAAAACAATAACATTACTTTTCAAGTTCTCTTTTCTAGAATTCTTACAACTACCATGATTCAGTGAGGTTGGTTTGCTACAAAAAGCATGGGGTGGCATGCAATATTGATATTTCTTTGATAGTTATTTAAAATACATTATTTGAACAATTTTTTATTCAATTAATTCATTTATAAATTCTAAATTTTCTTTTAGTATCAGGTTAGACTATCACTTTCTTAGCCAAATGAAAGCTAGAATATCTGGCAAGTACACTGCTTTCAACATTCAAGAACAAAATTAGTAGTAGGCCACAATTCCAAAAGGAAACAAGAGTGCAAGCACATTTTCCTGCCCCATGTAGAGTATTACTTCAATTTTTACAGCCACATGTACCTTCAGAGTGTCAAGCTGGGACTTCCTGAAGCTCTTCCCACTTACTCTACCTCAACAACTGAACCGGAACAATTCCTGAGAGAAATTACAGCTAAACACTATTTCAGCATCAAAGGGGAAAGTATTCCTTAAGATCAAAACATAACAATTATAGAAGTCCCATAGATTCTTTTTTCACTTATTTAAACACATCAAACAATCTGGAAATGAAAACTAGCATATTATCTATTTTGTGTTAGTAAATCTTAGAAGATTTCTTAAAGATACTGAAGGAAATTACTGGATCAGTTTGCTGCTATAACTTGACAGCATACATAAAAAACAAGATTTCTAATTATAGTTATGGCAAAATGTTACACAGTTACAGTCTGATGTCATTGCAAGGCAAATTAATCCTGATGAATCCTTACTGCCTGATGAATCCTGAATATCTTCGTTAATAAGCCTTAGTACCTATATTTAAAAGTATCTCCTTTAAAAAGGAGATAAAAAGAAAACAGGGAACTTGTTGAGGACAGCAGATATGCTGGAGGGCAGGGCTGCCATTCACAAGGACCTTGATTAGCTACAAGAAAGGTTTGACAAAAGCCTCAAGTTGTTCAACAAAGACAAACACAAAGTCCAGCACCTGGTCCAGCAAAACCCTAACAGTGCAGGCTGGGGATTGACCAACTATGCAGCACCTCTTTAGAGAGCATCTGACCTTCCTGATGGACAAGGAGTTGAACATGACTAAACAGTGGGCCATTGATGCCATGAAGACCAAGTACTTACCAGGCTGCAATAACAAGAGGACAACCAGCAGTTCAAAGGATATCACTACGCCTGTGTATTCAACATCTTTTGAGCCTGAATCTCAAAAACTGCATCCACTTTTAGGGCCCCTAGCACAAGACTGATAAAGTGGAATGAGTCCAGCAGAGAACTGTGACTACAACAAGGGGCTGGAACAGGCCACATACAAGAGGCAGAGGTAGGTGGCTTTGTATAGCCTTGAGAAGAGAATCTACCTAAATGCTGTCCTTAAGTATCTACTGTGGGAGTAACAAAGACCACCAAGCCAGATTTTTTTGCAGGTGCAAGGACAAAGAGGCAACAGATGCAACTTGCAGCAAGGAATACTCCAATCTGAAATAAAGAAAAACACTCTTTGCGATGAGAGTGGTTATGCCATGGACCACATTGCCCAGAGAGGCTGTGGAATGTCATCCTTAGAGATTTTCAAAACTTACCTGGACATGGCTTTTAGCAACCTGATCTTGTTTAGAAGCTCACCTGCTCTGAGCAGGAAGCTGGAACAGATAACCTCCAGAAGTCCATTCTATTTTATCTACTAAATTATTCTTGATTCTCTAGAGACAGAAACAAGCACTGCAGGTATGTACTGTAGCATAATTTCTAATCATAGGAATTATAACACGAACAAGAAAGACTACACAAGTTCCCAAGCACTATTAAAACACATAAATCATCATCATCAAGACATTCTAATAATCATTATTCAAGACATTTAATGGAAATCTGCTATCTGGTACGTTGCAGTCTTTTAGAAGTCATAAAAATATTAAGACCAAAAAAATAATTTCTGTGACTTGATATTTCGCCTAAAGTGTCAATAGAAATTAAATTGAAAACTACAAGAGTAAGGACTCCTGATTTAAAAGAGAAAAGATTTAGCCACATCCATAAACATGCTGTCATGTTTCTTATCTTCTCTAGAGGAACTCCTACCTGTGGTCAGCTGGCCCTAAATGCTCAACCCCCACCAACACCCAGAGGCACAAAACTGTAAAAGCTGACTACAGAGCCTTTGATTTGTAAGTAAAGCTTACCTTTAAACTTAAAAATATACATATATATAAAAATATACTTATAATACACAAAGCAGAGGAAAAGAATAGCAAAGTACAGAGTTTGCAGAAGTAGAGAAAGGCGATGAAGTGTCATAAATTCTGTTACCCAGATAGTGTGAGTTACAATACTGCTAAACCACCATTAGGAGAAAACTGAAGGGAAAAAAGCAAACATCACTATCTCACTTTGAGTTTTAGCTGTAAAAATTTAAGTCCCAGGTGGCAATACAAAGTTTTAAAAGAAAGCATAATCAGGCAAAAGAATACAGATTTTTCAATTGGTGGGGGAAAAAATGCCTAGATTTTTAAGGAAACAGTTGAATTTTTGTTGGGGTTTGGTTTTTTTTCTTAACCAAAAATTTGTTCATTAAATGATTCTAAGCCAGGAACTGTATTTATGATTCTATATATTAGGCTATTGCTGAAAAGTAGATCAGAGTTAATACATAAATCCTAGTGAGATTTTCAACAACCAAATGAATTCACAGGATAAAAATGTTAGCATATTCTCTTTATGACTACTTCAATATCGATTTACTTTTTTAGCGAGGTAAACTATTATATTTATAGAAAGAAGTATCATAAACAAGGCATTTGAGCAAAGATATGGTACACTACTGATGTGGTTTTGTTTGTGCCAAATGACCGCCAACCGACATGAAAGGATGATCACAATAAAAATTGCTATTTATCGTTCCCAGCATGCACTGGACGTGTTATAACACACCAAACAACTGAGTTTAATGAAAGAATATCCAATAAGAGTCAAAAATTAAACTTTCACACAATTATATAGTGAAACTTCTTCAAAAGTATTTTTAAATAATAATAATCTTTTCATTTCCTTTAAACAACATCTGTATGAATGAATCCATGTCATTTACTACAGTCTGCAACCGATTTCAGTCTGTCAGCCTTTTGGTGTTCTCCTAACTGGTATTCTGTTATTGTTTTCTGTGGCTGCTCCATTTGAAATGAACCAGCAGCCTAAAGCAGGAAGGCCAACTGTTCCTCTAGTACTAACAAATGTGCTAATATGCACTAGTTTAAACTTGATCTATCAAGTGAATCAGTGAACCATGAAGGGTGGTGGGTCAATCAGGGTATTCTGAAAACAAAAGCTCATAGGGCAGCAGAGACGCTATGCTCAGACATACATCTGTGCTGCTTTCAGTTCTTAGCTTTATGAAAATGGGTTTATGCTACAAAAGTTAAGAGGCTGGAATCATGTCATTACTGCATACATTTATAAATACTTTATACAACAGTAAGAATATTATACATGAAAAAAACTAATAATATGAGACAGATCTGTTAATGTAACTATGGAGACACCACTGTTAATATTAACTAACCAAAGTTAATGTTTAACATTAATAGTTTAATTAAAACTTCATGCATGAAGTTTCAGACATTCATATCAAATCCCAGCGTGAGAGATACTACAGAATAGTAGATAAATATAAAGTGCACTTCATGCATTTTTTGCTACTTATCATTTATTCTTAACCATATTTACTGTCTTCTGTTAGTTTACAGTTTTTAAGCAAAACTTTTTCAAATCAACTGTTAACAAAAATAAGTCTTATCTTGCTAAAAAAAATTTAAAAAAAAAAATCAAAAAAAGCCAGATAAGCATTGATAATTATGCATTTTCTCTCATTTCTAGGCCTGTCTTAACCATTTAAGAAACACTGGGCATTTGCATGCACAGAGGATTTTAAATTAAACAGTGAATTCCACGACACAGTACGTCCCCACTGTACATGCCCGTAAGTCCACTACAAAAAGATGCAATGTAGAAATGGAAATCGCTCAGAGTCAGGTGTACAACGTGAGATCAACAGCATACTAGAATCTGTCTAAGCTGCCATTTGGGGCTTTCCAGGAGCGAGCCCAGAACCAAGGCTCCATAGGTGCATGCCTTGAGGTGGCAGTGGTTATTTTACATCAGTTTAACAAATATGCAACATACAGAAGATCAGTTTTCCTGAACACCCTATCATTGAGCAAGCTCTTCACATCTAGCTGGCATGCATCTGAACAGCAGCATTATGCAGAAAATAAGAACTTATTTAAAAGTGGGAAGATGGTAGTACATGTGTTTTGTTACCCTGTCACACGCACACAAAAAGCCATAATAGCAGCCACTGTAACTAAATTCTGAACAATATATCTGTGTGCTCACTTACATGACAATGGGCTTCATAAAAAATTATAGCCTAGTTAGATTTTAAATTGAAGAACGAACATGAAAATCCATGCAAGAAACATTCATGTCAGACACAAAACACACAGCAAAAGGGAAACTGTGTACATGGTATTTCAGAAAAGAAATGAAATCTTCATTAGAACAAATCACCAGATAAAACTCTAGCTCATATTGTCACTGCTAAACTTGCTATTGTTGTTCCTTAATTAATGTATATGCATAAAAATCTAAAAACTTGTCAGAGTAAGGTAAACAAATAGAAATTGCATTTATTTTCAAAGGAGACACACCTTTTAGTAATATTTAGCCATTCTGACAAATGAAGTAGATGTTTACTGACAGCCATACCCAAACATATATACACTCTACTTTGGTAAACCACCTGCTTTTAATTTGCTCCAGCCTAGAAGCAGTAAAAAAACCCTTCAAGTAAATAAAGCAGCAGTTAATGAAAATCTATTTTGTGATCAGACAGATTAGGAAAAAAAAAAAAAAACCACGTACACTTAAATTTTGACTATTTTGGAAGGATGAAATTTTAACTTTATCCTGCAGTTCATAAGGAAACCAAAAAGGAGCCAGTTTGAGTTCATTAACAAAGATGTCACCAGCGCTGTTATGAAAACAAGCTGCGGCAAAACCGATGAAAATTCATCACTGTTTCAAGCAGAGATAGATCAATGTGCCTTTTGAGATTTCAGTTATTGAGAACTCAACAGAACTTATCTGCATTTTATACTTTTAGTACTGACTTGAATCCCACTGGGAACTTCCTACCAATGTTTGGTACATTTTAAATCAGAAGACTTTTTTAGGAATTATACCATTACTATACCATCACTGTTTGAAAAACTCATAACGTTTCTCTGCCACACTGAATGCAGAAATACTGCTGCTTTTTTGGTGATTTTCTGGATAGAAAGACAGTTTGAATATCTACTCAGACTTCAAAATGTAACAGTGTGAAAACTACTCTTACTGTAATTACAGAACTTAAAACAAATACACATTAGTAAATGATATTTTGGGGGTTGTATTTGGTTATTTTTATCTCTCCAAGTCATGATTATTCCTGAAGTAGAAGGAAAGGAGAAAAATGTGCTGATTAGAGATCAGGAAAAATCTGCACAAGGTTTGAGCTTTTGGAGAAAGACTGAAGCTGAAGGAAGAACTAGAAACAGCAGCACTGCACAGAATGCTTTTTTTTCAGGTTCAGGTGGCTTCCAATTACAAAGCTATAAAACAGAGACTGCACCTCGAAGTCAAGGCAACCTGAGCAAGAGATACTGCAGCTTTTTTTCTGTGAACATATGGTATCACTGCTCCTCATGGATGGAGGGTAATCTGGGAACAAAACAGACATTTGCTCCTTATGCAAATGTCCTTGCCTTTATGGGTAGCTGGAGATCTGCAAGAATCTTGGCACTTTTGCAGATTTAGATATTTTGTGATAAAGTCCTTCAAAAAGGGGCAAGGGAAGGCTCTTTCTAATACACTTTTTTTTTTTTTGGAAAATCCAAAGCATATCGTAAGCAAACAATGTAAGAATGCACCATTAATAACTCACGTTATTTTACTTTCTCTAATACCTGCTTTTGACAAAGTCACTTTACTAGAAGCACACTATAAATTGCTATTGAAAGTGTTGTTACAAACACTACAGATGTGCAAGATTTGAATTCTATAATCTGGCTCAGTATTAACAATTCAGCTGGAGTTTTAATAGTTTATTACAAGATGGATTGTTTTTCTTCTGTAATAAACAAACTCATTTGCTATAGCCTGTAAACAGAGACACATTTCAGAGCTAAATCAGAGAGTTTAGTCTGTGGAGGTTTTTTTGTTGTTTTGGTTTTTTAAATCACAAGTGTGCTATATTGTGTGTCTTTCCAATATTGATGGTATTAAATTACAGTGAAAGGCTTTGATTTGTTGTGGGAGTTTTCTCCCCTAAATGGTGAATACTTCTTTCTTAAATTTGATACAGCTTCCATGAAAAAAATGCAACTATTATGGGTTAAACAAAGCACCCTGAAACTGGCATTAGCCCAGGCAAACACAGAAAGATATTTTTAAAATAAAGAATTGCCTCTCATCACTAGCTAGTGTCAATACATTTTGTATCAAATTATACAATAAGAGCCCTACAGAACCTTAAAACTTCCACCTGTGAATTTATGAAGAAGATGAAAACCTTTCCCATTAGTCTCTTAAAGAATCTGTGGGTCTCAAGTGGGAGCTCCTAAACAGTCACCAGGAAGTCCCTGAAGAGTTCCCAGTACTGCAACAACTGTAGTACCATCAGATGTGCTGCAATTCCGAGTGAAAACATCAACAAAATATTTTATTTCTTTAGGAAACAGATTTCCCAGAAGACTCTTCAGTCAGAATACAGTAAGCTACTTATTTTCAGTAGCTTCCAAAACACTTCCAAAAAATAGCATCAATTTGTTTCATTTTTACAGATGCATTACTCAATTATTGTCACTTTCCTAAATTTTATACTTCATCATGTAAAACTTCAGTAGTAAACATTTTCCAGCAATAATATTCATATTTGTGTGTCTTAATTTCCACAGGCAAAATATTTTTCTAAGCTTCACTCAACCTTATGTATTGCCAATAGAAACAAGTCTGAAATAATATCAACCCCAATTAAATGCTTACCATTCAAAATTTCCTTTAGATGTCTAAACCATAAATGACAATGATCTTCACTTAAGTTATTTAAATGGATAGCACAGTCTGTTAGTTTATTCTCCTCTTTATGCAAGCATTTAAAAATTGTGATACCCAACAAAGTGCCACCTTTTTTCTGCCCTACAAAACGACGACGTTTCAGTTTTACTGAAAATACATCTTTCATTTCAATAATCTCTTCTTGAGCCTGTAAAACCATACTGGAGTCACCTGTGGGGGGGGGGGGAAAAAAAAAAAAAAAAAGAAGTGTTACCAATATGATATCAATATGATTAGGAGTAATATCTAAAAAAAATAGTTATGGCTTCATCTCCAGCTATACAAATAACATGATTTCAGAGAGGTTATTTAATCCCTTTTCTGATATTCAAACAACCGAATAAAATTGTAGATTGTAAGAACAGTGAACCACTTTGCATTCAAAAAGCAAATTCTTCATTGTATATTCCTAAATCATAGCAATCATAGCAGTTGTATTCTCCTAAATCATAGATCAGAAAGTGTGCTATGACCCAAGCTGACCATATGCTCAGTGTATTTTTTTCATTTGATACAACTGCTGCCTTTTGTGTTTAGAGACATATCAGAAAATTGTTAAGCAAAAATAGAAAAATAAACCAAAAGCGTGTCACCCATCTTGTCTTTCATTTTTGAGTTACGAATTTACTTTAGAAGACAAGTAAAAGAAAAACACAGTTTCAAAAGTTCTTGTGACAGTTCAAGACCCTCACCCCAGGGAAGATTTGTGTTAGGCTGGAACACTAAGCGAGGGTTTTCTTATCTCGGGGCTGTTACACACACGGACCCTGTGGCTGCAGACACTATCACTTCAGTGACACTAGTTCCAAATGCCTTTTGGAGATATATCAACTGAACCACTGTGGTACCTCTGCTCTCTTGAGCTGTAAAACACCTGACTCCTCAAAAACAAAGTCAAATACAGAGACTGAAGGCAAAATGTCACCGTTCCTGTAGGTGTCAGATACTCTGGACACGAAAAGAAAAGTTTCCCTGCTTTCTTTGTAATTACAGCAGATCCGATACATTAGACCAATAAAGGTCGCTTTGCAGCCCAAGGCAAGAAAAGCTAGAAACCAAGAAACCTTTTCCAAATCTAGCAACAGCTCAGTCAAGTGGTTTCTCAATAGCAAAAGCCATAACAGATTCTGTTCGATGAATATTTGCTGCACGCTATACTGAAGTGCCAGGGAGAAGCTGCAAAAGTCTATTTTAACTGTCTTCCTGGGAAAGATGGACAGCACTCCAGGTTAGACAGCAAAAACCAAGTTATCACCTACTTCATTACACCACATGAAGCTGAGGGCGTCAGAAAGTCGTACTTTTTCAGAGCAGGAAGAAGCAGCCTGCATCAATTCTGGTAACAGTTTGACACTAGCATTTCTCAACATCATTTCTTGAACCAGACTATGCAGTGGTCATCCTTCTATCCAGAAATCCTGGAGGATTGCACCTTAGCAATGCTAACACAACTAAAGCTCAAGTCAGTATTACCTCTCCTGACAATTCTCAACAAACCCATTCTTTCCTGTTCCATACCAAACAACCTACTGTAGATAGAACCATGACGTTATTATACTTCCCACATATTTTTCCAACTTGTTACATTTTACCATCTTAATTTCTCTGTATGTCAGCTACTAAGGTGTAAAATGGGTCTAAAATCATTCCATTCTTAGCAGGAATACTGTGACAAGTAAATCTGTGTGTGCACTGAGATAGTACACAGGAAATTGTCTGTAGTGCAGATTTTCTGAAGTATGCAGCACAAACAGGAGGAAACTCACCAAACAATGAAAACAAAACAAAGCTCAAAGTACTGTAATGATCGCTGTAAAAGTATCTTCTATAAGATACATTGAATGAAACCAGGGGACTGAGGAGGGAAAAAAAATTTGTATGATTCCATTTGAACTGTAATTTTGCATAAATTCAAAGGGTGAGTGGACATTGTACAAGCAACCTTAATATTAACGTTACCAAATCAGAGATCTTGATTTTTTCAAGCTTTGTATTGCTCTTTTAAAACATATGGGGGTAAATAGTCTTTGTAGGCCTTAAATGAAACGCTTACTTGTGATATCCTGAATCACTTACCTAGAACTACATAGTTTAATACCTTTATTTAAGACTTTCTTTAATTTTAAAAATAGCATTTTTAATAGGGTCTGCTTATCTTTTTCCAGAAAGTCTCGCTGTCAGACATACTGAAAATTTCAGCACACAAACCTCAATGTTTTAGGAAAATGGTTAAACATAAAGAGATGTGAAATGTAACAACTGTTCTGCAGCAATAACCGAGCTGCAGCATTTATTCCCCCAGACCAATACAAATATGCTAAATGGGTTTGCTTTTTAAATATTTTTAAACAAATAACATTTTGGATTAAACTATTAGCTTTGCTGAGAATATCACAAATTCTGTTATGCTAATGTTATGCATATGCAACACAAATAAATTACAAACATTAGCTTATTTGTCCTGCACAAAGCAAGTGAAATGAAGGCCTGTTAAAATAAGTTTTATTCCCCCAGTAGCTTTCATAGAATAACATTTAGTCATAAGCCAGGTAAGGCTTGTTTTGTCTTTTCTTTTCATGCCACTATTGCAGCCAGATAGATTTTTATTTGCTTTTATATCTTCCTCTTACTCTGTATTTATCAAATTCATGTGTTGCTCAGATGCACATCAAAACTTTTGAAAATTAAAATAATCCACTCTTACTAGGCAGCACCACACTTTCAAAAATAGTATTTGACTCTAGTTGTTCTACTGGAATACATTTCCATATACGGCTTGGAGAAGCATATAAACTGTAGGAATACTGAATTGTACAAAAGCATCATCCTCAAGTTTTAAATTGCAGAGGAAATATTGAACAAGCTAGTAGGATTAGGACAGCCAATTTTTAATAAAGTTGAAAATAAATCTGCATAAAAGTCCCTAGGAATATTCTATAATTTTCATCTTCTATTTTTACTGAAAATAAGATCATTACAAATGCAGTAAAATTTTATAAAACAATTCAGATAAAGAAAATTTAAGTCATGAGCTACATTTATAAAATATTTCTAGTATGTGATAACAACCAAGTTTACTTTAAAAATACAGTATACATTGGATTAGACACTTTTTTAAACTTCAAAAAACCTATTGGTTCGTTAGTATCATATTGGTTATTGCTAGCTGTTTCAGGACATTAACTGTCCTCTCACATTACTTAGAAAGATATTGGGTACCATCTGTTCTTGCAAGAGATTTAAGTATACATCTATTAGATATCATGCTATTTATTTAACTCAGTACCCACTTCCCATTGTTGTATTTTCGGGGGGGGGGGGGGGGGGGGAAGTCAATTTAATTACAAGGAATAAAGATAATCTCTTCTATCAGGCTGGCCTGTCATACATAGTGAGAGCAGAGAGGGAACCTGTATAAAGTAGGTTACAGTTGTTAGGGAAGAGTAAAACTAACAGCACTTAGCATTTAACAAAGATCTAACAAAAACAGAATATATGGCACTTAAAAAAAAAATTACTATAAGCCAAGGGCTTGTCTAAATCAATCTCAGCACATCTGTCTGATGTAGAGCGTAAACAGGATTAGAGTTGGATTTATCTGCTTGACGCTAATTGTACTCACAGTTTCTGCACATGTCCACTTCCCCCCCCCCCCAAATACAGCATGAAAAAAGCCTGCCTGGAAATATGAATTTCTAGGAAGTTTTATGCCCCTATTTATCCTCTTGCTGACTTCAGGCAATGAGACTATCCTACGTTTCTCCTATTTATGGTAGTCTAATCTCTTATTTAATAAAAACTTACGTCTAAATATACTACACTGAGCTAAATCAAAGGATGAGGGACTAATACACTCATATACAGTTTAATTGTAAATAGCAAACCAAATTTTAATTAGTTCAGAGTGTTAAACTAGGCTTTAAACAACTAGATTATCTCATGTTTACAGCAAAACTGATGACAACATACACAAAGATAAAAGCAGTACTACTGAAAAATAGAACAGTTTGTAAAGAGAAGTGTGTTATTAAAATATAAACACCAACACTTCAACACACAACACTTATTAGACTGTTTTCCTACCATAGAGGCCCAACATCTAGAAGTGGTATTTGAGGACTTAATTTCCATAACAAATATCTGGAGTACATGGAAAACGGTAGAAAATACACATGAAATGTGACTGTATAATTCAAGTAGGAGAATTGGACATGAAGGAAAATGTGCTATATTCCCTCGGTCATAAATTCTTCCTATGACCTTTGGCAAGACACCTAGCCCCACTTAACTACATTTAATAGATAAATCTCTTTCCCATTTTAGGTTCTCTGTCCCATTACGCTCTCAAAGTTTACCTCATTAATAGATGACTGCTATAGTTGACTGCAGTGTAACATAACAGAAATAATTAGAAATAAAAATCATCAAGACTATACCAAGGAAAATAGAGTGATCGACAGTAGTTATCACAGAACGTTTACAGATCATCCTACACTGTATGAACACTATTTTCAAAATAACCATTCAAGATATACAATAAAATATAACTTTATTGATATAAAACCAAAAAGGAAATAAATATAATAAAAAAATGAAATTAGTATTGACAATATGTCTACAAATCTAGGCTTAGGAATATTTAAAATTAATATGATAAAGTCTAATGCATATAAAACAGCAACTATTAACTCATTAACTATTAAGCCCATTTTTCCCTTACTGTAGTCTGCAAAGCACAATAAGTAGTATGCAACAGATTCATAAATCCTCTACAGTTTTCAGCTACAGCTTTGATTAAGAAGGACTGGCAATGAAAAATATAAAGGAGCAACTACGCTCATTCTTGCCAGAAGAGCTGAGAATCACTGTATAGCTCATCAGGCTATTTAACATTAATTTAAAGACTCTAAACACAAGACAGAAAAGCTATTTTCAGAACATCTGAATTTTCAAGTTTTTTTTAATTTCAAGAAGACAGGTCATGCGACACCTTTGGCAAAATTTGATACTATGCCTCTTACTCTCTTCTGCAAGCAGAGCAAGCGGAATTGCACTTTCTGCTTGCCAAGAGTATCAAACAGTAAGCTGAGGAGAAGAAGGTACAGCAAGGGCCAGGTTGGGGAGGGGCTGTTTTTTCTTTGAAGATTACCTTTACACTACTCTAGTCCTTTTAAGTGGTGTTGTAAGAGAAGCATAACACAACCAAGGCCCTAGTCTAGAAAAACGTTTCTCAGACTGTGCGCAATGACCTCCTTGGGAACAGCAAGGAGTTCAGAAAGTACTACAAAGTACTGAAGAGATGTATCTCAGTTCCTCCAGAGCTGGAGAGTAAGAGCAGGGTGTAACTACTAACTTCATGTTTTAATGGCAGCTATTCACTTGCACCAACAGCTGTATTCCTTTAGGGCAGAAAACTGAGCTTAAAAACATCTGACAGGAAAACAACCAATTTTCATTCTCCTTCTCCAGAGAATCTGAGGATAAAGTAACGTATTTTGCCAAGCCAATGCAATACATTGCTGCTAATCCCTCTACCAATACAGGCACCTATCCTCACTCACCTGCCATGACTGTGTATAGCCCTGCCCTTTTCCTTATGTCTGGGACTTGGCAAAACCTAGCTGAGTCAATTCAACTCCCTAAAGTAACATAGATCATCCACTTTGTTTGTTTATTTTTTTGTTTTGCTGGCTTAGTCTTCTGACAAGTTGTTTAATATAATCAGTTCAACACAAGTCCTACAAAACTAGAGCTGCTTCAAAGTGGTAAGAAACTACACAGCAGGGGAGAAGGAAGGACTGGGACTGTCTCCTTTCATCAGCAGGAAGTCAACACGGTTTGAGCCAATCTGCTGTGCATTTTCACTTCCAATTTCTAACTCCCAAAAGATCACACAAACACAAAGCAACAAGAGTCAGCGACAACTGGGAAAGATGCACAATTGTTTCTCTTAATTTTTAGAACTCTACTTACATCTTCTCAGTTAAAAAAAATTATAAGTCTCAGAATAAAACTCCACTTTACAAACATATAATGGCACATTAAGTTCATTTCACTGGGTAGGAAGTTACACACTATTTTAATACAGCAGTAAAAGGCATTACTCACAATTCTGGCTTAGAGAAGTCATCTTATTTTAAAATAGTATCATAGATAGCTATCTCTAAAAATAAGATTATTATGAAGAATAATTGAGATACTAAAAAAATAATATTCTTGAACAAATCTGTACTTCAGGCTTCAATTTTTCAACTCAGTCCCAGACAAAAAAAAAAACCAAACAAACAAACCAGTAATTTTCCAATGCAAATCCCAGATCATGGGATAAAGTCTTATATTAGATAACAGAAATTACATTATTTTATTTCTCTGTTTAGTAATTCTTATAAAGAATTCTTTAAAAAGACAAAATGTGATAAGTACAACAATATAAACTTGGCTTTAGTGGCATTGTGCAAGTTTCAATACATTCTATAACACGTGAAAGGTTTTTTCATTCTTTGCTCAGGGTATTTCTTAAAAATTTTACTACCTTCACAGCATGGGTAAACACATCTAAAACTGCAACCTCCAACCTTTCATCCGCCCCTCTCGTTTCTCTCCTTGTTTCAAATGGCTCTTTCCCCCAAGACCCCTTGACCAGCTGATTCCGATCCCTGTTTTCCACCATATCTTTTAAAAACTAATCCTCATTCTTCTGAACATTCTCATCAAACCAAGGGCTGTTGCAGATACATGCCCCTGTGCCCAGCATCATATCATCACGGCAACTGCAGGAAGAGCAGCTTCAGGAGACATTTGGTGTAGTCCTTTAAGTCCTGAGTTGGACCACACTCAAGGACTTAAAATTTGGTTAAGTTTCACTACACCTTTAAAAGATGGCAATAGGCAAATTTCTGACAACCACTGCCAAACTGCCTAGATCTGGCTGAACCAAAATGAAAAATGACACTGGCAACTGGCAGAGCAAACATGAGAACAGTTTGGTTAATCCCATACCATAAGGGCAGAGTTTAGTACAGTTCAGAGGTCATCTTTGATGGAGCTGACTCCCCCTGGAGTAACACTTGCACCCAGCATCCTGGGTCTCCATGATGCCCAGCAGGCCATGGACAAGGCCCTTCTTCTTGTAATGAGGCTCATTAGACATCTGTCCATCAAGCTTTCATTAGTGTCTTGTCCCATCTCTGTTTTAGAGCAGTGAAGTACCTTGCTTATTAATTACAGCCTAATGGCAGAACTTGTCAGAAAAACATACGGAAACTGCTGGTTTGAAAAGAAGCCCAATAGATTCTTGAATAAATACCTCCATGGAAAAGTGTGATTAAAGCTAAGCACAAGGCCTAATGCTGTTCCAAACAAGAAGCTTCACCTTAAGGAGAGTTTCCTCTTCCTCCTCCAAGAAAGAATTTGAGGGAGATGATGAAATTCAAAAATAACCACCTAACAAGAAGATCTACTGGGAATAATGCTATACAGAACAACAATGCTAGCTGAAAGGAAGCAAGGCAGACAGCGAGTGACTGAGCCTGAAGCATTTGAGAGGATGCATGCAGCAGAGACTTTGCTTTTTAATGGTTACATTTTCTCATTAACACCACACCAAGAAAGATGTCACTGAAATAAATTTACTATAGAAAGCTCTACATTTTATGTTAAGACCATGGCCCACATACTGCCTAATTTCATAATATGATTGGAAAAGTAGCAGCAAACCTTTTATTAAGTGCCTGAAACATTGGGGCTTTTCATGTAGTAAGGGGAAGGAATTATGTAACAAACTTCAGGGTAACAACAGGGTAACAAACATCACTGATTTCCATCATTTTGTAAAACCTCTGCGAACACAAGCATCAGATTAAATGACTAGTCTTACACAGACCAACAATACAACCATCATATAATAGAATTCATTTAAAGACAGAGATTTCTGAAATAAAACAGAAGGCTGGGATCTAATGGCTTACATGATTTAATACAATGGGCTAGCAGACCTGAAAGATACTAAAGAATCCTGAAAGAGGAAACATGAGCTTAATTTTATATTCCTTCCAAAAAATCTCACACATACACACTGTTTTGTACCTACTAATTTATGACATACTTCTGTCATTTCAGAAAATAAGGGGAAGTGAGGAATCAAATAGCCTCTTATGGCCACATGACATCACCAAGTTTGATTAACTACAAGTTAATAATTAGTTCTGCTTGGACTCTTACTGGCAGGAGATTTGCTTCAGCCTCAAGTACAGATTTACAAACCATCCATACTGCTAAATATCAGTGTCTCACTTTCAGGGAACTCAACATGCCTCAAATATCTGAATTTTGGTCTTTTCTGGAAAATATTTTCAAGCATTTTCTTCAGGAAGAAAGAACAGACGCATCCCATTCTAAACACAGGACAATTTCCTTCCATAAGCTACTGGTAATTCATGCTTTTAGGTATTGAAGCACAGCCATCAGCTGCTAGATAAGCTCATCCATGAACTTCTCATTGATCAACAGCTACATGTTTGGCTTTATCCTCATTGACCTTTGGTCTGGGTTTTGTAGGAGCTTTCTTCATAAACTCAGTCGTCCTTTGTATCATTCTATCTGCACCTTCTACACTAACCCAAGGGTAAGAGATGATGACAGCACCACCGAAGTCCTCTGACAAGTATAAAACCCCTCCCTCACCCCAATGCTCTTCAGCTCAGTTGCTACATAGGAATAGGAAGAATGTAAGCTATACCACTTTGCCTGCAGGGATGAATGAATCCTATTTTGTTCATGTACACCACACTTGTAACAGACTTAAAAGCAACAAAAAAAACCCCACAGAATTTTGTTAGATGATCTCTATAATATACCTGGGTTTTTTCCCCGTTCCTCTTCGGAGAACTATTCATATTTTTCTAACTTTGTAAAATATTTCGGCATATTAAAAATATGCTTTATACTACATGATATATGTATACTACAAAAATTACTTAGAACACAACGCAAAATTTAAGGTATACTTAGTCAATTGTGCAGTATACAAATTAGCCCTTCATATAAAGAGAAAGCTTACAAAATGCAATACTCCAGAAGCTTTCTGGTATTACAATTATTGTTATTGTATGGAATTGACTACATTTGCAGTGATGCATAATCCTGTGATTGAGGAAATTACATTCCCAGACTTTCATCAATTTTAAAATTTTGTTTGTAGCTTAACACTATGAAAAAGCTCTCACAAAAGATTTGATACCAATATGATGTGACACAACTGAACCAAACCTTAATTTCACTCACAGTAAGAAATCACAGGATTAAGTAACACTGTGCAGTCTTTTAGAAAAGTTTATTGCTTCCAGATGGATGCAAGTTTCCTTTCAGCACTGATTGTACCTTCTGTACACAGGGTGCCAATGTTACTATAAATATAGACAAAAGCAGTTAAAGTTATATTATTAAAATATTGACATAAACAGGCTCATACAATACTGCCTCCATCCACAAAGTAAAGACAACTACATTAGAGTGATGTATCACAAATGTTCAATACAAAACCATGTACACCCTTTTTAGAAATTACAGCCTGTATATGAACAAGCACAAATTTACAAGGTATCCATAAAATGACTTCTAATTCAAACTGTGTGCTCTTTGCCCCATGTTGTGTAGTGCCATGTGTTTCACTGCATGGTGCATACTACCAAGATGTCCACCTGTGCCCATGTATCTGCGCAGCAAGCTAAGTATATGCTTACTTCATTTAGCAGCAGAACTGTTGAATACACACGGCAATACGCTTACGTTGAAAGAAAACTAAAATTGTAAATAATAAATGTCTCTAATTTAAATTTCAAACCATGTACATAAGATAGTGATAAAGTGTATCAACAGCTCTACAGTATATTTTCCAGAAAAAAATTCTGGGGAATATCTGATTAGTCTATAAGAAACTTATATATAATGCTATTTTGGAAATCAAAATATACTCAAAAATTATCAGGTAAAGCCAGTACTTTGAGTTGTTTTAATATTTTATGTTGTTATACAGTTCAGGAATTACAAGAACAAATGCTAATGAGTCATTTAAAACACATTATTTGAAATTTTCATGAGATTCTCAAAAATTGAAAATCTCCATCTTGTTTTTGATTTGTGTAATAACTAGTGCATAAAGTAGAATTAGTTAATGCCTTTTAAAGAACATACAGGATCCATAAAATGCTCTGTGAATAAAATTTCAGCATTAAGTACCATGAAATTCAAAATTAACTATTGGCATAGAAATAATTTTCACTTTTACAGCAAACTACATTGGTATACTAAGTTACATACAGAAACCTACTTATTTTCTGACAGGCATATCAACTGCTTCAAAACTGAGCCACTCATCAAAAAGCCACCACCAAAAAAAACCAACCCCAAATTTTCCATGATGTATGCTTTGCATCCTTGCATGCACCAATAAGCTCAAACAAGCAGTCTTCTATCTACTTTAAACAAATTCCTTGACATCTCCCATCTACTCCTCTTAACTCCAGTATGGTTACTGTAGCTACACACCACATTTACATATCTATTCCTAATCCTAGTACAAAGAAGTACTAAAATCAAACAGAAAGACTACTGATCAACATATGAAAAAAAAAACCAATTTCAAATGAGTTTTCACTGTTGGAGAAACGCATGTCAGATAACAAAGATACAATTCAAACCTCTCATAATACATACGAATTTTTACTCCCCCAAACTTTTAAATGCTAGCATTACACCAAATGGACGTACGTGTACAGGGATTACCACTATCAGGTTGAATTAAATATTTTACTTGCAGGTCCTAAGAATTTTACTCACAGCATAAAGGTCCTGCATATGGTTGCAGGATCAGGCAGGACTTCATATTCGAAGCACCCATACAGCAACTAACAGAGATGCATCTTCAGACTCTCAAACAGGCACTCACACAGCATGTGCATTATTGTTGCTATTCTACCTAAATTTTCCTCTGTCACAATATTAAACTTACCTTGCTCATTTAAAAGTAAATTTAACAAATCTGAGTTTCTACACATGCCCAGCCACATATTACAAATCAGGCAATAACCTTTCATTTAGCCTTAAAGTGAACCAATGAGAGAAAATTATCATCACCTGTGTTCAAGGATTAATTACTATAGATACCTTGGCACACATCTTAAAGCTGTTGACATAACGAACGGATGTTTTACATTGAGGGTCATCTTCTACCCTGTGAACATCAGCAATCTTCTGAAAGAGATTTATGGAAAAATACCAGCTAAGCATATTGAAGCTGCACTTTTTCCTAATCTTGAGGTTGATGAAAACAGTTACTCTTCTGGAATGGTTTGTAATGGTTTCACACTCGTATCGTATACAAGTTTAGCTATGGTATTTGGAATTTAACTTCCCTTCTCCGCAATAAAAATAAAAAAACCCAAGACTATAGTAATTATAAACATACGCATGAGCAGTATTTTCAAAGCACTTATGGCTAAGAAATACAGGTTTCCTATACAGTCTGCTACTGTATTGTAATTCTTAACAACACTTAATAAAATTAGCCTCTTGATATTTTGTGAAACAAAAAACACACATTCTTTAAACTATATCCACCAATAAAAATAAGTACCTTGCAAATGGAAAGCTAGGCAAACTGAAGTTCAAATTCTACCAAGAAAGCTTGCTTAGTAGTGCAAATACAAATGGAGTTAGAGACTAGTGATGTGTGTGCTTTTACATAAAATACCATTTAAATATAATTTAACTGGTTTCTGGTACATAAGACCAGCAATACCAGGTCAGAGCAAAAGTCCATCTGTCCCAGTATCTTATGTCAAACCATAGCCCTAAGCAGATGCTAAAAGAAGAGAAGGAATAAAGCAAGCATTTATTCTATTTTCCACTAATACTTTTCCACTCCCCACCTGTTTTCATTTGGGACACCCTGAACTGACTGCAGTTTCTACACATTTAACAGCACTCACACAAGGCCTTCCATCTCCAGCTGAATCCACAAAATCTTTTAGCATTAACAATATCCTTTGGAAGTAATTTTTGCAGTTCTCTTACTTGCTGCATGATTATTCCTTTTGTTTTGAGCCTGGCTCTTCTTAGCCTTATTAGATGCACCATATTTCTTATGTTGAAAGATAGAAAGCCATTGCCATCTACTTTCTCCAGGCCCCATCTCAGCTGCCTCCCTTTCAGACCAAAAAGTGCCAGCCTAGTCCATCACTCTCATCCATGAGCCATTCCTTACCTTTAATCATTGTCACCCCCTGAACCTTCTCCACTCCCACATCATCTTTTCTGAGAACACCAGAACTTCACACAGTAGTCAAGATATGGTTAAATAACCATTGGTTTATAGATCATACAAGCATCTGGTTTAGTCTCTATTTATGTTCTAATGATCCTTAACGTAATAATCACAACAACTATTTAAGTGACAGATGACATTTTCCACGTAATAATCCTATGATCATATACGTTAGGAATGGTCTAGCTACAGCTCCTGATCAGGATCCCAAGTTGATGGCATGCAAATACAAGATCAATACATTACACTATGCATAATTATATCAACTCTTGGACTCATTGTCCCATTGCCTAGTCAAATCCGTAATACGGACATGTCTCTGAAGCTGCGCTGTAGGACATAACTGACAATCTCAAAATGCTTTTCCACTTCTATTTTAACAGTCCCCAAACAAACAAATTCAGCATTTCTGCTTTTCTGTGTTTACCCCATGCCATTTTTTCTCTCCCATACTCCTTCCAGACCACATTGTTAATATACCAAAGGCACTATGAACTTTTCAGCCAGCTTTCACTCCATGAATTAGATAAAGAAAACAAACATTAGAAACGTAAAACAAAGATAAACATATTTAAGAACAGCCTTCTTTTCCCTGGAAGTTCATTTTATTGGTCTGCTCCTGCATACAAACTAATATTGCTAAACTGTTAAACTTGCAAATGTAAAGAAGTAGCTGCTTTAAGCAAAACAAGGAAGCATATATGTATAAATTACATTTTAAGTTCAGTACTGAATTTCTGTGTGTACTTTCCACAAATGCTTTCCATAAAATAAGTGAGACCTAGGGACGAAATTTCAAAAACACCACCTGCTTGTTTCCATCATATTTTAAATAATTAACTCCTCAACAAATGTAAGTGCAAAATAAAACCCCCTTATTTCATTTTTGTTTGTACTACAGTAAAAAACAAGAAAAAAAGAAAACTACAAACATTTAACAGGTACTCTCTTCTGCTAAGCATTGTTTTCTAAAGCAACCATAGTTATTACTACTCCTCCATCACAAAAGATCTATGAACAAAAAAGGATCTGGAGGATATTCTTAGTCACAGCCTTGTTTAATGAGTGTGTTGCAGTCAAGTGACCAAGAAACATTACATTTCACATGAAATAATCGAAGCATTCATTTTCCTTTAATAAAAATAATACCAAGTTAAAAATAGACATCTGTATACGATCTTCTCCCTATTATTGTAACATAGCAATATATTTAGGTTTACCCTGGAATGTGTCAGCTGCAGAATTTACTAAATGAAACCATTCAAACTTTGTTCAAAGTTTGACGTCAACATGAGTTACCACCATCTATAGCCATCTAACAGTGTATTATTCACTGGTGCTATGATAATTTTGATCCCTAACTAATTACCTCACCCCCAGTTACACTACGTAGATGTGACAGAGCAGGCCTTTGGGAAGCCCAAAACCATCCAAGTATGAAATCTTTCAGTACCTTTCTTGACAGAGCTGTTTGGCGAGTCTCCAAAAGGCCCTGCAACAAACAGTGTACCAGGGAGAGGACTTGGACAGGAGCAATCTCATTTTGAACCATCTTCAGAACAGTCAACAGATCAGCCAGGCAAAGATGTGCTGTCTTCACACAGAAAGCCAGCAAGTTGTCTTGAAATTTTTCCTATTTCCTTTTAGCAATTTATTTACAAGAATTTTCACTTAAGTTAAATAACATAGGCTTTTTTTTAAAAGCCATTTTCCTACAACATTATTTTTAAGTGAGAATACTTATTCTATTTCTACTATACTGTACTAAAACAATAAAGAAAAATATAAATACAAAGATGATTTTTAAGCATCTGTCAAATAGGGGATTTTAATAGAACGATGAGCATTTAATTACTCAAACTCAGAACAGTATCTGCAAAACAGCATTACATTTAGTCACAAGAATTTAGCGTTGTTACCCTTAACTTGATCATTTGTATGCCAAATTTTGTTTTTCCAAGACTGTCTGCACTGTGTAAAGATGTGTTTCCAGGATACGTATAATTGTGCAGTACATAACATCTGTTGCTTTGCATTTTCTGAGCTTCGGAAAGCATCCTTTCCTATATTCACTTGAGTGTATGGACTGACAGAAGAGATATATTGTCACAGTTCAAATAAACTGACAACTACGGCAACTACTCCACGCTGAAAAGCATCTAAGTAACTATCATCTTACATAGCCTAAATAGACAAAAGCCAGGAAATTCAGAGTTCGGCATTGAATTCTGTTCATGAACTGACCATTTGTTTAAAATTGCAACACACAGGCAAGAAACAGCCACATGCTAGATTAGAGAACTGTGAGGTAAACCAAGTTACTGTACGGTTTTTTTGTCAGAGTTTTAATGCATTCCTACATCTACAATTAAATAAGAAGCCAGGGAGGGAGGTAGTTGCACCAGATCTTAAACATAAGAAGTAGAATTTTCGTTCATCAAATCTCTGACAGAAAGGGTACCATATGTCAAGGCTAACATGAAAACTCAGACCTACAATTTTTTTTTTTAAACACCTTTTATCTCCTTTTAAAAAAAAAAAAATATATATATATTTATCTGTGTCTATTACCACTGACAGACCATGAGAGAAAACAGCAGCTTCCATACTACTAGTAAGGAAAACTAATCATTCCTTGTAAAATAAAGCCAATGGTAGGCCTGAAAAACAATTTTTAATGCTTATACAAGTTATCCTGGGATCCTTTGAATAATTTGTGATCCACTCTGGCTTCTGAGCTCCAATTTTACAAAAATCAAGCATTGTGGTTTACACTCATTCTACATGCTTTGGCTTACAATCATATTACAAAACCTCCAAATTAAGTGTGCCTTGAAGCATTCTCTTGGTTTTGCAACTTAAGGGCTTACATATTTATTGCGTCAATCTCAAAGTTGCTAAGAGCTATGATGTCATTAATAGATATAAATAAAGAGATTGACGTGAGTTTTGTGCTGTGTTTTTGTTTTCTTTAATCTCTAACATTCATAAAATAACAGTCAATATTTGGCATTTACAATAGACACTATGCTGAAATATTTTACAATATTCAGCTAGGATGACAAATATAAATCACACACACAAAAAATTCTTTTAATCAAATACCCACCTATCAAAGAATAAACTGAGAATATTCTTCAGTCTTAAAAAGAAACAAACTAGGAAAATTTGGAGAAGGAATAAAATCAGAAGCACCCTCTCAATCTCTACATAAGCATTTTTAAACACTCCCACTTACGAGCATGATAAAGATGCAAATACAACTTAAAGCTTCAAACAAATGCACTCATTGCTGAGCACCAAACTCATTCCCAAAAGATAAACTCTGCTTATACTATTCTACACCATAAACGAGCCACTTCTGATAACTGTACCTGAACAATGGGGATTGGGATGTTGTGCAAAACACAGCTTATTGATTCTTTTCCGAAGAAGAGCTGGTAATATTGGTAATTCTAGTATCACAAAACTTCCAGGTTTGTGCGACATTTCTTGTTGCTCCACTGAGTTTGCGTTGGGGGGGGGATTATGACTCCATGAGGAAATGCAATAGGAAAACAGTTACCTTGAGACCTTACAGGAAGCAGAATGTTCTCATTCAATAGTGCATTTTTAATCTGCATACTTTGATAATAACAAAATACATATTCATAAAGAAATTTAGGTTCAACCAAGAAAGCCACAAATGCATTTTAAATTAATAAACTGGTTTTTTCCTTTAGCAGCATTGTCACTGAAGAATATGAAGTCAATTACTTTTAACTTCAAAATCACCTTTGGAATTAATACAGTTTGTAGTAAAAAGGTATAACCAGATGTCAGTGCCTATCAATAAATGAAGCTAAAGAAATACCAGAAGCCTAATTATTTTTCAAAATACTGAGTCTGATGCATGCTTAAGTACACATTTAACTTTTAAAACCATGAACAGTATTACGTGAAAGTAACTACTATCTCTATACAAGCATACATCATATGTTGGAAACAAAACAATTAGCCACTTTTCCAAATTACAAAAAATCAACACAACATTTATTCCTGCAGAGGGCCACAGCAAAACAGTTTGATAGTAAAACCTGAAGTCTTACAAAAAGGATTTCTGTGTTCAGTCAGAGTGCAGAAATAGGAAATACCAACGTCTTCAACTCTTCATCATAACTACATAAAAGCCAGTTACCCAGATAACATCTACATGCGAAAGAGACATTATAATATGTATTGGTAATTCACCCAAGAGGAGGACTTTCCAACACACTAAGAACCCATTTTTGGTTGCATTTACAGGGTCATGACTTCCCTGCCGGCTGCGGTGCCACACACACAACTGAAATTCAGTTGTGCTTGCATTTTCACTTATTCAACTACACTTAAAGATGTGATCCTAAACTGGTATCACTGTCCAAAGGATATTATCTACACTTCAACTAAAGGGGGAAGGTTCCTAAATGGCAAGAATGGAGTTCCAAAACTTCTTCCCTAGTGAAATATTTTGAGAAATACCATCCTTACACTTAGTCTGCAGACGCAAATATTTTTAAGACCACCTAAACAGTTGGAAGGATGAAGTTCTGGTCACTTATTTCAAGTTAGTGGTTTAAAAAAAAAATTATTATTAAATTGTATTTTAAAAGGTTAATTTATTAACTTTACACTTGCACTCAACTCCATAGTATGTCAGAGAATGGCGAAACACAATTAACTCAAAAAATTGTCAGTTAATGTCTATGAGACAGGAATCAATTTAGAAAAGGATCTTAGTATAATGAAATTCTATAGCAGTCCCAGTAGCAAATGACAAAAAGGTCAAATTTTGAAAGGAAACAGCAGATACCACCACAAAACTAGCAGATGTTCCTAAAGGATCATCTGTACAAAAACATAAGCATATGTGAGCGAAATCCAACACTATCACGAAATCAGTTGGTGTCTAACATAATAGCAGTTCCTTATGGCAATATGGTAATACATGTATCAGATACTCAACACATTATGTTTTTTTGTCTGTGCATGCTGTTACAGCGTAAGTCATAAAAACCAGGACCACTGATTTCCTTGAAAGGAAAACATTAGTTCCACGACCCACTAATGTTAAGGTACACAAAGACTACTCAATTCTTCAGGTTTATGTTCTCAGATTTTCAGCCATTTAGACTTTTTCATAAACTGTATAAGAAGGATAAATGTATTTTTAGAGTACTACGTGTATTGAAGTAAAAACTTCCTTCTAAAGGTAGTGCATAATATAGTTGGATATACCTAAATGAAACAGCAAACAAAAAGGGATTCCTTCTATCCAATACCTATTTGCTTGGGTTTTGCATAATTGCAACAACATCTACTATTTACCTGCTGCTTTTGTAACATACATAGTTAACAAAACAGATATCTACAATGAAAGGAAAATCGTTTATCGAAGTTTTGTTTATTTTGACTCCAATAAGAGCAGATGACAGACTTTCCTGCTTTATTTTTATTTCTATTTTATTACTGTAAAATAAAGATAGAAATGCCTTAATCTGAGCATGTCTTTTGCCAAGATACAAAATAAGAAAATGCAAAAGAACATCATATTCTGAATTCTAACCCATTTATTACCATGAACAGTTACAACTATGGAAGCAAGCTTATATGGATTTACTACAGCAGAAGACCCCATTAGGCACCATGATCCCCACAACTATCCCATGCAAGGTGCTACAGAACCACATCCTACGCACAGTCCAAGGAGAGAAACAGCCACAAAGAAAGTAGGCAGCAGTCTCAGACTAAGTGGCCAAGCTATTAATCAGATTTTGTATTTGTTTCCTGTAGACATTACAAAAAAAAAAAATTAGGAAAGGATTTCAGGAAGTGTGTAGCTTCTTGAACATTTACAGAGCACTGCTTCTAAACGTAAGAGATTGCCTGAAGGAAACCACATGTTTTTCAATAAACAACACTCGAAAGTCAAACAAGTTGGCAACATTTGATGCAACAGAAAAGACGTAAAGGTGCGTAGTAGAAGGATACAAATTCAGGGATGATATGGTAAAATGACAACCAAGAAAAGATTACAGCAGCATCTAGAATATAAAAGAGAGGTAACAAAAGAAAAAAATAGTGTTTCTCAAAGGCTGAAGAACAGGACAATTCAGAAACTGAGATACAAGATTTATGCTTAGATAAGGGATTTGACTGCATACTGTTTTTAATTATTTAAAAAGAACATTAATTTACACTGAGGAAGGGACTCAGCCCTACAACACTATCATGGACATGAAAATAGCACTAGCATGGACATCAAAGATTGGTTAGTATACCAACTGTATTTTTAATATACACTTTTGGATTCTTTCCATCATTCTATATAAGCAAGACCATCCATTTACTCTTACACACCTTTGCACAGAAAGCATAGTCAAAAGAGTTGGCAATTATTCTATGAACAGGAAAGTTATGGAAGTTTGATAACTTTAATTTTTTTTAAATGAACTTGCATCCTACCTCTCTTTACCTCACCAACTTATTATGTCTCCTCTGACTTTCCAGTGATTTCCCTACCCTGTATCAAGCGTACCTCATGCGCTATAGCACTGCCCCACATGTCTTCCTGTCTGCCCAGCAACAGCTTCAGTTTCCCCTCTGTTCACTAATATTCCTCTCCACGGCACCCACAAATCCCTCTCACGCCCCTATGGCACTTCACCAAAACCCTTACACTCCCTTAATGTATCCGCTCACCCCCACCACAGTATTCTCAATTCCTCCTTGATTCCAACTTATCTTTCTTCAACTGGCCTGCTCAGCAGCCAAAAACCAGCACCAGCTACATCTGGCTTGTTCCTGGTGTGCCAACTGCCTGATGATGCATGATACACCAAGTACCCAGCCAGCCACTGTCCCTCGCTCACCAGGCAGGCGGAGGAGATGAATAAAGCAGAACATCACCTTATCTATAATAACAGTATACAGCAAGGCCTAATTATTACATAGTGCAACAGGAGAAACGAAGAAAAAACAACAAACAAAACAACCACAAAAGCAAAACCCATCACCTTTAGGAAAGTCTAAAACTTGCCGGTTTATGGCGTACAACAGCTTTAAGATAAACACAAACCACAACATCACCAATTGAAATAGTTTTGCATTAAAAGGAAAAGGCCATGAAGAAGAGTTATTGCTCTGTGTGAAAGCTAAATAAATCCTGCTATTTCAAATTCATGTACCATCAGAATCCAACTCACTAACACACGTGCAGCTTAACATGTATGTGAACCCAAACACACACAAAAACAATTTACAAGACCTAGCATAGAAACTTATTTTCTGGAACAAAGATTTAAATATCTGATCTTTCTCTTTGGAGGTAGAGAATTAAAGTATATACAAAAGCCGCTATTGGATGCCCAGTGTATGTTAATCCCTTTCAACATAAGCAGAGAGGTGCATAAACATGTGAAAAACAAGAAAAACACCAGAAAGCATGAAACAACATATATTGTTCCACAGACACGTAGCCACGAACTAATCTGCTGACAAAGGATAAAAGACATGCAGAGGATCAAGACACTATGTCTAGAAGTTGCCTCAAATAAATAAATTTTAAGAGACCTTTAATTAGTATACTTTATTTCATTAAATATTTTCAATTTTTCACAAAAAGTTATAAATTAATAAATTATTTTGCAGTTTCATGCAGCATTTACCTAAAAGACACTAATTCTATGGACTTCCTTGAAAAAGATTTCAGTGTCTTACAAGTTCAGACACCATGGGATTGTTTAAAACTGAATGCTTTCTTCCTCCAATTTACATCTTAATGCCATATATTAATGCGATAGACGTACCTCTCACTCTCAGTTATACTTCATGTTATTTTTTTTTATGTCTCTTCCTTAAAAATAGTTTTCCTATTTGAACAATAGATAAGCCACTTAGACAAATTATGTTCTCTACACATCAGCAGTAGCATGAAAAGCTTTGAATTTGACCAACATGGAACTTCAGTAATTCACATTTTGTAACAGCCAGTTCCCATTTCCATTATTCCTGACTGACCGATAGACTGACAGATGTCTTACTTTAGAGATCCCAAACAGACTATTGGTATCTATTTCAGCCACATCTGTTCCTAAATAGCCTTGGCAGCAGGCCACTATGCACTCGGAATTAATTTTAAGTCTTTTATTGCTAACTCTTTCACTGTTGCAATACATCAGTGATTTTTTTTCCTTATTGCTGCACTTATATAGAATATTTATAAATCTACATTTTAGAAGAATATCAACAAGAACTATAGTATACTATCTGGAAGTATAGTATACTTAAACAACATGTTGATCTTTTTTACTTCATTATAAAAATAGATATTCAATAATACATTAGCCTCTGGATTGTTCCAGAGATCTTACTTTCTTATTGGTCAATTAATGTAGAATATTATGTTCAATTACTTATATCTAAAAAGCAAGTTTTATCTAAATTATTATCCAAATACTCAGTCCAGGCTACCTGCTGTCAGCCTGAGAGAACAACTTCATATACCCTTCCGTCAAGTAAACCACACACATGAGAAACTACACTTCAAAAGTTTTTCATAATGATCAAAAGCCTCTGGAATTCACATACCAGTAAAACACTGAGCAAGTGCCAGTCTTGTCCCATTTCCTATCTGACAGAAATCTGCTGAAAAATTGCAATTGTTGTAAATCAGAAAATTCTGTGGCAATCTTTAGAAAGATGCTGAAAGCTTCAAAGAAATACCAGGATTAACGTTCTCATTCAGCAGGAAAAAACAAGCCATATTGGAAGAACAGCGTAAGACAGCTGAACTGACACTATTTGTACTGGAACTGTTCTAATATGCAAATGATTCCCACATACACTGCTGCTATTCCCCTAAATTTCATCAGCTTTTAAAGTTTAGCCATACCAAAAAAAAAAAAAAAAAATTCCATTCTGAGCATTTGTTCTTAAATGTAAGTAATTATTTTTTTCCACTATTCAGTCATTTGTATTATCTTCTGGGAACATCCAAAAATCACATATAATATTCAAACCTGTACTTAAGGCAGCTTTTTCTGCTATGATTTTGAAGCAGCATCCAAAATGAGAAGCTCTACAGTTTAAAGCTGGGTTATTAATACAGAGAGAGAAGTCTTGTTTTTTCTTAGTTTCTGTGATTATATTTATAGCATAGGAAAGCCACATAGAAAGAAGTTGGAGAAAAAACTAGTAACTACTGTGAGCTCTACTTCTCATCGCAATGCCCACTGCATTGTTAAAAGCAAGCAACCAGCTGTGGGTCAGAGGGTATCTGGCTCTGGTGAGAAGAAAAGGCTCAGCCGAGCTGCATACCCAGGCTGTAATTGCAGTGTTACGGAGGGGGCAGCTGAGCCACGCCTCGTGCTACCCACGTTCCCACTTGACACATTCGCTCCCTCAGGCTCCACATCCAGTTGCCTGCCCAGGCCTTACTTCTGCCCAAAGCTTTGTTATAATACAGAACACATAAAATTCATAATGGGTCATGCTTATTTGAGAGGGGAGAAGAGGTTGCTGGGGAGCTTACTATAAGGTCTGGAGAGTGAACAGCAAAGGAAGCCATCAAAAATCCTCAGCGAGCACAGGTAGCCAAAAACCTCTAGGAGACAGAAGCTGCAGAAATTAAAGAGACAGTAAAAAAGGAAGTTTGCCTGATAATCACACTGCCAAAAGCTCCACAGAAACAGTGCCATGGTGCAGAACTATGCATACGTGAGTGTGACCTGATCAAGTCCAGGCACAGCAGATGTTACCTGCTTGGGAACTTTAAGCTGGAGCCTTGAGTTCTATTTAGAAGCTGAAGGAGACAAGGCTGCACGAGCTACAACATTTAAGAACATATGATGGGAACTGCAGAAATGCAGATGACAAATGACGACTTCAACAAGACAGGAATACTTTTAGGGAACTATTGGGGATGGGAGGTTAGGGAAAAGGGGAGAAATCAACTACCTGCTAGTTCTCTGACTTGACAGACTGGAGTGACTGCCATAGAAGAAAGGTCTTTTCCTAAAATAGGAAGAATTACTACATACAAGTCCAAGCAGGAGACATTTAGCATGAGTGGCAAATTGCAAAGACCTGACCTGACCTCTTAGAGCCTAAGGCAAACTACATTATAAAGATGGAAAAAGTATGCTTAAGCCAAATCTCAGTGGAATAGACTTGTCCAGACAGCCATTGACCATCTCCTGTACCTGCTGACAGCTTGACCCGAGCACTGCACTGCTGTACATCTGTTACACCAAATGAGACCGTAACACAGACAGCTCATCCCAGCACCAGTACAGGTCCCACTTTTGCAACACCCCAGGGCAATTGCTACTGGGATACACAAATGCGGGAGAGAAAAAACATTCAAGCTCCAATATCTGTATTTGACCTCTGCAACTGCAGAGGTTAAAACCATCCTGACCCGCTCTATCTGAGATGGAAGGAAAAACAGACAAGACTTGTTGCATTCATCCCTGCAAGGGCAACAAGCCCTACATGGTGAAATTTTCAGCTCCTGCTCAGCTTGTCTGCAATCACAGGCAGACACACGTAGAGCCACACTGGCCCAACAGATGGAGTCACAAGCATTCTTCTGAACACTGCTCAGGTAGACAGTTGCGTTCGCATCACAACATGGCCAGAGGGATAGAATGGTCTCACAAACAACCTAACAATTTTCCTTTTAAGAGTATTTCATTCTCAAAGACAGCCTGGAACAGCCACAGATGACATAGTGGTGGCATCTATACCAACAGAGGAATCGACATATAAGAATTTGGAAATCCTATAGTAAAAACTCATAGCCTACCACAGACTTCAGGACTGGAAGATACCACTTCCTTTTCCACTGAAGCTAGTAAAGAAGTAGGACATTAAGAGCTTCTCAGAAACAAAAATATTTAGCAGCTCAGTGCTACATAGTACAAAGCTGAATTGTCAGAGACAAAGTACTGGCATATATTTAATACATGTGCAGTAAAAGCCCAAATCCTGATATAATTGACACCAACTTGTCCGTGCTGCTTTCCATAAGACTCCTGAAGTTCTGCCATCTGCAATATGCCTGACTTTAAGCACCGTGTACTTCGTTACCTCTCAGGAACTAAGACAGAAAAGCTCCCAATGTCTGCATGAGTAATCTAAGGATGAAAAGATCTTACACAAAGTAGCAACTTAAGAGGGTGGATTTTTCCTAGGGAAAAAAAAAAAAAAAAAACCAAACCAAACAAAAAAAACCAGAATATATTCCCATCCCTGGAAGCATGGAGCAATACACAGCAAAATTCATTCTTCCTGAGTGTACCTTAAAATCCTTCAATGGTGACAAGTAAAAGACAATCATAGACCCTAGTTCCTGATATACGGCAATTCAAGCTAAGTTAAAGTAGCCAGAACATAAAGTGACAATCAAATTAGAGCACTGCACACAGAACTAATTACTAAAACACACTTCAGATCACGTACACAGAGACCTGTAGTTAATCCCCAAAGCAAATGAAGAGAGGCTACAGCATTGTGTAACAGCATTACTAAGGCACTCGGACTGGCTCCACAAGAAGAAGGACTATACACACATCAGTGCGGCCGTCATCAGAAAACGGTCCTGCTGAAAAGCAGGTATCTAAGTCCAAGCACAACACTGCATTAACATAGTTACACTATTCAGAGGATAAGAGTCAATAGCTGTGCATCGCACCGTATTAGTTTGATTTCAATAGCTCTGGTATCCCAACATGGTTACATGAAATGAAGCATAACAGCTTCAGCTGTGAGCATCTGAGTATTTCTCTGCAGCAGCAGCAGCGCTGGAATCACAGGCTTCCACACCACTCGAGCCTCTGCAGCATACAGACTACCTTAAAGAGGAACAGATGATCATAACATCGAAAAACTGGTATGTGGAAGAAACTTTGTTTCTCTGTATGCTGAGTTTATGGCTGTTGGATCTTACTGATATGAGGTTTTAAGTTCTGTCCAAAGTTACACTAAAATAAACCTTGTATTTTAGGCCTTGACAAGCTAACTGTGCCGTACAAGAAGGCAACCATGCTATGTGGAAACTCTGCATTCCTGAACGCAACTGATTTCTCCTTCACATAAGCAGTGGGAGGTCACAGCAGTAAACAAGCACTTTTAAGAGTGTGTGTGTAGTTTTGAAAGTAAGTTTACGTTTCCACAGTTTCTCGGAGAAAAAAAGACTATTTGGATAAGTTTCAGGAGCATTCCTTTTCTTCTAAAACTTTTATGTATAGTTTGTTTCACTTGATCAAATCCTTTATAACAGCATACAAACATCCTTTATAAAGCATGTTGCTTTATCGGAAAAGCCCAGGGCAAAGACAACCTGCCACAGAAGCCTCATCACAAAACTCAGGCACATCTCACAAAACCATGCCCACCTGTACACGCTCCAGTTTATGTACCTGTCAAAGAGAGTAAGCCGAGAAAAGCTGACGCAGCAGAAACAAAATCAAAGCCTCTTACTGTTCTGCCTGGGGCTAAGAAGCCATAAAAACACCACCTCTTACATTTCATCCTTTTCGTGTCACCCGCCAAGAAGTAAAGTCTCTTCCCGAGGAAGAGCTGGTTCAGACGCGAGACGCTCGTTGCGTTATGACCAATTTGTTGGGTTTTCTTTTTTTAATCACCGGCATAACCTTGAAGGGAGGAGACACGCCTGACAGCACCGACTTTAACCAGTTTACTGTAATCCGGTTTTAAGGCGACTCCCCATCGCCCTGCCCGGAGAGGCCCCAGCCTCAGCTGGCCTTTCCCTCGCAGCGCCGCGGGAAGGCCAGCTGGCCCCGGCCGGTCCCGCCGCCCGCTCCCGGAGGCGGCCTGGGCCGGAGCCCGGCCCCCGCGCCCGCGTCCCGGCCCCGGCCCCGGCCCCGCGGCGGACGCCCCCGGCCCGGCCCGGCCCCGCCCCGTCCCACCTGTGGGGCTCTCGGGCAGGATGGGGCTCCAGCGGAGCCGCCGGGCGCTCAGCACCACGTCGCAGCTCCTCTTGCTGATCTCGAAGATGCCCCTGAGGAGCGGCTCCTCGCCCGCCTCGGCCGGCGGGGCCGCCGCCGCCAGCGGGGCCACCCTCCGCCGCCGCTCCCCGGGCGCCGCCGCTGCGGAGCGAGCGCGAGCGGCGCCAGCGGCCACCGCCCGCCCGCGCTGCTCCCCCGGGGGCGGGCGGCCGCCGGCCGGGGGCTCGGGCCGGGCCCCTCTCTGCGGGCGGAGGAAGGGGGCCGCGGCGCCCAGCATGGCGGCGGTACCGCCGGCCGCTCGCGGCGTCCCGGCTGCTGCCAAGGCAGCGCCCGCCCCGCCCCGCGGGCGGGGCCGGGGCCGGGGCCGGGGCCGCGGCCGCGGCCGCCCAGGGGCCGGCGGGAGGGCGCCCGTCCCGGGCCGGGAGCCGCGTCCTCGCCCGGCGCCGCCCGCGGGCCCGGCCGCCCCCCTCACCGGCAGCGGTGGGGGAGGAGCGGGTCGGGCTGTCCGGGCGGCGCCCCTCCGGGGGGAAACGTCTGTCCCGCCGCTGAGGGGGAGCCCTTCGCTGCCGTCGGCGGGGCGGGCCGGGACGGGACGCGACGCGACGCCCCCGGGTCGCCTGAAACCGGGCGGGGCGCAGACGGCCCCGTGGCACTACCGCTGGCGGCCCGCCCGCGCCGGCTACCGGCACAAAGGCGGGACCCCGCGTTAGGTACGGTGCTTCACAGGGCAGCAGGGAGGACGGTCAAAAGGCACCCCGGCTCCTGACGGTGCGTGCTCTCCTGAGCGGTGCTCGCTTCCCCAAGGAGAGCAACGAAGGAATGCTCCAGCTGAGGAAATTCACTGTCGTTGTCGGAGTCCCCTATGTCTTCTGCTTCTCTACTACCGTAATACAATACGACTGTTACTTCGCTTTAGAGAACTGTGACACGAAGTTAGGAGAGCCCTTTCATACTAAAAAGGTCAAGTCTTTCACAGGTTGTGCCTGGGGCTTAGATTTAAGATAAAAACCGCGTTGACATTCATGCTGCAAAACAGAGCATTATCATAAACCTAGGTGGAGGTATCACAATTATACATACCCTTTGTAACAATTGTGGAACACAATGACTCAGAATCCGATACGAACTCGTACAACACTAGATTTTGTATCAAGCGGGCCAGCGCAGAAAGCGCACCCAGAAGGCTGCATAGTCATCACTCGCCCTCAAAGCTTAAATGCAGAGGCGGGAGACCACTTCTTTACTCCTGCTCTGTAAATGATAGATTTGACTCTTTGGAGGTGTGACAGCTTTACTCACAGGTGCTGTAAGATTCACTGATGACAATCACATTAGGCCTCCGGCATCAACTCCAGTTTGTAAGGCGCTCCTGAGCCTGTAAGGGCTTAACCTGAAGGAAAACAGCAAGGGCTTTTTAGTTCCGAGTTGTATAATGCCATGGTGGCTTAGCATTGCGTGAAAAGGACATTTTTAAATGAGCAGTTTAGTAATTTTATCTTTAGCATCTGTAATAAGACAAATATACAATGTCCCTCTGAGAAATAAATCAGTAAATGAAAAATATTGCCTTTTGCAGATTGGTATTACAGTTCAAACCGCATGTCAAAATATCCAAGGCTATTCCTGTGACATTTGTCTCCCTAGAAGAGAAATGCTGTTACAGGTAAGGAAATCTGGTTGTCTGCAATCAAACCAGCCGAGAGTCCATGAGATGATACATGATTTCACAACTGTTAAGCTGCCTTCCTTTATAGTTCCATAAAAACCTGTACCAAGCTGCTAATTATGTAGCTGAGAAGACCGTTTTAAGACACATTTTAAAAGTCACTATGGTACAGCTTATTTCCACCTATTACTTTGCCACGTTTAAAGAATGCTCTGAATATTTGTTAAATATGCAACCTCTAAGTGCTTTTCAATTTGCATCGAGCCATTGATACAGCCTTCACCAAAACGTAGCCCTCGTCAATTTGCCTTTTTGAATCATAACATGACCATGTAAAGTTTCTGCTTGCTTAAAGCTGTTAGCATCAATAGTCTTATTCTGACTCTAATTGTGTCAATATTTTTTGTCCCCTAGATCTTCTTTGTTGGAATATAAATATCTTCATGGCAGAGTAATCAGATAAAATAAAGTGTAAATAATTGAAATTATGTGTAAACTGTGGAAGTTTTGTGCAAAATACATTTTTTTGCTTAAAGATAACTGAGTGACAAGGCAGGAAAAACTGTGAGCCAAACAAACACTTTATCATTCTGGTACAACAGTAGATGAACCAATTAAACTTGTGTCTGTTATTTGACATCGGTGATCTTTAATGTGTTTGCATTGATGTCATTCAAAAGGAAAGCTAAATCATTAACTAGAAGATAAAGTGCAACATGAAACTGGATATAGTTGAATCAATTTTGAGGCTGTATGCCCTTTATAATCCCCTGCAGTCATTTGTATTTGTTTCTGGGACCATTTATTAGCCTATCCCATCTATGTATATTAAATATTGTCACCAGATAATTTCTCATAAGGTACAGGAAAGGATAAACTGATAACTGTCTCAGAACCATAAAATAATACTATTTTCAGTACCATCAGTGGAAGACTATTACAGTTCCTAAGGGACTTGTAGTACCCTTCAACTGATGTCATTAAAACTTCTAACACCCTTTTATTGACATTACTTGAAAGGTGTACTAAATCAGTAACTGTTACGATACATAAATGTAGTAGATAAAAACATAAAATAGTAAGAGAACTGTATATAGTAGCAAAAAACATAGGAGGAACATACAAGTCTCTTCACTCTTAGTTTGCTACTGTTCACAGATTCTCAATCCCCACAATCCTTTGTAAGTCTGAGACAGACACTTTTTCCTGGGGGGGCGGGGAGAAGCCAATATTCTAAGCAAGTCTACTCTAATAGACTTTTTTTAAAATATCACAACTTTCAGATTTGCACACTGAATTTCAAAAAACATGGAATAGTCCAGCAATATAATTTTATCCATTTTCCAGACTATGTCTGGAACTCTCACACATAGAACTTCCTTGTCCTTTCTTGTAAGAAGGGTTGGGTGTATTGATCTCATGTAGTATCCTGTGTGATGTTTCTATGTTAGAGAAAAAAAGAGACACACAAGACAAACAGTAACTGTATAGCAGAAATCGTATAGTAAGCAGCCAAATAGTAAGAGCACTGGACCTACATGTAGCGGCCTTGATTTCTTCTACATCTTTGATCATAGCCAGAATTTGGAAGTGGAGCATACAGGTACTTGGGATGGCAGAATGATCAAGGGACATCTAGAAATACGGGGTGCTGCATGAGGAATAGGCATGATGTAGAAGGCATCGCAAGTCACCCAAGGCAGCTAAAATGTGTTTTACTTTCCTGTTTTCTCATGTGTATTTTGATTCAGTGGCTATAGATACATGAACATAAAGAAGTCCTATTCACCTCTGAATAAGGAGTAAGTTGAAGGACATTTTTTATAAAAATCCTTCAAATTAAATTTTGCAGCTCTTCAGGTAGCCTCCAAAAGTAGTATTTGAATATTTGTAAATATTTGATGTTTTCCATGCATAAAGTAAGTCTTTGTCTTTGAATTTAATGTACCTCCTTCAGTTTAAGGGTGACTAAATATGCAGTGCACAAGGACAGCAGTTCATCAGCAGTTCTCTACAAGAAATAGCTATTCTCTTTTTCTGGTAATAAATATGGACAGCATGCATTCTTACAGTATACCAGGAATAAAAAAATTCATACAACTGAGCCCACAGAACAGTTTTGTGCTATGTTTTATAGTCTGAATCCCAGGTTACTCTGTTACTCCATTTCACTTACCTGGAGAGCCTGTGGAGCTGCCTTAGAACTTGTCTTAATATTGTTTGTTTGTTTGTTTTAAACAAAAAGTTCAAGTAAAGTAGAAGGGGCAAAAAGAGGGCAGGGGGCACGCCAGGAAAGGAAGCAAAACCATTGTCAGGGCACAGCAAGGGCCAGCTGCTCCCTAAGAGCCAGGGAGCCAAGGGGCACCCCAGGGCTAGCAAAGCAGGAGCCTTTCTGGCCAGGACCCACCTGGCAGTACCTGAACAAAGAAGTCCAGGGGAGGGTGCTAGGATCCCCCAAGAATCCAAATCATCAGGCAAGTCCATAGTGATGAGGCAGGGCTGAGGCTGGGACAGGATGTCAGTTTGCAGATCTGGGTCAGCAGGGCCCATAGCCAGCTCAGGGCTGTAGCTGAACCAGAGACCAGCACCCCACAGTACCTTTAAAGGAAGGACTAGTAGCCCCAGGCTGAGCTTAAATAAAGCTCCAGGCCCTTAGGCAGGGGGTACATTGCAGCTGAGGCTGGTCAGGGTTTTTAAGGCTTGGTAGTGGCCTCATGGCCCTAGCAGCCAGAAGTGCAAGAGGAGGAGTGTCAAGGAGGAGTAAGGGCAGGCTGCTTTATAAAGGGAGTGGAGCTGAGAGTGACCATAAGTCAGGTAAGGCCCCACACACCTGACAAAGGTGAGTAGAGCTGTGCGTAGCCAAGTTCAGTCAAGAGTCCGGATAGCCAGACAAACCCATTGCAATGAGGTAGGTCCAATATGAAACCGAAAAGCAGAATCAGCAGTTCAGGGTCAGGTCTGGTGAGAGTAACCAGTGTCAGTGCTAGCCCAGTAGCCACCAGGGAAGTCTATACTGTCAAGGCAGGTCCAAGGTCAAGCAAGGATATCAAGTCCAAGTCTGCAGGTTAGGGTCTGGATATGGCCAGGCACAGGCCTGGCTGCAATATCATGAAGGCAGATACCGGGGGCAAGAACCTCTTCTTAAACACAGTTCTCTGCATGAGGGAGGGGAGATTCCCCTTGTGGTTTCTTAGAGCCTGTTCTCAGCAGTCTGGACCCACAGGAGATGTTGCTCCATGCCAGGGTGCTGACCCTGAGCACAGGCAGATGAACTAGGAGGGGGGATCATCCTCTGGGCCTGCACAAGATGTAGTAGGAAACAAGGAGATGAGCTAACCTCTCCTTAACTAACTGTTTCTCTCTGGATGAAGGAAATCCTCTCCTGCTGTCTAGATGCTAAGAAGTGGTGGGAGTCTCGGAAGTCTTTTCCAGAAGAACCTTGTGATGTGAAGAAAGAGAAGAGGTAGGGCAACCCCTGGCAGAAATAGCAAGTGAGGGAAGTACAGCTAGTGTTTACTGAAGGAAAGAGAGCAAGTAAAGCACACCATTGGAAAATAAATTCTCTTACCTCAAGAAAAATGGGTAGAAAAATGCAACGAGGTGAATAGGCAAGAAATGTGAAGGCCAGTTTTTGATTCATGGATAACGTGATGCTGAAGTTACAGAACAGGAATTAAGACAAGAAGAGATGAGGGGATGCTGTGAGGAAAATACTTTATGCCTAGTCTGGAGGATTCAACTGGATGTTTCTGGTAGTTGGCTTGCTTCAGTGGCTAGGAGAGATTTGCTTCTGGAGAAACCTGAATTTTGAAATTGGCAGCATACCCTTGGCTTGTATGTTTTTCTGGCTACAGTGTCTATTTATACAAAGAAGGTTTAGTGTGTAGTCAGTTATACTTCAGCTGTTCATTCCCAAATATTAGCTCTCCCTAAGTATGTTGCCTTCTTACACTGCTACTCTAGAAAAGGATATTTTATAGCTCTCAATGTTAATTCAGCTCTGTTGTGTTGGTTTACCTTGGCTTCAAAGGAGAGACATTAAGCAGAACACCAAAATTTTTACACAATAAGTCATAAATTATTCTGAAGAAAAATGGCACCAATAGTCTGTAGAAGAGAGCATTACTATTACTATACATCTCTCTTGATGTCTGAAAAGGAGAAGGAAAGCATTAAAAAAAGAAAGAAAGAAGAGCAGGTTAGGAAAAGAAAGTCTGAGGTTGTGGAGATGGGCAAATCTCTGCAAAGAGAACAAGAATAAGTGCAATTATTATGCAGAAATAAGAAACTGCAAGAATGGAGTCTGAAGTTGAAGTCATTCCTGAGACCACCACGAGCTGAAAATTATCTTAATCAGAACAATAGAGGAGAATGTGGTAATGGGAAGGAATATAAAAAGAGAATGTGTTGATCAGAGGACATTTTTTTTTTCTTTGCATTAAGGTTGATATGCTATCTTTTTAAGGTAATAAAGTTTTACTCTGAATCTTGTTTTCTATTGTTCTGTCACCAAAATGTTGGCAAATAGTGTAAATCTTAGTGGCTTCTAGTTTATGTCATGCAAAATGCAGCTAAGTCTATGCTGCAAACTACTACAAGCAAGGAAACTGAAAGCCGGGGCCGATATTCTATGTTTTACATACCCTGTAGGCAACCTAAATACTTGAGAGAATGCTTTGGGAGCACTGTCAGTTTTAATTTTGTATTGCATAGCTTCTGACAGTTTGTTAAATACATATATGAATTATTTAAAAAAACACTTATGTACATATTTAAATAACAGTCTATTTGTAGATCTTCAGCTCACTGTTTTGACATGTATTCGTGTACTATGGTTTTGAAGGTTTTCTTGTAATATGGGATTTTCAGCTAAGGAAAGAGTGTAGACCATTTATAATTTCTGAAATAATTACCATACAACCCATCTTGGTCAATAAAAACAAAGACCAATTTCTGCATATTTTCCCTGATATAGCACCAGGCAGAACTCCAAGTTTCACTTCTGTGAGTTCTTCCTCAATAGGAATGAGTGAGAACTGAGTGGCTTTTGTTTGTGTTTTTATCTTTAGATACTTATATATAAACAGGAGAATGGAATTTAACACTCTAATTTCTCAAACTATTTGACAAGATGGTTCTTTGTACAGAAGTACCGTGTTGTTCTTAAAAAAAAAAAAAGAGTCATTATATTTTTAATATGTCAAAAGCAATTGTTAAGGTCATGGTGGATCCAGGTTTGATCAGTTACGACACTGAAACTGCAAGGATTTTTACTGTTGCAGATGACAGAAAAGATTGGTTTTACTTGCTCTCAAGACTTAGTTTAAAATTATTTCTATTAATTCCTATTACCTTTGGAACTGTATGTTGCTTTTTAATATTAGTTTATTAAAATCCTGGAACAGTATCTTCTGGAGAAAGCAATGCTCTGTCTTCTGGTGAATTCAGGAATCTTGGTTTTCTTTGAATCTGCTTCTCTTCCCTTGGGGAGTCCTCCTGAAGGCACTGGGCCGAAGTCTGATAATGTTCAGGCACATTCTTCATTCAGGCTAGGTAAAACCTGAGGCTTCAGTCTCTCGGACATCTTGTGGATGTAACCTGGAATTCCGCCATTTCAGATCGCTCTGCTATAGCTGAGGCCTCAGCTGTATCACAGGCAACAACGGGTCCACAACCTCCAGACCCTCTTCTGTTGCATCAGAAAACCAGGAAGGGAAAAGCTGCAAGTTGTGACTGTTACTCCTGCACTGTGCCTGAGATTTCAGTGGGGTCTTCTCAAGCGTGCTCCGGTGGCAGAACAATTTCTGCTGTCAGAAGTACGGCATAAAGAAGGGAAAGGCCACTGGTCCCAACGAGACATAAAAATAGAGTCCTAGGCCTGTGCTGGATGACCCAGTACGTGTGTGGGTATGACTCAACCCCAGAGTTTCCTCCGCAAGCGGAATTTAGATAATCCCACTATAGCCTTAGTTAATTAGCGATATGTTCATGGGAAAGGAACAGTGTGAGTAATTCTTTCCTTTGAAAGAGACCTTGATAGACCTTCCTGTGGGAGTCATGAGCAGAGATTTCAAGATTTGGCTTGATGCTAACAGTAAGAAAAAATAAATATCGTGGAGGCATCAGAAGCAGCAGCAAAGGAGGGGGGGGACACACATCTCCAATATTTTATAAGGGTGGGGAAAAAAAAAAACCTAAACTAATTGAAATAACAAAACTTACAAGTGACTTGTAAAATGGAGCCTCTAGTTACCAAAATGCCTAATTAATTTTCCTTATTAGGTTGCTCATAACATTAAAATATTATTTTCTCTAAAGTATCAGAGTAGCAAATGTTCAGATAGCCTAGGTAGATCTTTTAAGTAAATTACATTGGCTAGAGGAGTTGAATTTTGTTATTAACTGTGGAAAAAGAAAAGGTAATTGAAAAGGTTTCTTGTGGTTTGGAAATGCCTTCCAAATATTCATTAAACATTTAAGCGACTAAATTTGCAGAATATGTTCCTGACATTGGCACTGGTTCTGTGGTATTTCTCTCATCAGATGGAAGTACTGTGTGTTATGCAGAGTGCATTCATGCATAAACAATATCATTTTCATAAATTAAAACCTCCCCTGCAGAAGGAACATCTGTGCCTGCCTTTGAATAAAAGATGGTGGCATGTGAGATGCCCCTTGACTGACTAGAAGAATCCTTATGTTTAAGAAGGCGCATAACCAAAAGGCGAGCAAGCCTTGGTGAGCTTTTTCAATTTTATCTGAAAAATTGTCACCCGTTTCCCCCCCCCATATCATCTAGGGTATGTTTAGCCATGTTGCCACTGACTGGGAAGGTTAATGGGGTGCTTGAAAAGTTGCCTTTTGCTTTCTTCCTTTTCAGACGCAGCAACAGTTCTGGAGCGCGGAGCTGTTGGCTTGGGCAAAATGCTGGTAGATGCTGCAAAATGCATCAGCCGGCAATGCAATTAATTTTCAGCGTGTTTTTAGCACGAAAGACCGGCCGTGAGGGTGCTGCAGTACCAAGACAGGTTTGCAGCGCTTACGCGTTGGATTTCCGTAGCTATAAACGCCTTTTAAAATAGACGTGAGTAGTAGCTTGTTTTCTGGGGAAAAAACGCCCTCATCCACCGGAGAGCCTGTTCACTTTCTGGTGGACTTGAGTGAAGTATTTATGAAATACTTCCACTTTGTGACAGGTTCACGCAAGGTATTTCGGGGAACGTCTTAAATCTGTTTCTGAGGGTCGGAGGCAAAGACCTGTTGATAATCGTTCCGTTAGGATAACGGCTCTCCCGCAGGTGCTGTCCCCGCTTTCCTTAAACCCCCGAATAATCAGCGAAGATTAAAGAAACACACGTTTCGCGTCTGGGAAGAGGGGGGGGACGGCGAATCGATAGCGCCGGACCCAGAGGGGGCTTGCGGGGGGAAGGAGCACCTGCTGCCGGCGAGGCCGAGCCGGGGCCGAGACGGCGTTTTGCCGGTGTGCGGGTGCCGGCCGGGCGCGGGGAGCCCCGCCGGTGCGGCGGGACGAGGCGGCCTGGGGGGGACGTGCCCGGCGCTCCCTCCGCGGCCTGAGACGGGGGCACCCGCGGGCAGGAGGGCGGCAGCCGCCGGGCTGAGCCGGGGATGGCTGAGCCGGGGATGGCTGAGCCGAGCCGAGCCGGGCTGAGCCGGGGATGACCGAGCCGAGCCGGGCTGAGCCGCGCCGGGCTGAGCTGGGGATGACTGAGCCGAGCCGGGCTGAGCCGCGGCGGGCGCGGGGAGCCCGGCGCAGCCTAAACCCGCAGCCGCAGCCCCCAGGCGAACTGCGTTTCTGCCCCCCCCCCCCCCCCACTTTCCCTACTTGAACAAATCAGCCTTGCAAAGGGGAGGTTTCGCTGTAAACAAACGAAGAAAATCCGCACCCCTTCCCCAGGAACACCTCAAGGTAAGTAAAGAATGCGTGTCCTTTTTTTAATCCAATTTTATTCTACAAATAATAAGTGTTGCACCTTTCATGAGCTATCCGAATAAAACAATAATCCCATAGGAATTACTGACACTAAGGAAAAAAATAATAATCACATTTAAGGAGAAATGCAACATTCGACCAAATGTTCAATACTATGTTGTTGCCAAAGGACGGATGTTTTTCTAAAATCCCAGTGTGCATTACACCATAATATACAGGATTACAAACAAAATTACAGTACAGATTGATTCCAGTTGAACCAGCGTTACATTTCAAACAGCACTTATTCTGGACTGCATTGTACATGCAATAGCTATTGTTCTAATTACGGATTAAATGGTTTGAATTTGTTTCAAGCTACCGTACTAATCGACTACAATAGGTATATAGCCCGACTTTAACAACCTGATTAGTTTTAGGTTCCGATTGATAACATGAGCATATGACAACCACGGATTGTGTGAACATGTATAAAATCATGCATTTATATCGCCCGGAAACATTAACATCTTCAAGTTCTCTTCAAAAAGAAAAAAAAAACCCAAACCCAAAAAACCCACGGAATGCCAAGGGGTTCAAAGACTAAAAAGAAACAGTGCAAATTGTATGTGATAGTCAAGCAGCTTTCGATTTAAAAAGGGTGTTGGCATTTGCTTATAATCTTTATATACAAGTTTGTGCAAGTAATGTGTTGAATTGATATGTTTTAATAGAAAATAAGTCTCTCGTTCTTATATCTTCTCAAGACCTAGGGGATCTGGTTCTTGTCGTAGGGGGGGAAAGGAAAAAGAAAAAAAAAGAAAAGAAAAAAAAAGAAAAAAAAGATACTTTCATGGGAAAGAAGTTGCCCGGATTGTGCATTTTTTTTTCTTCTTCAACTATTTGAAAGGAAAGAAGTGCTAAGGCAACATAACTTCTCTAAGCACTTTTCTGCTGGTTTAAATTAGTTAAATTATTTTGTATAAATTAGATATACTTCTACCTTTCCGATATGTATAAAAATTGATGAAGCTGCATGGTTTAAAATAGGAAATCCACGTTATAAAAAGTCATTAAAAATTCTGTACAAAATCACAACAAAATAATTCAGCATGGGAAAGGTAACAAGTAGTAAAACGTTGGTTGAAAAATAGAGATTTCATATATATTTTGTAATTGGCCCATCGCTAGTTTAAAAATTGCATAGATCCTAATTATTGCTTGTGATTTTGTGATCCCGATCAGGTAATTGACGCGATCCCGGTGCCCCTACCCCAGATCAGATCTACAGCGTCGCTGCGCGGAGCGGCAGCCGGGCGGCGGGGGAGCGGGGACGCGGCGGCCCCCCAAGGCGGCGGCGGCGGCGGGACCCGCCGGGCTGCCCCCCTGTAAACAAGGCGCGGGCCGCCGGCGGCGGGCGGCGGGGCCCGTCTCCGGCCCTCTCCCTCCCGCGGCGGGAGGCTCAGTCGTGGAAGATGGCGTTGAGCTGGGCGCCGAGGACCCGCTCGTGGTGGGGGTGGCCCTCGTAGGGCGCCAGGCCGTCGACCGGGATCTCGCAGCGGGAGGCGGCGGCCGGGAAGATGGCGGCGTGGGCGGGCGCGGCGGCCAGCGCGGCGGCGGCGGCGGCGGCGGGGTAGTGCATGGTGAAGGCGTAGCTCTTGTCGAAGTCGGCGGCCGGCTCGTGCTTGAAGGAGAAGTTGCCGTTGACGCTGAGGGGCGGGCTGAGCGGCCCGTCGAAGGCGGGGCTGGCGCCCTCCGCCAGGCCGCTCTCGAAGAAGGGCTCGAGCGCGGCGCCGTAGGCGTGCGGCGGCTTGAGGTGGAAGAGGTGGGAGCTGTCCATGGTGCCGTAGGGCGGGCTGGGCAGGCCGGGCGACTGGTAGGGGTAGGGGTGGGCCGGGAAGGGCGCGCCCCCCGCCGCCGCCGCCGCCGCCGCCACGTGGGGCGGCACCTCCTGGCTCTGCTCGGGGAGGAAAGTCCGCGGGTTGAGCTGCAGGCAGCCGGCCACCAGGTTGGTGGTGGGCTGCGACAGGCCCTTGCAGAGGGTCTGCACGAAGGAGACCAGGTCGGGGCTCTTGCCCGAGCGCAGGATCTCGGAGAGCGCCCAGATGTAGTTCTTGGCCAGGCGCAGGGTCTCGATCTTGGAGAGCTTCTGCGTCTTGGAGTAGCAGGGCACCACCTTCCGCAGGTTGTCCAGGGCCGCGTTCAGGCCGTGCATGCGGTTGCGCTCCCGGGCGTTGGCCTTCATGCGCCGCAGCTTGAACCGCTCCATGCGCGCCTTGGTCATCTTCTTCTTCTTGGGGCCCCGCCTCTTGGGCTTCTGGTCGTCGTCCTCCTCCTCCTCCTCCTCTTCCTCCTCTTCGTCCAAGTCGTCCTCCTCGTCCTCCTCCTCGCCGTTCCGCAGCGAGTCCTCCTCGGCCTCGGCGTGCAGGCCCTCCAGGTCCTCCTCCTTCTTGTCCGCCTCGTGCTCCTCGTCCTGGGAGCTCAGGCACTCGTCCGCCCAGCTCGGGGGGCCCTGGGGCTGGGGCTCGCCCATCAGCCCGCTCTCGCTGTACGACTTGGTCATGGTGAGCCTCTGCGTGGCGGAGGAGACAGAAAAGAGCCGAGTCAGCGCCCAGACCGGCGGCCCCGCGCGGAGAAGCCGCCCGCGACCCCCGTCCCCTCCCGAGGGAAGCCCCGGCTTCCCCACGGTGCCAGTGCAAACTTTTAATTGTCTCCGCCGTCCTGCCTTCTAATTAAGTTGACGTATGCTCAAATGCCGTTATGTAACTCGCTCATACTAGCGGGGAATATAAGGAGATCACGGGTGCGGGCGGCAGCCCGAGCGGCGCGGCGCGGGCAGACCCAGCGGTTTTAAAAAAAAAAAAAAATGATGATAAAAACCCCCGACAACAAAACCCCACATTTGCCGAATCGGGGAGGGCGAAAGGCGGCGGGGGGGCACGCAGGACACCCACAGGGACGGATGGCCGCCCGTGACGCCCGTCCCCGCCGCTCTCCGCGGCTCCCCCTCGCCGCCTCCTTCCGCGGAGCTCCCGCACCGCCCCGACGGCCGCCGGGCACCTGCTTCCGCCACCGACGCCGCTCAGCCTCTCCCGGCGGGCCTCCCCCGGTCCCGCTCCGGCCCCCCCAGGATCGCCGCTGGGTGCCCCCGCCCGCCGTAACAGGTGCGGGACCGGCCCCGGCTTTCCGCCCCCGGCACCCCCTCCGCCGCAGGCGGGCATCGTCCCCCCGCTCCCCGCGGGGGCCCTTCGTGAAGGGTCGCGACCGTCCCCCGGTCGGACCGGGCACACCGGGGAGGAACAATGCCGCCCGCCCGCCGGCGCGCAGCCCGCGGTGGGACCGTGGCGGCCGCCTTCCGCGGGGTAGAGGGAGCTGGAAGTTAGGAGGTGCAGAGGTGGAGGCACAGATACATATATCGTACGGGTGTGTATAGATGGACGCACATATCCGTGTTTGTACGTGCGTGTGGACGCACATAGCCGTTTACATATGTATGTATGCGTATGGGAGCACGTATCCGTTTACATATATAGGTATGTGTATGGAAGCACATATACGTTTACATATATACGTATACACACACACACGCACATATATATATTTATGTGTGCGTGTGTGGATGGACACAGGTGTGCACGCACACAGCTGCCCGCACACACCGGCAGGCACCACCGCCCGTTCCCACCTCCGCAAGCGACAACATAAACAGAAGCCGCTTCGGCAGAGGCAGCTCCCTCCCGCCCCGACCCCGCAGGCTCCTCTCCCACCCCGGCAGCCGCCGCCGCCAACCCCTTTCCCGCGGTGGGGAAAACCGGGTTTCCCGTTACCTCCGTTGCTCAGCCTCTCCTGCGCGGTGACGGTCTCATAACCCCGGCGCAACTCTCCGTGCGAGGGCGCCGCGTGTTTTTTTTTCCCGAGCTTGCGCGGCGCCGGGTTCCCCCGTTATATAGCGGGACCGAGGATGCGCGGCGGGGGGCCGGCACCGGGACCTGGGTACCGCGGCGATCGCCACCGCCCAACGCGCCTGCGCCCCGCCCCGCGCCCCGCCCCGCCCGGTGGCACGCGCCATATGGCCGCCCACGTCAGGCGCGGCGGCGACACCCCCACCCCCCCACACACGTGACACCCCTTATTTGTATGCGGCCGCGCGCCCGCCCGTTGAGCCGCCACGCCCTTTGTGGCCCGCCGGGCGACGCCATCTGTCACCGGGCGGCCCCCCGGCGGCGGCGGGGCGGGGCGGGCGCGGAGCGGAGCGGAGCTGCTTGCCCCGACCCGCGGAGCCGCATTGTTCCCATTGTTCCGGGGTGCGGCCTTCGCGGGTCCCCCGCCGCCCCCCCAGCAGCTCCTAACGGGCGCCTCTGACCCCCGGAGCCTCCCCGTCCCCGTCCTTGCCGCTACCCCCGCCGCCACAGACACACGCACCACCACCCCCCCGACCCCCGCCGTGGCTTTCTCCGGTGCTGGGGGAAACGGCGTCCCGGGGCCGCCGTGCCCCTCGGTCTGTCCTGCCGTCTGAGCAAACGCTGTTCTGCTTTCCCCGGGTTTGTGATGGAAATACCGCCGGTTAACGGGGAGTCTGAAAGAAAGACGCTGAGGGATGGCTTTAAAGTCTTTAAAAGCGTCGTCAGAGTTTGCGAACGCCGCCAAATTTCAGAGATGCGCTTTAACGAGGGAGATATCCCCCTTGCGTGACAACACGGGGAGCTTTGCTACCGGCACGCGTTATCCGGAGATTTAATCAACAAAAGGGGAAAAAAAAAATTATTTTCTCCTCACGCGGCTTTAAATGCGAACCCAGTAATTCCGCCCTGCGCAGGCAGATTCGAAAGATATTTTTCCAGGTCGGGTTATTTTAAAAATGTTTCCCTCCTGTTGGTGACCTACATAGCCCTGGGGCTGGCGGGGCGGCAGGAGCGGACTCCGGGGGATGTTTGCCTTCTCGGTAATCTAATACGAAGGGCAACCGGCCGCGTTTTGTCATTTCCGAGCCGGCCGGTTCTCCGCGTGAAGCGAGGGGCGGCAGCGCGGCGCGTGCCGCCGGCTCGGACGAGAGGGGCTGGATGGAGCGGGGCACGCTCGGGTCACCGGCCGCTGCGGCCCTTCCCCGGGGCACGGCCGGGAGGGGAGCGCCGGTGCTTGCCCACCTAACGGCAGCGCCTGCCCGTGACGAGCCCCTCTCTGCCCGCAGAGGCGCCCCCGAGGCAGGGACCGGGAGGATGCCCGTGCCCCGGGCGGCTGGGCAGGCCGTCCCGCCGGGCCGGCCGCTCCCCCGGGAGCGCGACCCCCGTTAACGGGGAGCTGCTGGGGCTGCCGCGCTGCTGAAGCGGAGGCGTTTGGGGAGCGGTGGGGTTTGAACAGGTTTTGAGGGCGCGGGAGAGGGCTGGGGCTGGGCCCGCCCTGTCTCGGCTGCTGGAAAGCGTCACCCGCGCTTGGATGGGACTGGCTGGGAATGCACCGGGAGCGCGGGGCGCTGGGGACACAGCAGGCAAAAAGACCGGGAGGAGGGCGCTGGCGGAGAGCGGGTCCCAGGGAGCGGCGAGAGCCCTGGGGTGCTCGTGTGCCTCTGAGTGTGCTCCCTAGGGTCAGCTTCTCCGAGAGCGAAACAAAGTCAACAAATTGTCGATAGACAGACCAGTAGAGAGACAAGTACAGGGGCAGGCAGCCGGACAGAGGGGCTTAAAGCCGGCCGAGCGCGGCGCGGGGGGCTGGCTCCGCCCCAGGCGGCGCTGGGCGAGGGGACACGCGTGGCCGTGGAGGAGCCGGCCGGCAGGTACGCGGCACTCCTCGGGGCAGCCCGTCGGGGCGGAGGACGGGCGCTGCGCTGCGGGGCTCTCTGCCGCGCCGGCTTCATCCTTCCCGCTCCCCCCGCTTCTCCGGCACCGCTTCTCCTTCCCATGTCCCAGGCGGCCGGCTCTGCCTTTCCCGCTCGGACCGTCCCCTGCCTCGGTGGCTCCGGTTTCCCACCTTCCGTGCCTCTCCTCTCCTCCCAGCCCCTCGATTTTATCACTCCAAGAGTCTCTTTCCCCACACCCCGACCTACAGACTCCTCCTTCTCCATCTGGCCTCTAATTCGGCTTCTGCTTATTTTTCCTCCCGCAGCCTTTCTTTTTCTCTTTTTCTTTTTTCTCTTCTTCCTTTTCTCCTTTTCTTTTTTCTTTTTCTCCTTTTCTTTTTCCTTTTTATCTTTTTCTTTTTCCTCCTTTTTCTCTTTTTCTTTTTCCTCCCTGCCTCCCTCCCTTCTTCCCCCCCGCGGCGCGGCACGCGAACCACACGCGTCCCAACAAAGCTCCGGCCCGGCCCGGCCCGGCCCGGCCGCCCCCCGCCCCGCCGGCTCCCGCCTCATCTGCTGCCTCCCGGCCCCGGCAGGAGGGGAAGCCTCGGCGCCGGCTGGGGCCCGGTGCGGCGGGCGGTGGTGGGGAGCGCAGGCCCTCTGCGGGGCGCCGCCGGGGCTGAGCCCCCGGCCCGCCCGGGCGGGAAGGAGGGAAAGAGGGGGGTTTGTTGCGGGGGGGAGCAGCGCCGTGGAAACGCCTTACGGTTGTCCGGAGCGCGAAATCCGCTCCCGAGGAAATCTCTTGGGTTTGCGGCATTATCTTAATTAAGATAATTGATTCATATTGCACCTGCGAGAGTGCGGGAAAAGGATGGCTCCCCAAATAGCTTAAAGCTATTGGAGAGAGGAAGCCGCGCTTATAATTTAGCGAGTGATTTACTGCCTGGGCAGCCCGGGATCTCTCCTTTCGCTGTCACGTTTCCCGCTCCCTCCCTCTCCAGCAGGGCACCCACACAAAGCCCGAGGGTTATCCTAATAAAAAAAAAAAAGGAGGGGGGGGGAAGTAGCACTACCCGCTCCTCTTGTCCACCCGGCCCCTCCATCCCATCCCATCCCACCCCACCCCATTTCACTGCACCGCACCGCACCGCACCGCACGGCACCGCGGGGCCGGGGCTCGGGAAGGGCCAGCTTGGGTTTGCCCTCCCGGCCCCACCGCTGCGGCCAGAGGAGGGGACGGGGAAGGGGACGGGGACGGGGGGGGCAGCCGCATCGCACGCTGCCCGGAACGCTCCGAGGAACGCTCAGCTCGCTCCAGCTGCCTTGGCTCAGAGATCACCGGTGGCGAAGAACGCTTCGAAATACCGCTCCGGCACCGGCTTGGTGCTGGGGTGCGTCTGTACCGCACTGTCCAGCGTCTCTCTAGGATACACGTACAGCTGGGCTCGAAATTGGTACGAATGATTAAGGTGCCTTTTCTGATCTTTTTTTCCCTTAAGACTCAGTGTATTAATTTTATTGAGCCTTTCCCGTTAGATAAATGCCGTTGTTGTTTTAATTCTATAAATGTAAACTTCTATTTAGTTAATGGAAAATACATCACCACCAAGGTTTAATTATCAGCTTTTTAAATGACTCTTTTGGTCAAGCGCACACAATTATGAAATCGCAATAGATTTAAAATATAATTCAAATTGATTTAAAACCCCCCCAAACACACAAATTAGAGAAGTACGTACCATTAAAGCAAATGTCTAAATTGTATTGGTAGGCCAGCTAGCGCCTGAGCTAGAGTTTAAATAACACCAGCAGTCCTTGCTATCGGTATCAAACCACCTCTTATTAGGAAAAAGGATTCTTATCAGACGGGATTTAGATGCTGTTATAACTGCAAAATCTAATTATTTTTGATCCAGGCATTTACCCCCAGAGTCCCACCTTGTTTAAATAAAGTGTTTTCTTTCCTCTTGAACAAATGCATTTCCATTTGAATTAAATATTGATAATTTGACCTTTTAGTTCCTTTAACTAATCAAAAGGAAAAAAAAATCCAAATGTAGATCCTAGTGCCTTGCCCTAGTGGGTCTTTCCGCCTGAATAGACACTGAGATTAAATGAGTCAAACTTCCTTTTTCATTGCACTCTCTTTGCACTAATTGCTTATGCAAAAATGCAGATTTGTATTAATTAGTAACTCCACTGATTAGTTCGGTGGTATTTTCACGTAATAAATCATGCTGCAGACACGATTTTTGGCACATCCCCAGTAGTGGCTCAGGATGCAGTAAGTTTTCCATATTAAATAAAATCTTAGCCTAAATCTACCTTTTCGTTGCAGGTACACTGTGTACCACCTGCTGTACGCACCTGCTACGGGAAATTACCTTCTGTCCCTGGCAAGCCTCTTTCCTTTCCTTGATAACGCACTCTTCACAGGGTGTAGACTTTAAAATGGGAAGCATGAATCACAGAATCAAAGAAGGAGAGAAATCTGATGTTATTTTTAACCATTTCAAATGAATAATGCTCATTTTTAAGGGGATGAAACCTATGTAAGATACATCATAGATTTTTTTTCTTTTCTTTCCTGTGCTCAGCCATGTGATCTCCTTTTACAGCACCATTCACTGCATGCCCAAATTATCATGCATAACCCTTTTTTTTTTTTTTACATATCTTTCTCTTTCCTTGAGCTGAAGAGTCTGAACTCTTACAAATGTGACACTGGTTAACTGGAGTTCATATGTTGGTCAGGTACAGAGGCCTCAGCAACAAGACTCCACAGTATCCGTAAGGGTATCTACATAATACTGAAAACATCCCTGCTTGCTCGTACCGTGAAACCACTATAAAAATCTCTGCAGAGCACACACAGGCGGATGTGTCCAGTAGCTCAGATCTACATCTGAAAAACCTATCCCAATTCTTTCAAAGATCATCCCAGATAATACCTTTCTACCTGTTTCCCTCAGACAGGGTTGTCTATACTTCACACCTTTTCCTCAGCAAGTCAGCATAATGTATCTTAGGATATGTACCACAACAAATAATGTCAACTAGTGCAGTACTTGGAAAAAAGATTAAGAAGCTTCAGTGCAATATAAAAGACAATGACACTGGTGTCAGTTCCTCATAGGTAAGACTTTTAGGGGCAGAAAAACCTTTGCCTTACTCCTGCCAAGACTCTCACTCACGTAAGCAGGACCGCTGCCACAAACAGACCTGCAGGATCCGGCCTTTGGCCCTCAGTCTAAGCAGTGCAATGGGGTGGAAGAGCAGCAAACACAGGTGCCAGCAGATTATCCAAAGCTTTGCTGAGATTAAAATCTTGTCTCAATATGAGTTATTGCGTATTCTCTAGATAGAAATCTCCTTAGTGGTGGCTTTAAAAGGTCTGCTTTTGTTTTCCTCTGAGAGAAAATAAGGCTATGCACATAATGTATTACACGTTCGTTCCCTATGGCCACACAATCTGAACATTTTGCAAATGTCTTGCAGTTCCTAGCAAAAATGGTGGTTCTGTTAGTGTTCCTTTCTTGAAGAGAGAAAGCAAAACTCAAAATGCTCTTACAGGGTTATACAAAAAATGGTCCTGATTAATTTTGGAACATGGTTACTTGTTTTAGCAATATCCCAAGAACAAAACAGGGAAGGTTAAATCAATGATCCACAGGGGTGGAAAAAGAGATTCAAATAATCATTAAATCTTATTACATAATGCAGCTTTGTTTTTACCTCTCAGAGTGAGTTCACACCTGGGTCTGTGCTTTAAGTGCTCCACAGTGAGCTGGGCATGATGGAGAATCATCTTCCCATCACAGTACAATGTAACCCCTACAGCTGTAGAACAAAACTAGTCAACTGAAACTCTTGCTAAGCATTGTAAGTATATACGGGGATATTCTTCATTATATACAGCACCACATTTCAAGTGCTTGCCTTCCTCTGCCTTTCCTGTCACCACTACCAGTTTACCCCTATGATTGCCACTGGTATTTCACAATAGTGTAGGGAATGCTCAAGAATGCGTGTCATCACATGTGACTGCTTTTCAGAGATGCTCCTAGGATGTTAACCATTCCAGCTATGAATGTGCTTTCCCCAATGCTCCATTGACACATGATGTGCTCTTTCTCTGTGTCTCAAGGTGGTATCTCAACCTGTTATCCACAAGGACAGGATAAGCATCAGATAACATACTTTGTCTGCCTTCTTTCACTCCAGAGTTGCACTGAAAATATGACATCTTGTCATCCAAAAAGCATCCTTGTTCTTCTCTCAGTTCCTGCAGAAAGCGTGGTTCAATTGCCCTCCATTGGCTGGGGGCAATCTTAACATTCACCTAAATGACTTATGGACATATTAAGGCCCTAGGACTGAGACCAAGAACACCACAGACATAAAGAGCCTGCAATCACATTCCAAGGACTCTCAAAGGCAAGTGTTCATTAGGATCAAAAATATGTCTGAAATACAAAATATTTTATTGTAAGTTCTTGTGCAAAATTAACTTTCTGTGATCTTTCAGTAGGGAAGATGCAAGGGTCCAAGCACTTGAGGCTTGCAAGCCTTGTTCAGGTGCTCAGTGTAGGAGAACTGGTAGCCATTGACTTCAAGTAATTGTGGGAGAAGGGTGGACAAGCTGGAAAAAGTAGATGGGGAATGATCTACACAGTGTAGCCTGCCAGGTGCCCTTTTGGAGGAAGGCTGGCCTTAGTGGAGTTGTGGCATGAGCGGCCAGTGATGGAACAGCTAAGGATGTTCTGGCTGGAGTCATCTTGTCATCTTGCAGGGAGAGGTTCTGAATGCAGAGCTTTAGCCCAAGGCTCTGGGAGAGAAGATTTCTGAGGTGCTGGGGCTGAAGCTATGTGCCATGATGCGCATACAGTTTTCTCATGTGCCCAGGTAGACCTTTTGTATTCATCTGTGGTAACTCTTACCCAGGAAAACATTGCTCTTTGCTAGTCATCTTCCAAGCTCAGAGAAAAGTGCGTCCTGAAAACCTGTAGCTCTCTCATCTGGCTTAGTCCTTCTGTCAGAATTTTTTTCTCACTGTTGAACCTTTGCTTGGTTTATGTGGATTCCCAAGAGAGGAGGAACACACTGGTAAATCACTCTTTCCTCCACAACTGAGCTCCAGTTACATGCCACTATGATAATATAAATATTTACTCGTTTTGTCCCTCTTCACCCTTGTAAGAGGATAAGAGCATCTGGCCCTTTGTTAGTAGCCTATTGTCAGTTTGCTAGAGCATCCACTTGTTTATGTTCACTTGTACAAGAACACATAAATAACCCTCCTCTCCACTGTTTTGCAGAGCACAGTCACTGTTGAAAGGAGGTGTTAAACCTACCCTCCTGACGGGAATGGAGAATTCTCACCTGATCACTCTTCAGGTGGCTTGCAGAGCTGTATTTGACAATATGAAATATAAAGCAGTGGAGAACAAATCTATGATTGCATTTCTGTACATTTATCCTGACACTTGACGCTGAGGTATTTGGCAGAATCTTTTTGGCAACACAGAAAACCTCAAAACCAACAGCAGGACAATGGAGAATGAGAGCTAGCATCTTTTAAAATTGACTGTAGGTGTTGATGGAAGCAGAAATATAGAGTATACCATTAAGATGTATTTTTTAAAGATCTATTTCAAACTATTGTCTGTAGTTCTTCTGTATCCATGTCATCTCTAGGTAGACTGGTGCTCTGCAAAGCTATCAATAAATAGAAAGACTACATATTCCTTCCAAAATGAATTTAAAGATTAAAGTTGTCCATGTTGATTTTGATTTAGAGGGAGAAATCTCATTTAAAAAAAAAAAAAATCCCTCTGGAATTCAAAAGCAACTCTCAGCTGGTTTTTTTTAGGTTTTTTGTGTGGGTTTTTTTTTTTTTTAACTACAGGTTCAGGGTTCACAATAACAAGAATCTGTGCCTCTGATAAATTTATATTTCTATAATAAATTATTCCTGAAAAGGATAAAATATAGATATAGTTATAGACTCTTGGCAATTTCAGCTGGTGTCAGGCATATAATCAAGTTCAAAGGTAATTTATAGTCCTTTTCTTCTGCTATATATCCACAAGTAGTTATAAATTTCTTGGATCACTGTGCTGGTTATGGCTAGGATAGAGTTAATTTTCTTAATAGTAGCTAGTATGGGGCTATGTTTTGGATTTGTGCTGAAAACAGCATTGATAATACCGGGATGTTTTAGCTACTGCTGAGCAGTGCTTACACAGAGCCAAGGCCTTTTCTGCTTCTCACCCCACCCCACCAGAGAGGAGGCTGGGGGTGCACAAGAAGGTGGGAGGGGACCCAGCTGGGACAGCTGACCCCAAATGACCAAAGGGATATTCCAGACCAAATGGCATCATGCTCAGCATATAAAGCTGGGGGAAGAAGAAGGAGGGGGAGACGTTCAGAGTTATGGTGTTTGTCTTCCCAAGTAACGGTTACGCATGATGGAGCCCTGCTTTCCTGGAGATGGCTGAACACCTGCCTGCCGATGGGAAGTAGTGAATGAGTTCCTTGTTTTGCTTTGCTTGTGTGTGCAACTTTTGCTTTACCTATTAAACTGTCTTTATCTCAGCCCATGAGTTTTCTCACTTTTACCCTTCCGATTCTCTACCCCATCCCACTGTGAGGGAGGTGAGTGAGTGGCTGCATGGTGCTTGGTTGCTGGCTGGGGTTAAACCACGACAATCACCTTGATTTCAAATTAATAGCTGATGTGAACAAATGTGTGTAAAAGAGCTGTGAACTGGAAGCAGCAGTGCTGCAGAGCTGGTCTGGCCGCCTGTTGGCAGCACTGTTGTATTCCCACCCTTTGATTAAGGACTTCATTCTGAGAAAACGAGCCCAAATGTGACAATGTAGGTGCACACTTAATGTCAAGCACCTGAGGGATCGCAGTAAAATTAGTGTGATTACTTGTACATCTTCTAACTCACAAGTGTACAGAGCTAGAAGCAGGGCATAATCTCACCAAGCTTTTGAAATAGATAAACACTTCTGTTTTGCTGCCTTTTCATGTGCAGTCAGATAAATGTAACAGCTTGCTGCTGCTCAGGGCAGGAGGGTTCATTCCCTCTGTCTCCCTTTCTAGTCCTCTCTTCCCTTTGCTCTTGTCAGTGTAATATGCTCTGTCTCCTGAACCAGATCTGGTGCCTGTGAGACTCAGTTTAGAAAACTCCTCGTCACCAAACAGGATATATTGGCTCATGGAGGACCTGACAAACACCTTCACAAGGGCAGAGGAAGGGGCAGGAATGCGCAGCCAGGAGCAGAATAAAGACAGGGAGAGAGGGGAAAAGGGAGTGGGAGGAGACCGTCGCTTTTTCTGCTGCAATGAGGTACTGCATCGAGCCATGGTGTCTGGTGGAACTGCACCATTTTCTCCTCCTTGCTAAACCATCCAGGATGGATCTGCTGAAAACATGATTAGCAGGCTAGGTGAACCTTTGATCTGGTCCAGTATGGGAACACTGTGTCGTTATGTTTACATTATTCTGTCCTACTCCTTGTTTTTAGCTTTGTAGGAATCAGCCAGTGGCAGAAGGGATTTCCTGCTTATCCTAGTTTGGGTCTCTGAACAACTGAGATGTCTTCAGCAAGGCTGAAGTCTCCATGGATTGTTTAAGCCCATGTCATCTTACCCACTGCACCGTCCATCTGCAATGTGTTTCCTTCTCACTCCAAGTTTACCCTCATGTGTCACCTGTGCTAGTTCAGTCTGAAGAACAGACACACAAGGCTGCTTAGATCTACATTTTCAGGTTGAAGAGATGGTAGCTTTCCTTCATCTGGGCACCAGCATTGCGAGAAACCACATTTGGTCAGAAACCAAACTAGCAAGCTCCATGGGGAAGAAAATGCGCAGCGAGTTAGTGATGGTCTTTCACACCAGGTTGGAGGGGGTTCTGTAAAAGGATTCACTAAGCGGTATTTGGGAAGAAACATGCAAGAGTCAATATCAGACTCAGAGAAGGTGGCGTTCAGGATCCATCACTAGTGACACAGGACTTCTTGCATCTCTGCAGCTAACTCCCCCTTCCAACGTGCAGCCAATAAGATTGATATACAATCATTTTCAGGCATCAGAGGCTTGTTTCTAACAACCCTAATGCTAACATTTATTTGATTACAAAATTTAGTATTTTCTGTGAATCCTTTCTACAAACAGAAGAAAACCTCTTTTCTTTAAATGCCTGGAATTGTGAAGTAAACCTTATGTTAAACACAATGAACTTAAACAATGCTTTTTTTTGTGTTGTTTCTAGTTAACAAGAGAACAGATCTTCATTTCTTTGCATTAAGATGCAAATTGGAGATAATATTCTTGACCATGATGTAAAATAGTTTACAAGGGACTGAAAAGAAGCCTTCGATGAAATATCGGCATCAGAATATGAAATGAAGTGAAAAGATAGATTTGATCAAACATTTGCTGCATACAAGCAATAGGAAAGAAATAGAGCACCTGTACAGAAGTTCACTTAGGCGTGTTACTGCCGCGGTGGAGAGATGAATGGCGATGAGGGCGGTGCTGTGCAGATGAGTGGGAGGAGCAGGGGAGGCAACGGAACAAGGTAACTTAAAGCCATTTCTGTGCTCATTTACCTACTGCATTCCCAATCAACTTTCCAAATAAATTAGAGAAGATGAAAAATGTCTCCAATTTATACCAGCTGCCAGTTGCCTTGCACAATTAAAATGTGCAGAGAGGTACCACTGAGTTCCACAGTCTGCAGGGGCCATCGAAGCTCACAGCAGTAGTGTCGGTGTCTCCTCAATGGTCTCCTCTGTTTGTCATCCAGGACCGTGCTATCCATACACGGGAGCAGGATTCTGCCTATGGGTGCTCGGTTCTGCTCTGGAATTGCAGTAATATCTGAGCACAAGTTTCTCTTCACCTCCATCCTCAGTTCATCTCAGCACATATATCCTTGAAGATGGCACAGAGATGTTGCTATAAAGTCAGCAAATAAAGTGATGGTAAAGGCTTTCTTCTCTTCTTCTTTGTGAAAATTGGCTGTTTTCTCTGGCAGAGAAGATGAGGATGTCCTTTTATTGTGTGCTAAACAGAGCAAATATTTATTAGATGGTGAAAATAAGCAAGCTAGCTCCCCTTAAAAATCTATTTTCACATTTGCATTTGTTTGAATGAAATTCACATATTCTAGATGTGAAAAAGCGATGCTCCATGTGCTCCATTTATTTGTTTATAAGTAAATTCATATATGTATATGTGTATGTATTGAAAGATAACAATGCACAGTACAAACGATACAAATCATATGCAGAAAAAAATCTGCGACTAGATTGTGTCATTCTGTTTTATAATTTGCCAGAAATAAATATCTGTGTTGACGTTTCATCTTCCCACCCCTACATCAGCTTCAGTGCCACGGTCTTCCTGATGATCATGCCTACCAGAAGATGGCACTGAAAGAACCTGTCCCACAGATAGGCCCTAGGAAAAGGAAAACTCAGATTCACAAGCTGGCTTAGAGTGTGGGACTGTAAAAGAATTCAAAAGGTACCTCTCTTGGATAACATTTGCTTTTAGGAAAGACTTTTTTTTTCATTTTATTCTCAAGCATGATGACGAAGAGGCTAAAAGTCAGTCAACCATCATACTGAGTGAATGCCATCTTAGTTTGTGTATTACCTGCAAGCATGTTGTCATTTTCTCAAGTAAGTCCTCTTATCAAACTACAACACTGCTGAGCTTTCAAATACAAGACCTTATGAGCAAAAAGCATTTTGCTGGGAATTATTATTTATAATTGCTGTTTTCTGACTGGACAGTCAAGTCACTTTGAATAGAGCTGTACTTCTGACTGAAAAAAGGCAATGCTGCAACTTCACACGGAAACACATTTCTTAAATTTTATTAAAAAATACAAAGGATTTTCTAGTGACTTGAACATTTTCACCTTTTAAAACCATATCTGGTAAATATTAAAGATTTCTTTGGCTTCACGCTGAATTTCAGTAAAAGCAGATTCCTGTCCTAAAATGCAAAGCAGTGATTTCAGATAGGTTCCTACTACTGAGTGACAGCTGAAGGGATGTAAATCCTTCAGAGTCAGTAGCAGCTGGAGACAGACGAGAAGAAATTAACCATATATAATATCTTGGTGGAAAAGAGTAGTTATTACAGAAAATGTAGAGATTACAAGATGGAAACTTGTTCATATCTCTTTCTCTCCAATAGCTGTAGCTTCTCATGAAGACTGATGGAAACGTCTTCAACATGATCCAAATGGCTCTTAAGCCTCAGGGTTCACTTCATGTCTTTTGATGCATCCCTGATCAGGCTTTGTTTTGGGATGTGTGATGTTTTAGGAGCATTAACCATTACCAATAAGTGCTAATGTTAATTACATTCAGCACCATCCTCCAGTTGGTCCTTCTGTTATTCATTTCTTGTCCGTTACCTATTCTTGTTTGGGATTTTCTCTGTGCTCCAGGAAGACATCTTCTAGTTTTCTTCTGGCTTTATTTAAATGATTTTAATTCACATATGCCTCAGTGAAATTCTGTTATACTTTTTAAAATTTAGCTTTCATTTTTCAAGGGATTTTTTAAGATTATTTTTGCATGTGATTTCAATGTTTAGTTATGGTGTTGCACCTGGATGTTTAGCTTAGTAAACTGCTTTAACACCTCGTATTTCATACAGCGTGCCTCTTGGAAAAAATCAATCTCAAGGTACTTTTGGATGAATTTGGGCTCTTTTCCTGACATTTGAACATCACATTTTGTTTCTTTGCTATCATCATGTGAGAACTGTGTTGGTGTTCGTTTCCCTTACTAAATTTCCCTTTCTTTTTCAGACCATTGTCACCCGAAAACGGTATTTTCGGTATTACTCATCGGCTGCTTTACTTCTGGCCGGAGCTCAGCTTTGCCCCTGGCTGAAAGGGTGCTCACCCGGCCAGGCTGGAGCTCTACAGCCGTCAGCCCGTAGCGCTCTGTGCACCGCAACTAATTACCGGAGAGTCATAAACCGACCTCACGCAGTGGGATTAGGGGTTCGGCAAGTGCAGGACGGTTACGTTTGGGCTCCCGGCCGTCAGCAGCCGCGCCGGTCCGAGGCCGGCGGGGAGCCCCGGGCATCGCCGGGCGCGCAGCTCCATCTCCCGGGCGGCGGGGAAACCGGCCGGCAGCCGGGCTGAGCCCCCCCGAGCCCCGCCACCCCCGGGGGCAGCCGTGGCTTTGGCGATGCCGCCCGGCCCCCTCAGAGATCGCTCCCCTCTGCCTGGGGAGTGCCTCAGGCTTTCCCTGGCTGGGCGGCACGCCGGGTCGCGGCTGAAGAAAGAACATCACCGAAAATGCCGTCGGCTGGTTTTTGCGAGGGTTTCAGACCGGGAAAGCTGAGCACAGCGCACGTTTGGAAAGGAAGGTTTGGGAGCAGGGAGGGGCGTGTGTTCCTGGTACGTTTCTCAGAGATGAGCAGTGAACTGGCCCCGAGAAACGCTTTATTTGTAAAATGTGAGTGTCATGAATACAGAGGTGGAGTTGAGGTTAAGGCCAAGCTTAGGATCTGGGAAAAGAAGTGTTGCAGAGGCGAGTTTTCCGCTGTATTTTGCAAAGCCACGAGACCGGTACAGTCGTATGTGAATGCCTAGTGTTAAACCTGGAGGACCCATAGATGTTTAAGCTCTTGTAGGCTGACGGTTACAATTCAGTTTAGGGTTTGGAAAAGATACTTTGGAGGCATCTTTCCTGTTGTATGTGGTAAGGCTCCCTGAGATAGAGGGAAGGTAGGTCTGAAGACAATTAATGGTCTCATTCAAACCACTGGAGCAACAGGGCAGTTCAGGTCAAGTTAAGGAAAATCAGATCGCAGCAGCAGTTTCCTGTGGTGACTTGAGAGGTCCTCCAAGACAGTCACATAGGAAGGGATTTCAGTGCCTTTATTCTTAATTTCCGGACAAGTCTTGTGTTCCCTTTTATGGGGTTACAGTTACGGGTAGGATTAGAGGGACATGAAATACTGACAAGCACATTTCCCTCTCGGGTCTGTAGGATACTCTGAGGCAAGTTCAAGGCTGAATTTGAATGCCTTATTTTTACTTTGCAGGAATTGTAGGTGGTCTTGAGCTTTCTTGAAGACTAAGTGTAATACAACGAGTTAAGAAAGTAAGGTTTGCAGAGGTATCTTTCTTGCTGTGTTTGGTAAAGTCCCATAAGGTCATCTGAGGGCTGATCTTATGAATCTGAATGCCTTATTCTTCATTTTTGGGGTAGGAATAGTGCTGCTATGCTTTTGTGAAGGCTATAGGAGAGTACGAGAGAATGAGGACTGCAGGACCAGGTTTACATTGCGTCCTTGCAAGGTCCCCTCAGGTTATTTCAGACTTTTAGCAGGTTATTTGATGAAGCCTGATGCACTTAGCTTGGGGTTGGTAGTTATGGATTTAAAGAGCTTAATTCTTTTGGGCAGCAGGTGGTGCTTGGTCTACATGATCATTTTAGTAGCCATTCAATGGCGAACATGACATAGCATTTGGGAGTGGGTGCTACAAACTGTCCAATTTTCACTGAGGGCTTTCAGCAGGACAAGTGATGTGATTATAGGCGTTTGCCATGGGACTGCTGTTTGTGCAAATCACCAGGAGAACCAGGATTAATCAAAGGAGGGAGCATGTATGTGGCTGAACTTTAAGCAAATCATGATCAAGATGATTGCTATCAGAAATAGAGAGAGAGCTCTCCCCCCCCGCTTCATGCAGTTATGAAGCCAGCTGACACATCTGTACCTGAACCTGTCTCCGAAAAATAGGAAGGGGAAGCCACATCCAGAAAACACACACAGAGAACAGCAGGTGCTGGTGATTTCCAGGCTCCTGTGGACAACCATGAGATGGACGCCCCAAGGAAAGTGTCAGGTACAGTTGTCTCTAGCTCATCTCACCTGGCCACAGCACTCTGAGATGGGGCTTTGTCCTCAGCTCTCTCCTTTCCACAGCCGTGAGCTCTGCTTTCACACATGAGCTACGGTAATGTTTTCAGACTAGAACAAGTGACTTGGGAGTCTATGTCCCATTTCTGAACATGACATAATTAATTAGAAGGTCAAGGATGTGCTCCTGTGGCAGCCTGCTGCAGGAGCGAGGCAGCCAGAGCCGCCCTGAGCTGAGCGCAGGGCTGGGAAGCCATGGTAGCACAGTGCTCCCCTTCTCCCAGGCCTGCCAGGGAAGAGATGCTCAGCAGGGGCATGCACAGCTACCGGCACTGGCATGAACAGCAGAGTGCGACTGCAGCCAGACAAGGCCAATTAGGATGTGAAAAATCACCCCCCCCCCCCCCCCCCCAGTGATTTACTGTCAAAATGTGCCATGGAAATACGTGGGTTATGAGGGTTTCTTTGTTTTACCTGGAAGTGCCGTGTCTCTCCATTCCTGCTGAAGATTTTGATCTTGGATCAACCAAGCACAGCAAGCTCTGAGGAGCAGAAGGACAATTCTTTGACTTGTCTTGCATAGCATGTAAAGGCACCTGTAGATAAATGCTAACAGTAAGGAACTGAGAATCTCACATTGCTTGGAAATCAAAAAAGCCATCAATCATTGTTTTTGCTTACTATACCCTGAAAAAAAGAAAAGGTGGTGGTGTCATGGATATGTAGTCCCTGATGGCTGTTGACAAGGCAAAAGCATGTCCCTAGCTCCACCGGGCCGCTGGCAATGCCCTATCTCCTCTGATCCAGAGCCCCAGGGGGACATCTAGACACATCAGCATGCGGCCAGAGGATGTGACTCTCGAGATCCAGGTGCAATCGAGTCCTCTAATATAAGGGACCTATGTCTACAAGGCTCTGACACACCTACAGTAATATAACACACTTTCAAAACAGAAAGATTTTCTCTGAAATACCTTCTGTTGGTGGTTGCCACACGCTGCGCCCGTCCCTGTTATGTGAAGCAAATCCCCACCCGTGCTAAAAGATGTGACTCTTGCAAACATCACAGTGTATGGCAGCTGCTGACTAGTTGTGTGTGTGCTTGTGCATATGTAGTGAACAAATATGAACCCATTCAAAATGTTGAGAAGTTTTAAATCTAAATTCCTATTTAAAGTATTCCCTTATTAGTTGGAAATATATTTTATTTTCTGAAAGTGCTAATATTACCTTGACACAACATGACGTATCTTGACACTTGGAAGAAGGCTTACAGGTTCCAGACACTGACACAGCTTTTAAAAAACTTTAAAAATTATACTGCTTTCATTTAGATGCCAGCAAGGTTTTTTTAAACATTCTCTCTTGCAGTTCCTGTAGAAATTTGGTATTTTCCTGATATGTGGTATTTTCACTGCTGACACTTGGTGGTGCTGCAGTTAATAGGTTCATATTTTTCTGCAGCTGTATCTCTGCTGTGGCTAGTTTGTTCCTCTCCTTCATTTGCAGATACTGCTTGGGCCGTCGAAGCTCCTGAGAAAAGCATTATTCACATTCCTGAGGAACCATGATCCATCTTTCAGCAGTTCTTAAGTTAATAATAATAATAAATGGGGTAATAATAATAATAATAATAATAATAATAATACAACTGCCTTTATGGTACACATTTCCTTACAAAATGTGTAAGCATCGTTCTAGTGAAACGGTGCAAATTCAGGCATGGTCCAGTAATTATGAACACAGAGGGTAAGGTCTGAAAGGGATCTTGAGAGGTCATGGAGTCCATCCTTTTCATGCAGAAGCAAGGATAGCTGGAGGTCTGCCCAACTCCTTCTTGCATACCAGTGTAGGCTTTATGGGAATACCTCAGATGCTTTTATGTGTTTTTTCACATGCATTTCCCACATGGGATCTTTGCCTCAGTAAAAATGAGAGAAGAGGCACGCGGGGTTTCGGTGTTCCAGTCTCACAGGCAAGAAGTTGTCATGTCTGCCAGTGGGCAGTGGAACAGAGACCCTTGCTTGTCCCAGCATTTCTGTGGGGCTCATCTGTAAGTTCACATGTGCTGGAAGAACTGTAGGAGACAAGAGGAGCTGCACGGACATCCTGCCCCGCTGCTTTGCTCTGAGAGTCTTCAGGTTTTCCTCCTGACACCCCAGAAACTTGGCATGCCTGCTGGCTTTCCCCTCCAAGAGCCCTTACAGATGCTCATAGCATTAAAGCAAACATTGCAGGGGATCCTGGGGTGATCAGCAGCAAGGTTTTGCTGTTGCAAATGAGGTGCATTCCTGTGTGGGAAGGCGGGCAGTGCCGTGATGAGAAACTGTCTCTCTGTTCCCACTCTCACAGGCTCAGCCCTTCACCTTCACACAGCAACAGCCTCTGTTTCAGGCAGGAAATAACCTGTGGGGACAAATGATCTTAATTATTAGGACAAAGATTACTTGTTTAAGTGCAGATTCTTAGTATTATTAAAGAAATAATCAAGATACGTTGTTGTAATTAAATCGAATCTGTTCTTTCCTCCCCAAAGATTTTCCTTTAAATCTAATTTATTATTTGGTTGGTTAATTAGTATTAAAGACCCAAAGAAGTGGCGGTTCACACATGATAAGCATGAGCTAGAGCATAACTGCTGTTACGGGCTTCCTGGGAAGCGGTCAGGTTACAGGCTCCCAAAAACAACGCTCTAGCTGACAAAATGTGCTCCTGCCGAAATAACGGAGGCACTAAGCTGATGCGGAAAAACTGCCTTCCTAGGCAGTAAAATATGTTCTTATTTGGTGGTACTGTGTGGTGAAAGCCTCAAAACATATGGTAGGATCAATTTTGGTTTTGGACACATGTTTTAATGCTTTTTAACATGCAAGCTTCATATTTCATTGGTCTTGGTAGATAAAAGCAAGCTGCTTGTCACACCCTGCTGCTTCGCAGAGGCTGGTTTTATATATGTGGACTTTGGAGTTGGGACAGACGAAGGGAATTATGTGCTGGCAGGAAAAAAAGAGATGCCCATCGTCAGATTGTGAATGGGAGAAATTAGAACATATACCACTTACGCTCTTTAAAAAAATTAAAAAAAAAAAAAAAAAAGGAAAAAAAAGGCTGGAAGTTCCCTTCATTATTTGAACAGAATATTACTTTTTTCCAGAAGAAAAACATGTTTGTTTGTTTGTTCTTGGTTTATTTTTATTGTAGCTGTAATTCTCTCTTCCTCTTAATATCTGAAGATTGGATATGTTTTCTAATAGAATAATTTTTGTTTAACCTTTGCCTGTGGAATGAAGTTTGTTTTCCTTTGCACCCTGAGATCTGTCCTTTTTACCAAAGGATTATATTACATGTGATTTCCCCTGGAAATTAGAGAGCAACCCTGCCTCTTCTGGGAAATGAGAGAGTAAAACCTAGTCTGTTTGACATATTGAGAAGGTTTTGCTGAACTCTTCTTCAGAATTGTGCTCCAATTTGTTTTAAATCAGCTTTAAAGTCAATGTCAATGTCCTGGTTTCAGCTGGGATAGAGTTAACTGTCTTCCTAGTAGCTGGTACAGTGCTGTGTTTTGAGTTCAGTATGTGAAGAATGTTGATAACACTGATGTTTTCAGTTGTTGCTCAGTAGTGTTTAGACTAATGTCAAGGATTTTTCAGCTTCTCATGCCCAGCCAGTGAGAAAGCTGGAGGGGCACAAGAAGTTGGCACAGGACACAGCCAGGGCACCTGACCCAAACTGGCCAACAGTGTATTCCATACCATGGGACGTCCCATCCAGTATAGGAACGGGGAAGTGGGGGCAGGGATTTCGCCGCTCGGGGACTGGCGGGGTGTCGGTCGGTGGGTGGTGAGCAACTGCACTGCGCATCATTTGTACATTCCAATCCTTTCATTATTGCTGTTGTCATTTTATTAGTGTTATCATTATCATTATTAGTTTCTTCTTTTTCTGTTCTATTAAACCGTTCTTATCTCAACCCATGGGTTTTGCTTCTTTTCCTGATTTTCTCCCCCATCCCACTGGGTGGGGGGGAGTGAGTGAGCGGCTGCGTGGTGTTTAGTTGCTGGCTGGGGTTAAACCACGACAGTCAATCATTGCCTGAATTCTCTTATTTCAGTCTACAATATACCTAGTAACTTGTAAGTCATTAATTTACAGATGCATATTTACAGATGCACTTGTATATCCTGTTACTCCTGCTGAAACTCCCTTACCATGGAATGGGAAAAATCCAGGAGGATTTTGCCACCATTCTCCAAGAATCTGTTTCCAGAACTAGTTCCAGTAATTTTGTCAGGAAGAAGTGGTTTTTTTAAAGCTACTTTCTACTTTTTTTTTTTTTTTTTCACAGAGAGCTATATACCTGTCAAGCACAGGTGCATAAGCATTTCTTTCTTCTTTTCACTAATGTCCCATTTAGTCTTGTCAGAGGATTTGATTTAGGCACTCCCTGTTTGCAGGGTGTTTTTTGTCTCCCAGGGCTGAATGCAAGCTGGACCTTGCAAAGAGAACCAAAGCCACAAATCTCATGAAGAAAAAGGAGCAATAGTTCTTTGTACTCCACGTACTCCATGCATACCTATCTTATCCCAAAACAAGCAACTCAGCAGACAATAAAAGCGCATGTTGCCAGGATCTTGCTTAGCTAGAGCCCTGAGATGGCCAAGCCACTTCTGCATCTTCCTGGTGCTGGTACTCTCTAGCAGGGCCTCTGTCTTGGTCTCTGGAGAGAGCTTGCACCTCTGCCTGGGTTTGGGTGCAGGCAGATTGTGTGTTTGTCTTGTTTTCTATACATTACTACTCATATCACTGAATTCATAATTAAAAATATTTGGGAAGAAAGTAAAGATTGCGTGGACTTAGATTTGAGGTGAAAACTGTATTAAAAATAGAATTTTATTAGAAAAAAGATTTTAGATAGCAAAAGCAAAGTGATTCATTCCCTTTTGAATGAGACCTTCATGACAAAAGGTATGTTTCATGATGAATGAAATAAAACTTGCCTTAAACTGCCACTTAGTAAGAGTATAAAACATATGCACTCAGGTTTAAATGAAGATGAACAACAAGAGAGAGTCTGAGAAGGACCTCAGATCAAACCTCACTGTAAGATTATATATACGAATAATTTTAGTATTATTATGGCGCATACCTTTCTGCAGGATTACAAGAAAACTGGTGTTAGTACCCAGCTAATTCACAAGGCAGAAAGAGACAGTGAAGAACTACACCTCCTTTCAATATTTAAAGGGGGCTTATAAGAAAGATGGAGACAAACTTTTTAGCAGGGTCTGTTATGACAGGACAAGGGGCAATGGTTTTAAACTAAAAGAGGGTAGATTTAGACTAGATATAAGGAAGAAATTTTTTACAATGAGGGTGGTGAAACACTGGAACAGGTTGCCCAGAGAGGTGGTAGATGCCCCGTGCCTGGAAATATCCAAGGTCAGGCTGGACGGGGCTCTGAGCAACCTGGTCTAATTGAAGATGTCCCTGTTCATTGCAGGGGGTTGGACTAGATGACATTTAAAGGTCCCTTCCCACCCAAACTATTGTATGATTCTTCCAGGACAGATGATCTAATACATAGACTGTGTATAGGAGACAGTGGGAAGTGGATAATGCCATTCACAGCCAAAATGAACACTCCCTAAGGAAGCTTTGCTGGCTGGCAGACGATGGATATAGTGGCATGATCCTCTCAGGAAAAGCAGCTATATCCAAACACTCCTTCTCAGCCTTCCTGCACCATTGGGCACTGTGGCCCAAACCCAGCACCTACGTCTCTCTAGGTTGGGCTACCCCTGCCAGAGCACAACCTTTAGGATTCCATTTCATTGCAATCTTTCCACAAAAGATGTAAAAAAATGCTGTAGGAGACACAGTCTTGCTGGACACGTAAGAAACACCTTGTCTTGCTGGAGCAGCTCTGGCAGCTGCTGACTGCAGCGGGAGCAGCTGCCAGGTGTTCCCACGCTGACCCTGGCTGTGATTGCAGGTCTAGCCTCTTTACTCCTGCAAAAAGAATGGCTGTGGGAAATAATGCCTTTTTTCCTTGTTGTTGCTGTTGTTTATTGGGTTTTTTAAAGGTATAAGGTTTCTTCAGTGTCATTTCTGTCCTAGCCCCATGATTCATACAAACGGTTCTCAACAGCCTTGGTGCATATCAGTGACAGAATCGGTTTTCATAAATTACTGCTCATAAATACATATAAATGCCTTTTTAAAATGTCTTCGTCCTCAAGACTTGACTCTTACTGCTTCATACAGAATATAATGCTCCTAACCAGGGCTGGAAATAAAGTGATTGACTGAAGCATGTATGGCTCAGCTTACAATGTTTGCCTCCTCCAGACTGTAGTGAGGTACCGCCAAGGCAGATGGGTGAATCTCTGCAGTGGATTAATCTCTTAATTGCAGCACTATTATTTTTCCCACTTAAATTTTTCTTTAGGACCTTCTACTGTTTCCTTATCTGTGCACCTGTAACTTAAAATCTGACTTCCCAAGGCAGGTGATTTTACAGCCTCAGTGACTGATAGCCTGTGAGACACAGAGTTTCCATCAAACAGCAAAAGAGCCCCAGCAACAGGAAGATTTCTGGAGGGCATGGAAACTTTACTCTCATGTATTTAAATGCAAAAAGCATATGTGATGAGCTGTCAAGGCCATGACAGAGGGACCTATCTGTATATCTCCTTTTGCTTCATGTTCCCAGGAAGAGCTCGGCTGCAGTCATGAGCGCGCGGAGGTCTGGGTGGCCACAGACAGGCAGATGCAGCTCATGCTAAGAGCCCTCCAGCCTTTCAGAAAAGGTAACTTTTATTAAAGCATAGTCTGCATGCTGCTGATGAGCAGTCAGGAGGTTTTGACAGAAAACTTTCCTTCTGGAAGTTGTTTGGTTTGAATATTTTTGGTTTAGATCTCATTTGTAGGCTGCTGAAGTGCACAAAATGATTGTGGCCAGATGCTTTCTCTGTCCTTTGTGCTCTGTCTGAACCTTGTAAACAAGCTATAACCCTCAAAGTAAATTTTGGTTTGCTTATCCTGGGCCTTGTTTTTGGTTGCCCGCCCCCCGCCCCAGCTGCTCAGGACTTGAGGCTGTTGCTTGTTGAAACAGAAATTTATACTTTTCCCCTGTTCCCATATTTCTTTCACTTTTTAGGAGAAGAAACTTGCAATTACTTTCTAGTTTAGATTTTGTTTGCTTGTTTGTTTTTTGAACTGTAGATTGCAAAAACAATTCTGCAAATGCCCAAACCTTTTAGGGTGTGCACCTTTTTCTACAGTAAAGCACCATGATGACTGGGCTGGTTCAGAGCCTGTTGCTCTGATGTAAGGGTACCTGATCCCTCATCTTGTACCGGCTGCCCGCTGCCCACGGCGGCATCTTTGTGAGAGGTCACGCTCCAGGGAGAGGAGAGCCTGGAAACAGCTTCTTCTCCTGCAGGAGCTGTATGCTTTCTCTGCTTTCAAACCATACTCGGTGAGAGTAGATTCTACCTTGATGGTTTTTCTCCTCTAAAAATTTAGTTTATTGCAGCTTAAAAATAAAAGGTTCAGCCTTGTACCTGTGCTATGCTTGAAGCATATATAATATTTCTCCCAGGCAAAACGAGACAGCAGTAAGCCCTGGCTGAGGCAACAGCGTATGAGAAGAAAACATGTTTAGATCAAAACATCTTGACGTACTTTTGGCAGGGAATTACAGCTGCCAGTGGGACATGCTCAGGAACATCTGAGGCTGCCTTACGTCCTGTGAATGGCCACATGGCGTAGGAGCACCCAGGCTGTTTCGTGTAGGGGATTACTTGGGTCTCAGAAGCACTTTGTACACCACCTCGGGGTCACTTTCCAGGTGACCTGTTCATCAGGCCAGTGCCTGGGCCACCGTGGGGCGACTGCTGCTGGCACTGGCCCGTGCACCTCTCCTCACCACGGCTGCCCCGTTCTCCCCTGGAAAGCACGGCCAGGGAGCGGTTTAGCTTTCTCCTCCAAAAGAAATGTGTCCTCGTTGCCCAGGAGCTGGGCTGGTGAGGCTGCCAGATCCCTTGCGACAGCGGCGGGCTGCCAGGCACCAGTGCAGGGCAATGCCTTCCCCATGCTGAATGGGAGGAAGAGGTGGTGTGTGGGGAACACCCTGTGCTGCCGGTGCGGAGGGGCCGAGGCAGCAGGCCACCCGCAGAGCCTTTGCACACCCTATTTCATGCAGCTCGGCAATCGGAAGGCTGCTCTCAGAAATGCTCACCGAAGGGCTTTGGCAGCCTTAGCTTTTGCTGATCCCCCTTGCTTGGCAAAATCCACAGCGGTGGGTGTTGGATGAATCACAGGTCCGGGACTGCTTTGGGGTGTATACACTGTGTGCCTGCTCCCAGCTCCTCTGGCTGTTCACCCGTGATCTTACAGCCTGCCCTTTCCACTGCCTCACGCAGCTATGCAAAACAGAAGCCTTTCCTCCTGGGGACTGAGGTCTTCTGTTGTCCAAAAATACACATTTCAACACGCATCACTTGTGCCGCTATTGCTGCTGCCCATCCAGGCCCTTCTAGAGAGGCTCCGCTTGCCCGGTCCCTGCTTCTGCTGCTTGATATTCTTAGCCAGAGAGACTTGCTGGAAACAGGCAGTCCCGTGAGCAGTTTCCTATGGACTTGCTTGGATGCATTTGTGTCTGCTGAGCTGCAAGCTCCATTTAAAGCAATTTTCCATGAATGGGGCATTCAGAACATCCCTCTCCAGAGTGGCCTCCCGAGTGTCTAGCAAGGGGTGGGCTCCCACTCCGCCACATCTCTCATTGGGGTCATTAATAGGCCTTTCCCCTTTCCTGTGAAATCTGTGGGAACTTAATTTTCTGCCCTCTCTTCTAAATGGGGCAGAAATAAGCCAGAGGCTCAACAGCAGCTCGGGAAGCAGGGGAACAAGGTGATGGTGAGCACAGACCCTGATTTCCTTAGGAAACCAGCCCAGAAACAGGATGAATGTATAAATAGAAAGAGGCTTACAGTTTTATCTCCTTTATGATAAAGCAGTGCCATGGAAAGTAGCTGGGTACAGGGAAAGAGGCTTTTCAGGACGTTAAGTTTCCTGCAGTGTTCAAGCGGGGACAATGCATTTCTTAGCTGGGTAAAAGGGCTATTTCAAAAGGCCTTTCCTCCCCCCAAAGCCTCGCAGCCACTCCTATGTTTCTGAGATTGCATCTGGAAGGAAACAAAAGATGCAAACACCAGACACAGTGTGTTAACCGAAAAAGATATTTTTACAGTCAAGCAGATGGCGAATAGAAACCTACCATAGAAACCAGCTTACGCAACTCTTCACAACCTGCGTGTGCCTGGTAAATACAAACCACCAGATAGAACAGCGAGATAGAGCTAGGCAAAACAGCTTGTGCTATTAAAACAGTGAAATAAGGACCACACAGTAATTTATAATGAACTTGCGAAGGATATGTAAAAATACAAAGGCAGTGATATAATCCAAGCGTTGCTTCAAAACCCTACAGTTATGGTTTCTGTTCATTTGTATGGCCCACCAAACCCTACAAATCAACAACAGTGATAGGAATAAGCCCTCAGTGGAAGCACGAGTCAGCCAGAGGTAAAGGTCCACGGCGGCTGCTGGAAGCTGTGCAGGCTGCGGCTCGGCCAGAGGCACAGAAAGGCAGAGCAAGCCAGCCTCAGCCTGGCTCTGCTCCTGGGTGGAGGGAAAAGCTGTAGGACAAAAGAAGAGGAGGCAAAGCTATGGGGGAAGAAGAAGAGAGCAAGGCTGCAGAGAGCACGAGGCAAGCGCCCGCTGTGCGGAGGTGGCTGCTCGGAGCCGGGTGCCGCAGCGCCGTGTGGGCATCGGTCCTCAAAGGGACTTTTGGAGCACGCTGTGTCACGAGGTCCCAGGCGGACATCAGACAGCACCGAAACCCAAGGCCACGGCAGAGCCACCGCGGCTTGTCCTGACTCCTTCCAGCAGGATGGTCCGGAGATAAGTGAGGACGAGGGCAGCTGAAGGAGAAGAGGCAGCTGAGAGATTTATACATCTTGTATGTTACAACATCTTAGAGGTTAATTATGTGGATTAAATGTTTACCACAAGGACCTGAGTTGTAAGGCAGGATTTAATGTTTGACAGCAGACAAGTTCAGCTAGGATATTCGTTGCAGCACATTAGCCACCTTCTATCTATTCAGGCTTTGCCTAAAGACTGTGGGTATTTCAGAAGGTAAACGCTGCTCAAAACAGCCCATTTTAGCTCACCTGCGTCAGCATTCTCGGTTATTACGGGTAGGAAAATATATACAAACTTTGAACTTTCCTGAAGTGTTTGGAGGGTATTTTCTGTTACTAGGATAATGGGATCCAGTCTGGCAAAGACTGGCATTTGAGCTTTACATATTGTGAACAAACCTGCTGATTTTACTGCTGGTTTCCTAACTCTCACTTTTTTCCCTAGATTTAAAAACTTTCATTTAAAACAGTCACTTGAGTCTCTCACATGGGTTGCATATACTGACAGCAGCTCTCCCGTGTCCACGTCTTTCCTTATAGAATCATATTTTTGATTGACTTGCACACAGAAGAAGCTCCCAGAGGAACTCGTTGAACCATATGGGTCCTATCTTTTGACATAACAATTATTGCCTGATAATAACACAATAGCAATAGCAGCATGTTTGGGAATCAACAGTGACATACTAATGAATGTTAATGCATTGTTTTAATTTACTACATTTGTTTTGTTGATGTACTTATTAACCTTCTGGTCTGTGGTTAATAAGGCATTCTATTTTAAGGTATTATTATCTGGGGGAAGAAGAGAAAAACAACATTGATGAAGTTAGACAATTTGTTCTTCGTTTCATTCACATTTTGCTTGGTAATTGACAGCAGATTTTAACCACGAACCCATAGACTGGAGGGACATTGATGTTATTTTAATAACACAGTGACAGAGGGACAGTTTTAAAAAGAGAATGCACAGCTTATTTTAGCTGTACAAAAGGACATTATGGCCAGGAAATGCCACTCATTGCACAAGGCAGCCCGAAGGGCTATACTGGTCACACAAGCTCCACGCTGCGCCAACCCCACGCCCAGCAGAGCCGGTGGCCACGATGGCCCAATTGCAGGAAGAAAACCAATGACAAGTGGAGCACAAGGCTGTTTTGTAGTGCACAGATGATCACCTCCCATGGGGGAAGGTTTCTTCCTCCCTGCTTTAAATTACTCCCTCCCTATTCTTCTGCCCTTGCATTGTCATGCTTTCTGGCTCCTATTGCCATACTGACGTGTGGCCCATCACTGTCTGCTCGGCTTGGTTCAAGCCATTTAACTGCAGCTTGTCATGGGATTTGGGGGTGCTGGGGAGAGGACAGAGGGATTTATTGGGAAAAGGAATAGCCTTAAGTGTCCCTCCTTTCATCCCCCTTTCTAGAAATCTTTTCCACTCTAGGTGAGATTTACAGCTGTATCTAAGGGTTATATTTAGGAGTACAACTTTCACTGACAAGTAGTGAGATTCATGTTTCTAAAACCTTCTGGCCTATTTGAAAGTTTCCCTTTTAGTGACTTTTATTGCCATGGTACAGAAAGCAGCATCCCTCTTAGCAAGGAAAATGCCCTCAGAAACTGGAAAGATGGAGCCTGGAAGTGTAATTTTCTAAGCTCAGACAGCATGTATCTGCTAGAGCCCCTACTCCACCTTAACAACCTTGATCAGCCTCACCTACCACCCCAAACACCCTTCCCGGGGGCCCTATTTAAGCACAGCCAGGGATAACTGTTCTCTTCCTTGGTGATGCTGCTCTCTAGCCTGGAGGGTTTTCTGTTTTTGCCCTGGCCAAGACCTTCCCGGGGAGAAAAGTCGTACCTCTCCAATGCTTCAGAAAGAAAACATAAGGTAGACAACAGTTTTACAATTTGGTTTCCTAAACTAATCCACCTTTTTTTATGGCTATGAAGCTTGCACTTGAGGCCTTGAGTTGCGTACTTATGCTGTGGTTTTTTGGAAGAGCTAAGGCCTGCTTGAATTGTATTATAATTCAGATGTCTAATACCCTTGAATTAATTTGGAGACCTCTCTTCTAAGCCTTCACTGTAATTCCATCAAAAAGATGCTTAACAATAGTATTTGGTGGTTGGCTCTCAGGTGTATGTAGTCTCTGTGGTTCCCAAAAGAACATTATGTTTTTATTTCCCATTAAGCTTTCTTTTAAAAGTTTTCCTTTTAAAGAAAGGAAAAATTTGTTGCATGTAGGGTGAGGGGTCTGGATTTTATATCACTGTTTTTAAAAGCATGTATGTATACAAAGCACAACTTGCCATTTCCAGCAGCTTCCTCTTGTACTAGAACAGCTGAAGGAAGGGGAAGAAAATAAACAACAAAGGTAGTAGGGTGTTTCAGTTCGTTTAATCTCTAAGTTGTTTCAGCCATTTTTTCAGGCACTAAATATTCTCTTGTCTGAATTGGGAAAAACATATTCCTGACAAATCAGGTCACTCTGAAAGAAGGTCTTTCCCTTTTTCTGGGGTCTGTATTTGGGTGTTTAGTGACCATGACTGCACACCCCTACTCAAGCAGCTCTCTAGATAGGATCTGTGTCCCTGTCTTAGGCTTGGGAACTCCCCCCAAAAGGCTGTGTTTGAGTAATAGCCCCAGATTTTACATTGAGACTGCAAAGTTCTGGGACAGGAACATGCATTCAACATTCATACATGGGCTAAATACATGTGCTTTGGAAATAGTAGACCTCACCAGTCTTTTAGTGACTGGATGCATACAAAGGCTGTTCGTTCCTTCCTTCTGTTCACAAATGCCAGCAAGAGAATGAACAGGCTAAACCAGAAACACTTTATTCATTACACTTAATTCATTATGCTGGACTCTCAAATTATCCCTTCTCACTCCTCTTTCCTCTGAGGCAACTGTTTATTCTATACCCTGCTGGTGCAATTAATGAGAAAAACAAGGACAAGTTAGGTCCACTTGTGCTGCCTAATGCAGAAACCCCACAACTTTCCAACAGACGCAGCGGGAAGGAAAGATATCTGTGTGCTTCGTCTCTTGGAACAGTGATAGCTGCAGCCTGAAAGTGTTGGCATTTGATCTGTGCTCAGGAAGTCCATCTCTAATCTACATAGGTTGCCTACAAAAAGCAGTTGTACTGTCAAGTTACCATTCTTACTACAAAAACAACCGCTTTCCAAAAAACTTCAGACCTAACATGTAATAGAACGTAACTCCAAAATATTTAAGAACTTATTTTGCCCCATAAAGTAATTCCTCTAAAAGGAAACATACAAATACTAGTTTTGAAGTTTTTTCTTTTGAGACTTTCAGGTAAGTGTATTATACAACTACCACCTGACTTTTTTCAGAGGTATGCACACAGTACGTTGCTTTTTCTTCAAAACCTTTGATTTCTTGGAAGCTGTATTGATCCATGGTAGAAAAACACGTACAATTCAGTATGGTTTTCTTGTAATTCCTTATTAATTTCTACCCAGATTCTAGTGCCTGTCTCCTACAAAGCAAGCTTGGTACAGCACATCAAAGACAGAATGATACAGCATTCTTTTATCACTGTTCAAAGTATCCTCCAGGTTTTTGAAGATCTGACCTGAATCAAATAATTGCAGTGTAGTGGTATTTTTGTTTTGCTCTATGATATGCCAGGTTGAGTAAGGAAACATTTTAAGGGTCACTTCAAAGAAACCAAAATGTACTCTTTTGAAATTATGCTCTATAGGAAGGATGCTGAAGACATGGCAATTCTGGCTACTGTGAACATGAAACTCAAGTGAAATCTCATAGAGCTTGGAGTTATGTGACCAAGAACCAAAAGGAGCTTGTGCAAATCCCTGTGAATTGAAAGGCTAAAGCTAACATGTTAGAAACATGACAAATGAGTGTATAGTGGGCTGTTTATGAAGTGGGAAGGAAGGTGAAAGAACTGACTTTGTCCTGTCTTTAAGACTAGATTATGTTTCACATCATATTATTTCTCTTAACAGTGCTTAGAAAACAGACAAATGTATTGGTAGACCTCAGATAACACCAGAAATGTAGTCTCATGTCTATTTCTTTGAGCTCTTAATTTTTCCTGTCATCAGGACTGAAATGCATGTTACTTAACAGTGCTCTTCTGTGCACACTCCTTTGTTTTCTGTTTAAATGTTTGATAAGATATGTTAGTCCAAATTCATTCTTGGATAACTGAATACAATGAGGCCGATGTGTGGATTTCAGGTTCATCCCACTGCAAGGGAAAGGCATCTTTGCAAAGATCAAAGCTTAATTCTTTTTACATTGTCTTTGAAACCTGGAAGAAAGTGAGTGGTCCTGGAGATTGAGACAGAGGTCTGCTCTCCAGCAGCTCCTCTGCATGTTTATGTTGCTCAGTAGTTTGCCTCCCCACACTCTTTCTCCTTGTGAGAAAGTGGTGTAGGAAAGGACTGACAACTTGCGTGATCCTGCTGTGTAATAGCGCACAAGTCACTCAACTCTTTCTTACTTTTCTCACTTGGAGGCAACAGTTTCCCTGATCTGAGCACAGCTCTAAGTACAAGACAACTAATGTTTGTGAAATACCAGCAAAAGGGTTCATAGCTCCACTAACTGAAATGGATTTGTGCAGATTTAAACTTCCAATAATACTGGTCTGGTGATCATGTTGAGCTTGGGAGGTAACCAAGTGTTATAAAACACAAACCAATGTAACCAGCATGACGTAGTGTAGGCTGGAGTCATTAGAAGGAGAAAAGTCTAGTCAAAACAACTTCAGGAGTTGTTATTACCAAACAGACTGATAAGGCTCTCTTCCATCAGAAAGGGATGTGACAGCGTACAGAAGTATTTTGTCATTCACATCTAGAAAAAGAGAAATGTGTTGTTTCAATCCTGTGACAACTCTTCATCATTGCTATATATTAAGAACAAATGTCATCCTTTTCACAGCTTTCTCCGGAACAGCCAAATAAACTGGGTGTATTTATAGTCTCTTGAAGAATACAGGCACTGGTATTTAAAGTGCAGTTGGTGATTCATGGAAAACTGATAAACATTAATTTCAAAAACAATGGTACTGAGCACTTGCATTGTGTTCCCTGTAGCTGCTGTTTCTTGTATCTTACCACTTAGTCATACATCCTGAAACACCCAGAGATCTTCCCTGTGGTACAGATTTGTTTGTGTCATGAATATCACTATTCTTTTTAGATTACTTGTTTTCTTAATATTGTACTTAATATGCCCATGAAATAATACTTCTGTCTCTAAAAGATGAATTTGTGATCATCTCCACTGAGATGCTGGTAGACTAGCATCATCATAAAATTTGCTACTATCATAAGTGACACCTGCTTTGGCAGTTTTACAGAGCTGTAGGAATTTATTAGGCATGAAAATAATTTTTAACCCTAGGCTGGTCCTTCAGTATTACAGCTTAGGGTTTTTTTTGCTTTTTACTGCCTGTGCCATGTCTGTCCTGAATAAACATAAGATGCCAGAATGGGCAAACCAGAATCTTTCCTAGGCATTTAGTGCTGTGCAAAAGGTGGTTATTTTCACTTGAACTCATTTCCTGAAACATTATATAACTTTCTTTGTTGAGCAAAGATAAGAGGCTAAACACAGTTGGTACTAATCTCTCCTCTAAATTAAAACAATGAGGAGTTAGGCTCTACAGTAGAAAAGGGGGAAGTTAGAAACTGCAATTTTTAATTCAATCATAATTTCATCCTCTGAGTTTCCAAAGAGTTGTCATGAGTGTACTCCTGAATAAGTGGTTATAGGTGGGGAAACAGGGATTTAGAAAAGGGCCTGGGGGGATTTTTTTGTTGCTGTTTCAAAAAATGAAAAGAATTGACAAGGGTTTGGTGATCCGATTCATGTGGGACTAGAAACCGCCTTCGTGTGCACCCTGCCCAGGAACCTGGGTCCCCAGCTGACGGATGACAGTGTCCATGGGAGAGCACACGCAGACTGAGGGAATGGGCTTTCAGGTACATTTTTGTAGCATATTCTCCCTGGTGGTACAAGGTCTCCTTTCTGAATCTGGAAGAAGAGGTTTTGGACTCTGGGTTTCCCTATGTGGTGAGTGAGTGCTCTCACTGATGAGAGAGGAGCTGCAAAGGCCCTTCCCTGTCCTCTCCTCTGTGGTTAATGCTTAAAGTCTCTTTTGTGCCTAACCCCTTGGTTCCCAGTGCTCTCAGCCTCATGACACAATGCCTGTAAACCAAAGGTATACTATGGCCTAGGATGATTTTTCTTTTTTTTTTTACTTACTGAATGTTGTTAATGTTTCTTTTGGGTCAGTCCCAAGAAATTATTTTCCCAGAACAATTTTAACCTGTTTCCTGTTCAAAATATGTTATATGTAGCTAGTATAATCATATCTAGACTGGATACATTGATATGTCATTGATCATTGGTATGATTATACCAATTAAGGATGTTGTTTCTCCCCACCAGATATACCAAGCCAGAGTAGCATTCTGATAAGCCATTTAAAGATGGATTATCCAGGGATGGGTCCCTGAGAACCATACTCAGAGAAGATGCCAGCGAAACTGTTAATAGGAAAGCATAGCAGGATTTATCGGCCTTGGAAGTGAATTGGCCTCCAGAATGCCGGTCGTTGGAGATAGTTGCGCATGAGTCCTTGGTTGTGCTATATTTGCATGAGAGAAGACCGGATGGTGGCTCTTCCTCTGGTGCAAAGTTGCAGTTGAGAAGGTGAGGAAGGAGCTTTTTTATTGTCTATAAAACCCGGGGCTTGCTTTCAGTGTGGTGTTACGGTCCCAGTAAACAGGAGCTGAGGGATCATCTGTCTGCTGAGGCATGAGACTGGCTCACACCACTGGACTCGGTCAGGATTTAATGAGTAACTTCACAAATGTTAATGAATGTAGAAATGTAGTCTTCCTCTGGGTACTGCTGCGGGCTGCATTTGGCTGCTTGCTGTATCCGAAAATGTACCTATAGAGGGTTAATGCAGTTCTAGCAGTAAGCTGTGCCTGTTAATTGCAGCCCTTTGCCCTCCTGAGTCTGTGCTGCTTCCTGAACTTGGATCGGAAATGACAATGAGGTAATTGTTTAAGTGAAAGCTAATTACATTATTATTGTATGTTCACTGGCCAATAATATGTACTGCTTGTCATAAATAATAGTGTTGGAAAGGAATGCCTGGATCAATTCAATTCACCCTCAACATCAAACAACCTACTTTTCATCTTTGCTGTGTGTGCATACAAAGCAGCAAGCTCATTCCTTCAGCTCTGTCGTCTCCTTCTGTCAATGTTTAGAGGGAGGAAAACAGAGAGGGGCAGCAAGACCTGCTCAAATACATGCAAGCTGGTCTGAAAGAAGGAGTGAGAATCCTGCTGCACTTCAATGTGAATTGTCAAAGGAGTTATTTTTATCAAAGGGCTTGCATAAAACTATATTTGTAAACATCTCTATTGTTTGTGAACAATAGAATGCAGCAAGTAATGGAGGGAAAATTATGAACGAATGGGTGTAGGTCTTATTTCTGCTCAAATTTTGTTTTCTTTTAAGATATGAAACTTGCGTTATCATAGCAGAAGAATGTTTTTTGTTAGGACTTACCTTCCCACAGCAAATTTAGAAACTGTGTCAGATCCTACCGGTGATAATTACTATAGATTTAATGACACCCATAGCTTATGGACTCTGGCCACAAAAGTGGATTTCTCATGTCCTGGTGCAAAAGATATGAGAACTTTAAGGGTGCCAGTTACACATCAGTAGTATGCAATGATTTTAAGTGTTGCTCATTGGCAGTGGGGAAATCCCTTGACACACATGCTTTGGCAACTTGGAAGAGATCATAGTTAGCATGACAATCCTGTGAAATTTCTGAAGCATATGAGGTAAACACCATCTTCGGACAATGCTAGCCACAGTTTGAAAAATCACTTTGGGTATGTGAAAGTATAAACTGAGGTATTTTCTATACTACTTGTATATTTTCCTGCTGGGAAAAAATACATATCTGACTTTTTTAATGTATCTCCTTTACCCCTCCATGGATTGCCTTCCCCCTGTGCTGAAGGGATCCCAAGGGCCAGGCTGAGAGGGCACAGATGTTCTGGAATAAGGTAACCTTCCTCTCCTACCAAAGCAACTCCTTTCTCTGCCTGTAGTGTAGGGAACTCTCCTCATCTTTTCCAAGCACTGTTTAAATACTTCACATTAGATGTATATTGGGTAATGTGCACTACTCTGATGAGGCGTAGGCATGAGGTAGGTTCCGCAAGGGGTAACTCTGAGAAGACTTTCAGTTTTGGGGTATGCTCAGTAGTTGAGTGCAAGTACTCAATAGCAGCTTTGGTCTCAAAAGCCTACAGCCACTGAAGTGGCCCTGGGGTTATGAGGACCAAAATTTTTTCTTAGGCAGAAGTGTAAGAATCTCAAACCCACAAGAAGAGTCAGCTTGATTTTTTGTTGGTGTTGCTTACTAGCTCATCCTTGCATCCATTGTCATTAGGGAAATTCACTTTTGGGACAGCCTCCTGTTTTGGCATTTTTCCCTTCCACTGTAATTTTTCCCTCTCTGTTTCTGGTTCTTTCCCCTATTCTTGATCAGTCTTTCACTTATTTTTTTCCATGTTTTTCCCCACTCCCTGTATCAAAACCTAACATTAGAATCATCATAGTTAGGCTTCAACAGCCCAATTAGATTAACAGCATGTCATCGTTTTCAGACTAAATCCTGATTTGTATGATGATAATGTATTGGACCATATACTAGTTCCTGGTGGGTTATTTTCATAAATAAAAGTACCAGTATCCTGCTGAGTTTCTGTTTTTGTCCTGTTTGTATAATGAAAGGTTAGGCTCCAAATAAGCCTTCTGGAGTTAGGTGGAAATAGTGAAGTAGGACAGATACCCGATATCACTGTCCTACATTTACAGGTGCCTGTATGACATAAGATACACTGGGTCTCAAGTAGACTTTTGCAACTTGTGTTGAGTATTAGGAAAGCAGGGTTGGATGTAGCAAGCCAAACTGGAAAGAGCTTGTTAGTTGTGGGAAGTAATGTTATATTTCTTCTGGTCACTCTTGTGTTGCTTTCACATCCTATTTCAGTCTATGAATAGCTTCCAAATGAATCTGAAAGCTGTTTGTACACAGAGCCCACACGGTTCCCATACTCTGTCTTCCTCAATCCAACCATAAAGGTCGTACCTCCTGCTGGTGGACATTGCTGGTTCCAGCAAAGATAGGTTGTTGTTCTCCTTCACTCTTGCCCTTTATTAATCTCTCTTCCATTTCCAGTGGGAGTATTTCCCAGGAACTTATAAAGTAGAGAAATTATTGCTAGGAAGTGGCAGAATTGTGGTATTGTCACCTGCCTGAAAGAAGCCCTAATTGATGGCTCTCCAGTAGAAAACCACTTTGATTTTTGTCTTCAGATATAAGTTATACTGAAAATGTCAATCAAGTCACGTGTATAACTTTCAGAGAATTCACCGTAGTGAGTCTAATATGTACCTCCTGGCAAGATGTTTAATGCTGTTAAGCATACCTTTAAATTTCAATTCATTGTAAGCTGATGAAAGAAAAGAATATTTTCACTGGAACCTGCCTATGGGCTTAGACTTGGAAATGTCCATTTCCAAACGGATGTCATAGACAAATGGCTATGAGGACCTCAAGGGATTGTCTTACATGCTGTTTGCTGCCCTGCATCAATTTCCTATGGGGAATTACTTGAAATATTTTAGGCAACTAACTGGAACTAAAATTAGAAAGGGACTGCGGAAGAACAGAATTTCTACTTGCAGTCATTTTTGGGAGTGATTGCAGCCCCAGACTTGTAATAGCAGATCCTGCTCTGTTTGTTTATCCTTGAGGGGTTCAGCTAGATCAGCCCGAGATACCTGTTAATGTTACGAGAGGATACAAAGGTGGTGCAATGCTCGCATTGCTCCCACAATAATGGCAGAAAGGAAAGCAGGTGCATTTTGAATGCATGTGGGAGAGGTCAGCTTGGAAAATTGTCCTCCTGGATAAGAAGCAAGTTAGCAAGCTAAAAGCTTGTCTCCCTGGGAAAACCAGTTGTACAATGCATGTGTTTTAATGTTGCTTAAATAATTCCCATCAGAAGTCAATTCTGATTAAACCAAATATAAGTGGCCTGTCTTTGGTTTGGAAGTGAATTCAGCTAAACTAGCAACTTACATTCTAAGTGAATTTGTCTGCAAAGGGAGCAAAGTGGTTTAATGGAGCCATTTCTAACGAGCTAAGCGTGTGAGCGGCTGTTGCTTTTACTCTCCATGAGAAGAACGTTGTATACAGACTTTCTTTATTAAATCCAAAGAGAAGTAAAAGCATTGGAAGCTTTTAGCATGCCATCACTAGGTCTGACCCTTATCCCTCCTGTAGCCTTGATTTCACCTGATGGGCTTTGTCTCTACTCTTTTTTTAGCTAGAGGTTTAACACCCACTTTTTTTCTCCCCATGGTGAAACATGTCCTTTTGTCAATGAAAATAAAGCCTAAAATTATTGCAAATGTACTTTTGTCTAGATGTCTGTGCATATGCTTCACCTTGAAAAAGCAGTGAGTTCTAAATTATTGAATGAGACTGACTCTGCTAAGGATGCTTGTGATTTTTTTATGGGATCAGCTTTAGTGTTAGTGGATTTCTTTTCTAGAGTATAGCTTAGTGATGGTGCTATGTATGTAGTGATATAAATCACAGAATCATAGAATCATAGAATCATTTTGGTAGGAAAAGACCTTCAAGATCATCGAGTCCAACCATTAACCATGCCCCCTAAACCATGTCCTGGAGTACCCTGTCCACTCGCTTTTTGAATACCTCCAGGGATGGTGACTCAACCACTTCCCTGGGCAGCCCATTCCAACGTTTGACAACTCTCTCAGTAAAAAAATTTTTCCTAACATCTAACCTAAATCTCCCTTGCCTCAACTTGAGGCCATTTCCTCTTGTCCTATCTCCAGACACCCGACAGAAGAGACCAACACCCACCTCACTACAACCTCCTTTCAGGTAGTTGTAGAAAGCGATAAGGTCTCCCCTCAGCCTCCTCTTTTCTAGGCTGAACAACCCCAGCTCCCTCAGCCGCTCCTCATAAGACTTGTGCTCAAGGCCCCTCACCAACTTGGTTGCCCTTCTCTGGACACGCTCAAGCAGCTCAATGTCTTTCCTGTAGTGAGGGGCCCAAAACTGAACACAGTACTCGAGGTGTGGCCTCACCAGTGCCGAGTACAGGGGAACAACCACCTCCCTGTTCCTGCTGGCCACACTGTTCCTGATACAGGCTAGGAAGGGATCAGACAAATAATCACTTGATAGCTGACCCACGTAGCTGATTACATGCATGCTCTTACTACATCACAGTCACAAATCAGTGAGGTCTAAACATGAATAAAAGAAGGAAGCTAAATTTTTCTTGCTTTGTGACAAAAGCAGACTAAGAAACATGTACCTGAATTTTTAGCATCTGATGCATGGTAAATTGTTGGAGTTGTTTGTGTGCAGAGCAGAGTAAAACTTTTTTTTTTTACTCAGATTGGCTGACCAGATTCGGGGGAGGGGAAAGGACATCTTTGGTTAGCTGAAACATTTCACTTTTTTTAAGTGGCTACACACTTTAAAAAACAAGTAGCTGAATTTAAAAATAAAAACATTTAGAATTGAAAAAGTAGTAAAAAGTGCTCTGTAGTGCTATGGTTGTTGGTAAATTATTTTTAAAGAAACTGAGAGGTGTGTAGGGAGAAGAGTGCTGAAGTTATTTTCCACTCTCAGTCAAGTTAAAAATTAAGGTTAAGATCTTTGCTAAGTTTTAGCACATCAGTATTTCCCTTTTTCAACACTTATTCAAGCAGACTTTAAGAAAATACTGCTATAATTGATATTTTAATTGCTTTTTCATGTGCTTTGGCATGTTTCAAGTTTCTTTGCTTTATCATGCAAAATCCCTATTAAGGAATATTAAAACCAATTTCCTTGAAATCATTTCTTTAACAATAGTTACACTCTGAAAGGAAGTGTAGCAACTAATTGTACTTTTTACAGATAACTTTTTCTGTTTTCTTTATGCTGTCATACTTATGCTTTAAGACTTTTTAGTGAATTTAGGGCTTAATCTAGAAATGGCCTAATTTGCCATACTATGGGAAGAAGGGATAGCAGAGAAGTCCTGGAGTGAGAAAATAATTAAAATGCTAATGAATCTGGCCCAAGCAAAGGTGTTTACCAAACAGACATGAAGGGAAGAAGTGTAGTTTGGAATTGCAATAAGAGATCAAAAGATGTCTGACATGTGATTGCAAAAGGAAATTAAAAAATATATTTATTAAATCATAATTAATTTAATTAAAGGTTTTGTAAAACAGATACAGAAGTAAGCACAGAAGTGGATGATGCAGATGAATGTTTGAGATGAGCAGCTGATGTAATGTTTAAACATGTTAATAAAAATATGGGAGCTTTTCTCTGCCAAGAATGAGGGGATTTTTTTCTGTATAAATACAAAGTGCTGATCTGTGGAGACAAAGAAGGACTAAGCAGAGACATACATGGATTCTTGAGAGGTGGATTTGCCAAAGTTTCCCTCGTTACTGGCGTGTCTCAACTGAGATGGGACAAACTCTTGTTTATCAAAAGACACTTCTCCTGTCTGGATCTCCTGGTGCTAAGCTCCTTAATAACTGAGCACCTAAAAAGTGGCCTGGCTTTGCTAGAAGGAATGCACCAGGGAAAATGGAAGAGGAGGAGGTTGGCTTACTGATATCAGGATTGGAATTGGTACTATTTAACTTCAGCTCACCTGGCCATGGGAAGCAGACAGTGACCCAGCAGGTGACACCACCTTTCTTGGTCATCACTGAAAAGGTGATCAATTGCTCTAGAGGGGGTTGTAACCAAAGCCATAAATAGTGGTACCTTCTGTGCATAAAATAGAGACAGTCAGGAGCTGTGAATACATCCTGCCTGAATCCTCAAGGTTTAAGTGGGTATTTTGTGGCTCAGTCACTCTAGTCACTCTAGAGTCACTCCTCTCCCAGGATGGAGAGGTTCTGCTTCTGCTGTACAGGGACTCCAGTACAAGAAAATCTTTGGTCATTCTCTCGCTGTTTTCATCTCAGCGGCTATTTTCAGACCAAAAATGATGTGTGTAAATTGTTTCACCCTCAAAGCAAGAAGAAGCTTTTTTTGCCAAAATCAACAGTGGGTTTCAAAGCCTTCCAGGTTCCCTGGAACACAAAGGCTGACTCAGAGCCGTGACTCACCATCAGGAAGCAGCAAGCTGGGGACCTCCTTATCTGCTTTCATCTCTGGGGTGTGGGAACCAATGGCAGGGTGGGGTGGGGCGGGGTGCATGTCGGTGGAAGAGTAGAGGAAAGGTTAAATATTATGGCAGGTTCCACTTCTTTGGAAAAGGACTGGGAAACAGTCATCCTTTCTTATGTCCTTCCTTACTAGCAGCTGGAATTGTTTTAATAGGGGAAGCATGTCAGCACTGTAGACCCATTGATAGTTGTACAGTAAATCAGTCCTAGGGTGAATTATTTATGTGCAAAGCAATAGATTAATTTTTAAAGTTTTACAGGTGATGAGAGTAACTCCAGGCACGCAGGGAACTGTCACTGCTAACTTTGTAATGACTCTGGGCTCTGTCAGTCTGCTCTGCCTGGCTTTATTGCTGTCACTGCATCTTACTCCCCACACGCAGCCCTGCCAGCACAGCAGGTGACTTGTGGGTGAGATTGTGCAGGGCTTTTGCACCTGACTTCGAAAAGGCAACTTTTGTGCCTGGATAGCAAAATGAGAACTTCCACTGGGGCTTTTTAAAAGCAAAAACATGCTCCAGGGCCTGGGATTTTACCAGTGAATAATGAGGCATAGCGTCTCTCTTGGCAAAAGGTGCTGAAGGATGCAGAGAACTTCCTGCCTTTAGGCCTGTCTGCACTATGTGCTCCTTTCAATCCTTCCCTGCTTTGAGAGTAAATAGTTACTTTAAGCTTCAGAAGATGCTTAATGGCTTTTCCTTTCACTTCCAGTGCTAGGCAATATTACCCAGTTATTTCATTGCTATCACTGTTATTGGCTTCCTGACAAACTGTCTGGTGACTGGTCAGACCTCTGCCCAGCAGCAGATGTTCTTGCATTGCTCTTTAGTGGGCTGTGCATCTCCTCCCTCCTATCCCTACAAATTAAGGGTTTTCCTGACCTCATTGCTTATGGCCCAGGATGAACGACCCTCTCTCATCATGCCCTGGATTAGCTATGAGGGCTCAAAGATTTCTTTACGGCCTGGCTTGTGTTTCACTTGCCTGGAGCTTCCCACGCACCTGCCTCTTCTCAGATCCTTTTGCTAATCGGGTCATGCTTCAGACACGTTGCTAGTCTCTGTGCAGGCTGGGCTTTCCCTTTCTCACTTTCTCTGTCTCATGTAGAAGCATGTGTCTGGGGTAAGGGAGGGTGGTGTGTAAAAAAAAAAAAAAAATACCACAAAGCAACCTTTCTTCCTTTGGCTGGGACCCAAGGAGGCAGATGTTCCTGGGAAATGGCTGCTGTAGGGCAATCCAATGGAGTAACTGCAGCTCTTGCAGACACACCCAAACCAGCTCAAAATGAATTTGCCCAAGTAGTAATTGAGCCCTGGCCCTCCGTGTTTGGCTCAGGCTGCCACACATGCTCTGCTGCTGGGGTTGGGGTTAGCTCTCCTGCAATGGCCCCTGCTGCACTCCCCGGCCAGGCTGCGATGGAGATGGGCCCTTGGGCACCCTCTGGGGCAGCTGCTCCCTTGGATTCCCCTGCCAAGAGGGCTGGCTGGTCCTGCAGGCGAAAATGGAAGGGAAAAATAGGAGAGGAAATACCTGCTGTTTATACAGGGCTCAGTTCAACACTGTGTGGTGCTTTGGGCAGTTATTTACACTGGGACAAGCAGCAAAGGATTTGCTGCTGTTGTGTTAGTAGGGCTTGATCACATTTGGGAGTGGTGCAAATGGCTTCATGGGTGAAAGGGAATGGTGACTTGGCTTACAGCAAAGTAGACTTTAAAAGGTATCATCTGTGCTTTCCCTCAAACATCAGTTTTGGTTTGGCAACCCTAGAATTACCTGCTCATCTCCATTTAGTGTACATAAGTGTATGTGGGAATTTTAGATTTACTTGTTCATAAGTGCCCTAAATCCCATCTCTATAGCAACATTTGTAGAATAAAAGTATATGCTTTCTAGTGTAAACTTAATTTTGTGAGCTTTAAAGCACCCCAGCAAGGCTACCCTGTCATGCCCTGTCCCAAGCGTCAGCAAACCAACTATTTGATTGACTCCATTATGTCTGCAGCAAAAAATAATGTGCACTCCTCTGTCTTCTTCCCTCTTTGAAATCAAAGTTTTACCAAAAAGATACAATGTTCATAGGAATCCTGTTGGGAGCAAGAAGAAATATGTGTTTTAAGAGAATTAGTAACTTTCTACATGTTTGCAGCTCTTCCAGGCACTTCTCTTTTCAAGTCCTATTACTTCCTTTTCTTGATCCTTTGTTGAAGGTTATAATCCCATGTTTATATCTGTCTGTTGCCATAGAAATAACTGATGTTGCTAACTAAGCTCGAAACTTCCTTGAGGCATAAAGGAAAGGGCTATTCCTTGTAATTGTTTCATCTGTGTGAAAATAACAGGTCTCCAGATGGATTTCTCTTCAAAGGTCATGAATTTTAACTTCTCTACCATAATGTGAAAGAAGTGAGGTCCTTTTAGTGACATGACACTTAGCTTTCTCCAAACAGCAGGTCTAATAGTGTGCTTCTGCATCCTGCCTTCCCAACTGGCTTCAGCTCTGCCTCAAAGGGACCAAAGGATGGGTCAAGCTTTCTGCTCATCAAAGCTTTGCTTTCGCTATTGATACTGCAAACACTTGTCTGTCAGCAATCCGCCTAAAAAGTCAATACTCCTTTCAGAAGGAGCTTATATGGTCAGTGCAATGTCAATACTCTTATTGCTGACCCAGGATTTGAATAGAAAGCCTGCCAGCAAATGTGAGGTGTGACCATCCCGTTCCCGGGTCCCTTGTGCTTGTTTGCTTCTGAAAGTCCTTGTTTCTGTATACTGCTGTGCCACTGTGTCTTGTTCCCACCTTTGAAAGTCAAAATCTAGAGCTGATGTCTTTAGCTTGCCTTTATGCTCTGTTTGAGATGTGTTACTGCAAACCACCTCAAAATTTAGACAAAAACTAGCTATAGGAGGGAAACCACAGTGGCACTTATATTTAAAGCCTCATAATGTCACATTTCACTTGCCTTTTTGCCTGGAAGTAATGAAATGGTATCACTTTTTTTGCATTTAGCTTATGGAAAATGTTAGTTTTATTTACGAGGGGGTGGTTTAACTCTCTTTTCCATTGTAGGGAGAAACAAAGCAAGGTATCATACAAAACAATGCAAATTTAAGAGGAAGTTTCAGGCCCTTGGGAAGGCTGCTTAACATCCAGTCAGTGTGCAGTGTGGAAACCATGGTCACCTTTGGGTAGAACAATCTCTAATTCAGCAGCTACTTAATGAAATAGGGCAGTTGTATCTGAGTTTGCAGTCTCTGCTCTACTAATTTTGGATAATCCCGGTCACTGAAAAATAAACCAAGCCCCTTCCTGGCAGGCTTGTGCAGTTGTGGGTAACCCTTTATCTCACTGGTCTTTGAAGCACCATTTCATAAATCTTTCCTCTTCCCTTTTTGTCCCTGCTCTTTCCTGAGTTCTGCTTTATATCTTCTCCCTCATCTGTCAAATGAAGCCATACCAATTTTTTTACAGTCCACCTGTTCCCCCTCTATTCTACACTACCTCAATTCTTTACCATTTTTTTTCTTAAAACACTGCAGAATCAATGACGTGGGTTCAAAATGTCAATAGTTCAACTGCACAGCTCAAGATTTATTATAACAAACATTCTGGGATATAAACTTTATAGCTGTTTGGGGGCGTAGGTAAATATCCTGCATGTGGGTAAACTGAGGTAATGAGATTTTTTCAAGGTCACAAATAATTCAAAGGCAAAACAAGCAATAAAAAAGATCCTGCAGTAAGCTGAACTTCTCCCTATACTAGCCCCAGGTTTAACTTTCGATTTAAAATTGTCTGCATTGTAGCAACATGATGTTCGTGATATGGAAAGAATAAGGGAAACAAGCAATGTGATCCTTTGAAAATTGTTAAATAAAAAAGCAGTGTTGCACTTTGGTCATGATAATCTGTTTGGATGTTCCTTTTCTGTTTTTATCTTTATTGCATTGTGTAATTTCATCAATCTTTAAAACCAGATAATGAATGTATTTGAGTCAACGTCCCCACAGCCCTTTGGCCAGGCTCCTATGATGGGTGCTACTTTCTTGGGTCTGGGTCGGAAAAGCACCTGGAGGTACAGTAAGCCAGGGGTAGGGTGTTGCTCCAAATTTGCAAACACTTTGTTGTTCCAGGCACGCTCATGCTCATTTTTTTTTTCCTGTAAGTCCTGCGATTCCTGCTTGTGAAAACACTTATCTCTGCTTGTGGCATCAAATATTTGGGTCATGACAACCTTGATAGAGGTCAAACAGTTTCAAGTTTTTCACCACAGCCAGAAGAGCCCATTTTCCTCTTAGTCTTTGCCTCACATTTACATCAGGATTAGGAAGAGGGACCAAAATGGTGGAAGAAGAAGGACAGGAGGAAGGTGGAAGAGACAGCAGTGGTGGGAGAAATGTGTGATGCTTCTGGTCCAGTTGTTTTGGGTTGTGCTCAGAGAGGCCTGTCCTCCTGCAGAGCTGGACACTGTTTTGCTGTAGCATTTGTATCCACAACCATACTGACCTTAAAATATCCAGATGTCTCCATATTTTGTGTGTTGACCTCACAAAAACAAATCAATGGTGCTGGAAAACACTTGGTTTAGCACATATTGGGAATAACAGTTGCTTTCTGTAACTTTAATTGCAGAGCTCTTTACAATGTGCAAGCGTTTGGGTTTGGCTTTTTTTTTTTTCATTTTTAGAGTACTGACCTCTTCAGAAGTAGCAGGATGTCAGCATCCACACTGATTCCTAATTTGACCATCAGCCACCAATTTTTTGGGAGGAAGTTTTTTGCCAACTATGTCATAGAGAGAAATCTGCTCTGACTTGATAAAAAAAATTAGCCTGAACAGCAGCGAGTGTAAATGATGAGAAGCAGAGCCGGCTTGTCTCCAGCTCGCCTTCCTGTTTTCCTCATTAATACTGATTTTTGGGTAATGTCTGACTCCAAAGCAACTTGAAAACATCACAGTAGTGAACAAGTCCAACAAGACCAGGTTTGAATCTAGTCCTGTGTCTAGGGAGGGACAGATTTGTCCTTTCAAAACCTGAAGTAAGTGCAGAATGAGGCTGTGACTCGGCCTGTCTGTTCCTAATGATCTCCTGTAAAGAAAACAGATGTTGAATACAGATTTTCTTGGAAGCATAATATAGCAGTAATTTAACAGGCTGGAATTTGGTTGTAGCATGCTGACCTTTAGCAGTCCTCTCATAATTTCTTGTAACTTTCTGGTTAAAAACTTGCTTGGAAAAAAACTCAAACTCTTTCATCTCTAATTTTGAACTGAATACCATTAAATTCATGCAAAAATAAAGTTTTCTGGATTTTTTTCCTTTTTAGGCTCAGTTTTCTAAGTAGCCACAAGAAAATCAGAAGCAAATATTCACTAGGATAATTAAAACCAGTATTTAAATAGGTAAGGGCAGAAGTCCTATAAAAATATGCAGTTGGAAGCAAAACTGGAGAGGAAAAAAAATATATGTTGCAGACCATAAAGTGAAATAGCTACCTCATCTTGGAAAGCTCTGGAAGGATGGTGCCTGACTAGAGGAGAGACAGGAGGAATCCTGTCTTCTGCTTCCTGTCCTGATTTAACATTGTCTTCTCATGGAGCTCAGTCCTGCCCTGTGGTCCCTCATCTGACACAAAGGTTGGTGCCTGTTCTTTGATAGTTGGCTTTTCACATTCAGCACTTGGGAACTTCTTCCTCTGTTAGGGGCTTCTGTAATGTAAGAGTGAAGTTCGAAGCTGTACAGACAGGAGTTGCCTTTCAGCAAGCAGTGGAGGGTGGCTTTTGGCAGTGACTGGATGTTACTAAGGTGCTGCTTGAACTCAACCTGTTACACTTAGAGCAGGGATTGAATTACGGGTGGTGACCAGTGTGTTGCCCCACAGACTATGGTACCGGCCCTAAATAGGATTTCTTCTCTTCCAGAATTTGCCAGTAAACACTTCAACTATTTTTCATTTCCAGTATGGTTAAATATTTAATATAGGGTAAATATTTTAAAATGCCTTTCATGTGGATCACAATTACTGTGAAATACTTTAATCATCTGGGGTTTAACACTGAATCAATGCAGGACAAAGTTGTGTCCTGGCTGCCCAGACATCAATTTTAAATTCTGCTGGGAGCTTTAATTAATGTTCTTCTAAGTAGGGAGGTGAGCATTAAATTTATTTCTTAATCCTTCCCCCTTTAAAGTAAATGGAAAACGTTTGTTTAATTTCAGTGGATAAGATGCACCATGCTGGTTTTTAAAACACATGCTTTCGGTGGGCACCGGAAGAGCACTTGGCCTCTGTGACAGCTGGACTCTTTTATTACCAGGGGCACAACTTGTGCTCCTATGAATGGGCACGGCTAGTTACACACTCAGCAGTGCCAGCTGAGGACACGGTAAGGGCAGTAATTCATTATTTTGTAAATTGTTTTGTGACAGGGCTATAAAAGGTGCTCCGTTCTTCGAACCTGGGTCAGTTTATCACAAAAGTACCCTGAGGTGACAGGAGGCTGAAAAAGGTGATTTTTTAACTTCCTGTGCTTTCAACAGTGACTTCCAACCCCGACTTACGAAGCACAGAAGAAAAGAATCTGAGGAATGTACTCGATGGCTATTGAGCAAAACCCAGCTCCTTTCATGAAAGTAACCAAGAAACACTGAAACCCTCAGTTTACCCTTCCCTGCCAGTGCAGGCGGATGGGAAAGGGCTGTCTGAATGGGTGCTCTCCCCTCCTGGAGACCCCCCTTGTCAGCACCGGTCTTCAGCAGTACCGTAAGAACACAGGTAGCCATTCCACTTAAAAGTATCGAGGCACTAACTGCTGTTTTGCATTCATTTTGTGTTGCTATTGAAATTTTCAGATGTGTGGGAGTAATAGCTAATGGTGTACAGAAATGCTGAGTTAGCTGAGAGCTGTTGCAAGAGGAGCCTGAAATAGCGGGGCCACTGCTGTGCTGGCACAACTAGCCTGCACTGCAGTGTGTGATGTGACCTTGAGATACCTTCTGAGAGCATGGCTAGCTCCTCAAGCCCAGCCTATCAGGCACCTGGTCATGCAGCACCAGAACATTTAGTCTCTTTTGGGAAAATAAGCAGAAAGCCCTGCCTGCATTGTGCAGTGTTTCATCTTTGCCATGATTTCAGCTGTGAAAGCCGTTAGGGTGTGAGGCTTGGTAGCATGTGAACATGAGAATTGCTATTCTGAACAACAGCAAAGCTCCAGGGTCCTGTCTATACCTGTGACCGGTACTAAAGGCTTGAGGAAGTGCGGCACGGGATGCGCACCGTGTCCCGCTCTTCCTGCTCCATCCCAGCATCTGTTGGGACCAAAGAGGCTTCCTGACCACCTGGCTGCATCCTTGTGCTCTCTCTTGCTTCTGCTTGACCTGGTGTTTACTCTGAGGGTCAGTCTGCCTATTTGTGGTTTAAAAAAAACAATCAAAGCCCCCAAAACCCTAACAACTTAGAGGAATTTGTGATAAAATCCTCTTCCTTTGAGAGACGCTCCTGGGTACAGTGATGTCTCTCATCTGCCTCTGCACCCAGCAGGTCAAGGGATGTGATTATTTCACTCTTGGCACTTCTGTCCAGTTCTTGTGCCCTAGACTCTAAAAAATTGGAAATTGTCCAGTGGAGGGCCACCAAGATGGTCAGAGGTTGAAAGACTTGACATATGAAGAAAGGTTGAAGGAACTGGGTTTTTCCAGCCTGGGGAAGAGAAGGCTCAAAGGGGATCTAACCATAGCCTCCCAACACTTCAAAGGTAGTCATAGAGAAGACGGGACATCCTTTTCACAGATGTCATGTGCATTCAGGATGCACAGTGGCAGGACAAGAGGCAACAGGCACAAGTTGCTTCACAGGAAATTCTGTCTGGATATCAGAAGAATATTCTTTGCCATAGGAACAGCCAGATTTTGGAACAGGTTGCTCAGAAGTGGTGGACTCTCTCACAGGAAATATTCAAGCCTCAGCTTCACAGGGCCCTGGATAACCTAACTGAAGGCCCTGTTTCCCTAGGTGTTTCTATGATCCTCCTCCACAAGCCTCTGTAAGCCATGGGATTCCCGAAATAAATTTCAGATAGAGTTATTTTGTACAGCACAGTCAGAAACCTGTCACTGGAAAAGTGCTCAGGTCACATTAGTACTCTGAAATTACTGCAGTTTGGATCACTGAGCACTTTCAGTGCATGATAGTCACTGATTTCTCTGAGATCATAAACTGAAGAAAAACCAACCCAAACAACAAAACCTTTTCCAGTTCAAATCAAATGGCCTTCCTGGGTTCCGGTCATTATTTTTCAGCTCATGCTACGCAGCAGATGAAGATTTGCTGTAGGATAAGCAGCACCTGTTCTCCAAAAATAGTTCACTGTGTGGTGTGTACATCCCTCCTCATTTTTATTTTGAACTTTAATTTTTGAGGTGGTTTACCTTCAAATGGTTTTGAAACAGAAGCCAAAGGTACAAAAACCTACCACAGACTTAGGCACATAGTGCAAGATGAACAAATTACTTCTCTCTTGTGCTCTCTAATTGTGATCCAAATTGCAATAGGACATTGCTCTGAGCAACCTGATCTAGTTGAAGATGTCCCTGCTCACTGCAAGGGGGTTGGACTGGATGACCTTTAAAGGTCCCTTCCAACCCAACCTATTCTATGATTCTAGGGAATACTGGGGGTTGCCTGCAGTGGAGAATGGCCTGTAATAATGTGGGAGTCCATATTTATTTAAGAACTTCTAAGCACTTCATTTTTATATCTTAAGATGTAGAAAAAATAGAAGAACATATGAAAAGCAAACACTTCAGTAGCTCAAGTTAGATTGACACGCTGCTGGAAATACTTAGCAGGCATGGGAATGCTGCACAGTGTGTGTGAGGGTGAATTTGCATTGGCAACAAGGGCAACCTTGTATGGACTTTGCCATGTGCATGCGTGGTAAGTTAGAAAATGCAGGAAAATTCATCCTGTGTAAATAGGTGGGATTTCTGGTATCATAAATTGGAGCTGAATGTGGTTCATTGCAAATATTTATTTTAGTGGACCTGAGAACATGTTAGGCTGATGTGAGAAACTTATCTGAGGTGTAGAATAACAACATGCAAGATATACTAAGTAAATTTGCTTGATTTGGAGAATTTGTTACAAACAGCTGTACCTACAGCTATCCTTTTACAGAGCTACTGCTTCTTTGGTCACAATCTGAGCTTAGCAAGATTTTTGCTGTTTGGAAAAGAAATCTGGTTTCTTAGAGAAATTAGCCTGAGTTAAAAAGTTTACATTGTAATCAGGTCTTGGACTGAGTTTTTCCTATTAGACTACCTGTGAAACTGCTCTCTCTAAGCTGTAACATTAGGCAGAGGAATCTGAAGAAAATGGGGTAAATTTGTTTAATTATCTTGGCATGTTCCCTCTCTCCTGTAGCGATTCAAGTCCCTTTGAATTATTTGCACTGCATATGCGTTGGTTTACACCCAAGATCTGCTCTGGAGTAAATTAACCAGACCACTGTGTGGGCAGGAAGCAGGTTTTTCTGCTATGCTTCCAAGTGTGGACAGTAGGATAATGCACATCAGAAACCAGGACCCACATGAAATGCAGCTGTAAGCCAGCCCGCACCAGCTATTCCTTGGATCATGGAGGGCCATCCAGCACCAATAGCAAAGACAGTGTAAAACTACCCCCCTATCTGGGGGTGTCAGTGTCCAAAAGCATTAGCTGGTGCACCGTGGTTGTACCAGAATGCATCAGAAATTCAAATTGCCTTTCCTAACACAGTGACTGTGAGTGTTGGCTTTTCACTGCATCCATAGCACTGACATGGCAATGACTGGGAGGCTGCCTCCATCAGGGGCTACATTATTACCTTAAATAAACTTAACTGGAAGCTCCAGTGTCACAAAAACAAAGCAAAGTTCTTCATCTGGATCTCTCCCACTAATGTCCTTTGCAGCTGTACATGAACTGTGAATCACAAAGGAGGAAAACTATGGAGGTAAGCAGAGGAGCGAGCTCTCTTCCAAACAGAGCTGCCTGTCGGGGCACGGTGCCGAATCCTGCTCCGCTGCTGCTGCTGCACGGCTGTGCTGTGCTGCGCTGCCCACTGCGCTGTGGCCTGTCAGCTGCAGCTGGTCCTCGACCGCTGCGAGCGAGCAGAGCCTTGTGACTCTCGGAGTGAAGCAAAGGTCTGAAAATACCATCAAATATGTGGTACCTATTGCAAAGGCGGCAGTGCTTTCTGGTGAGAGTCAAGAATCATGGCAGAGCCATAGATAGAGCCTGGACTGCATTTGTTCTTACTTTTCTCTAAAGTTGAGGAAATGCCAGAATAATATTACAGATTTTTTTTGTTTGTTTGTACAAATCGGGAATGGTATAAAGGGTTGAGAAGATGAGTAACTGTTTTTTGTCGAAATATTTGAGAAGGAAATAAAAATATTTTTACCGGAGGGCCTGAGAGCTACCCACTTGAAAGCTCTCCCTACCTCTTTGCCATGTGCCTTAAACCTCAAATAAGAGTACCATATCGAAGGCATTATGAGGAAGCAAAGTAATACTGATCAGAATGGCTGTCAGCAGTCTCACCGTGCCAGTGGCCTGTCTTTCACATTTCTGTGTTACAGAGAGGAATTGGAAGGACAGCTATCAGGCAGCTTTGTAGATGATTGTAGATACCTCTTCCCAAGTTCAGGGACAGCATGGGAAAAAAATTTTGAGCAGTTGTGAGCTAAGTGAAGGATGGAGCTGACAGTAAAAGAGAATGAGGAAAAAGAAGGTAAGTAAGTTGGAGATGAATCTGGAAAGCAAACAGAAGATGCGGTAGAAGAGAGACAACCTGGAAGAGTGCAGGTAATGGATAGCTTGGTCAGTAGGCTATAGGAAATTAATCTTCTACGTGGCTGTGGTGGATCATGATGGAATTTTTCAAGGTGAGAAGATACGCTACATTAAATAAAATGAAGGTGATGGCAGATTTTATCTGTGTACTTTATCTGTACTGCTGGAAGGCTAGAGATAGTTAAACCTTCCAAGTAGTTCGTAAGTATAGTCAATAAGATGTCGCTCAGATGTGGAGGTGTAGAATGACATTTAAAAGAAGAGGTCTGTATTGCATACCCAGCAGAGAGGTGGCTGCTGCAATTTTTTTTGTTATAAAGCAAGGGATAGTATCACACCTTTCCTAGTGAGGATTTGCCAGACTCACCTTGAACTGATGTCAAGTCTTCTATGGGATGTCAAAGCCAGGGAGAGACTGTAGTTTGGACAAAAGGAGAAAGGTCTGAATAAAGTAACTGAAAGACCAACACAGAATTACCAGTGGATTGGATGAAAAGATGGGAATGAGGAAACAGATCTTTAGAGGAATAAGGCATGATGACCATCCTTAGCATGTGAAAGTAAAGAAGGGTTTAGTGAGAGGAAAACCAGAGAGATGGAAAGCAAGGGAAAAGATTTCTGGTACATATCAGAGCTGACAGAGATAATGGCTGATGGGTAAAGAAGGATAAGGGTGGAATCTGAATTTCATGCTTTTGCTAAGACCAATAGAAGCTTTGTTTAAAGAAACTGCAGAGGATGCAAGAAGAAAGCTGGATTGGAAAAAGGTTCAGTGTATAAGTGGACAAGAGAGACTCCCATCAGGAGTGTGTAGCTATTGGAGCTAGTCTATCTAATAAATTTAAAGATAAAAGGAAGGCCATAGTACTGACTGGAGACCAATACAGATCTATGGGAACATCTGGGAAAATAGCATCAAAGGAGAGCAGGAGCAGGCAGAGTTAGATATGGATGCAGGATTTGTGCCACTGGGAGGGTGAAGAGAGAGAAAAGACAGCATAGCTGGGACCTTCAAGAAGCAGAGGCAGAAAATCCACATGATAGAATAACAGAAGTAGCACAGGAGGCAGCAAGGCATCAAAAAAGTAAGTGCTGGGAGATTACTGACTTGCCCAGCTTCCCTATTGGTACTATGGGAAGAACAATCTTTGAAAGGGGAGCATGGTAGAAGCTTAAAAAAGATGGTGCAGCACAGTTAGTTAAGCATTGGCTAAGCAAATTCCATTACTGAGACAACAACAGAAGTGAAAGGATAGAAATATCTAATCTGACAGAGGAAGAGAATGCATTGATAAAACCACCTTTAACAGATTTTTTTAAAAAAGGAGGGGGGGAATGCTTTTGTTTAGTCCTTTTGCCTGTCTTTCCTCTAGTGTCTGGTCAGGTTTCTTCTTGCTGCTTTGGTAGTTTGAGCATCAGAATTATTGCCATATTCTTGAAGCTTGAAAGCAAATGGGAAATCAGCAGTCCCAGCCCTAACCTTATTTCCTGTGCTACAATACAGAGAGAACCCAAGTGACCTTTAAGGTCAGTAAGAAAGATATTCCCTATCCTTCTATTTAGAGGGTTTTTTTGACTTTCCTTACTTGCTTAGCCTCAATGTTGGCAGCTAGCACTGTATGTATTTTATGATCTTTATCTCTGGCCTTACCCTCTGTGAATGGTCAGCTCCATACCTCCTATCCTCATCCTGTGCACTGAGGTCTGTAGTTAAAGGCAACTTAGCTGCTGTTAAATAAAAAAAAAAATAAAATAAAAAAAGAAAATCTTGCCTAGAGTAAAGCATTGTTGTTTCTGCAGGAATGCTCAGATATAACAGCAGGAGAAACAGCTGAACGGCCTCCTTCCTCCCTCTGGTAATAGTCAAACAAATATACAATTTATGAAGCCACTTCTTCAAGCTATGTTAATCTGCTGGCCAGCTTCAGATTTAAAAAATATCCGGTAAGACCAGAAAAACATACCTATTCGGCAAACTGTCAACTTTCTTCTGGGTTAATGCTCATAAAAGTATTTTTTATTTATGAAGATTAAACAGTAAGTTTTCCATTTAGTATCATAAAACAATCATGACATGAAATCTAGTACATTCTGCTAAGAAATATAGGCCTAATTAGTTCATTTTTTTTGTCAACTCTTGGTCCAGGTCTGCATTTACAGCTTTTGATGGTTTCAGATTTATTTTTATGAATTCAGTTTTAACACTGAAGGCTGGAACAACCTAGTGTACAGTTTATCATTTCAGTAATTTTTTTCAAAGATGAAGCAAGACCAAGTAATCTGTTGTATTATATATTTTTTTTCTTTTTAAAGAAATGGCAATTATATATTTGCCTGAATTTGACTTATTGAACATTTCTAGGTTGATACATTTCTGGACTGAACAAATAGTTCTGCACTGTGGATCCTCAGCTGAACATTGTTTTCTTATAAAAAGTGATGTTTTAGGCAAGTAGAGCCTCAACATGATGTTAACCAGAATATTATCTGTTTGGGTTACAGGATTTTCTTACATAGTACTCTTTGCTGTTACTTCCAGAGTTCGGCAGCTGTTAAACAAATATTGTCCCAGAGTGTCTGCAGATTTCAGTGTTTAATTTCCCCTGGGCTATTGTTTGTCATTCAACAAAATATAAGTATGTGAGGTTGATCAATAGGAAAAGAAAGTAGCTTCGTTAAATGGTGTCCTGGAAAAAGCTATGCGTTTGTAATCGATGTTTTCTCTAGCTTTGGCTCCAGAAGAGGCAATGTAGGAAGCAATAGTTATTTTTAAGGTACAAATTGCTTCTTTACTTGATGGCATACTAAAAATATCAGGAGGTTCATGGATAGGCCAGCTTGGTAATAGTGTCTGTGCTGCTCTGTGAGGAGCCCAGAATAGACTCTTGGTGGTGGGGTTTTTCCCAGTGGAAATTTGGAGTTCCTGTGCCCAAGGTATGATTTTTTTTTTTTCTTAATACTATTTATTTAATAGTGTTTCCTAGTTAAGTAATGACCTTTGTGTGAATCATATCTACTTTGTCTCAAACTAATAGTGACCGCTTTGTGCAGTAAGAGTTCAAAAATGGAATTAGCATATGAAAATTGTGGGAGGCAAAGAAGCTATAGAGTACAGAAAAGCCATTAGGTAGACTGAGGAGAGTGAATCCCTCTCATTGCTAGAAACCTCTGACAATTCCTTTTAGTTGGAGAAATGTGTTTACAAGCTCATTAGGGACATTTGCCAACTTTTGAACTTCACCTAAAAGGCAAAACTCCCAATGCCTTTGGGATTTAAACCTTGAACAAGCAAATGGAGACAGCTGCCTGTGAATTGTAAGGCAGGTGTCTGACAGCGAGTGTTAGTATTTCACAAGTGTGAGGGGGGGAAAAAGCATAAGGAACAGAAATATAGAGTAATACTCCTTATCTCTAAAAAAAAAAAAAAAAAAGAAGAAAAAAAGACCCATTGAAGATGAAATGCAATGCTCGGGCCAGGATGAGCCTTGAATGCAAGATTGTCAAGCTGTGTTCCTAATCCTACCACTGCACATGACTTTTACTGAACACATATGCAAATAGCTATATTTTAATAACAGCTCTAATATGAACTTTGCCTTGAATTAATTGGAAAAATTTTCCAAGTATTTTTTCTTCTTTCTTTTTCATAACTCCACAGCAAGTGATGCTATGGAAAGGAGAGGAAATGAAACTATTGAATCAACGATTTTAGAAAGGGTATAAATAAAATGTGCAGGCTATTATATTAATTAAACCGGTTTCCAAATGAACAATCTAATCTCTTGTCTGTGTAATTTCATTATTGGCAATTTGAAAAGGCTCAAATATTTTTCCTCTAGTGTTTTGACAGCAGATGTGGACTAGACTAAGTGAATTAATTGAGAGAGATTGTTTTTCCAGTTGCCAAGAAACAGACCGTTTTCTTGGAGAATGCAGTGTTGTGCTTACAGCCTCAGTGTCCCCCTGTTCTCCTGGAGGGTTTAGGAAGTCAATGTTCTGGTAACTAAGTTACCCCTGACAACAGCGGCAGGAGCTCAGCTCCACTAATGGATGAAGAGTACCAGTAGGCAATAGCTGGTGTTCAAACATGTTGAACATTAAAAGAGAAGCTTTTTTGTTCTGCCAATGACTTTATACCTTCAGGAAAGGGAATTAGATTTTAATGATGAAAAGAGGAGAAGATATATGTTTAAGTGAAGATTGCTGTTAAAAAAGAAAGGCTTAATAGACTAATAATAATCCCATTCCAAGCTGGCTGCCAGCTACTGCGAACCATTATTTGCTCATGTTGTGTGAGTGCTGTGGTTGCACTTTAAGTTTGCTCCCTGATGCCAGTGATCCTGCTGTATTGTTGCTGTCCTATTACCGACATCAGAACGTGGGCCAGGAAATCCTGAATCTTTAACTCGTAAGACTAATGAGCCAAGCATTATGATTAGCTTTATGTGTTAAGAATGTTTAATGGAATGGATGATGGATGTTTGATAACCTTTTCTGATGTGGTGTGCTTTTTATGGTATTTTCTTTTTTCCGATTATAATTATTCCACTTTGTAGCTGAGGTTTTTGTGTTTCTTAAATTGCAGTCATCCTTTTTGTCAATCATTCATGCTTCCTTGTATTCCCAGCTGCTTGTTTCCATCCCAGACTTCCCACCTTCCCATTTCTAGTGTACCAGCTTGCTGCTTACAGCACTTCTTCTCTGTTAAGTCTCTTCCATGTTCTCTCTACTATGGCCTTGAGGGTTGAACAGGGGAACATATCTCCCTGAGATGCCCATTTTTCAGCTTAATGTGGACCCTCTCTGTTCCCCCAACAGTCCTGGTGTCAGCTGGTGCTAAGGAATGAGAGACCTGCTTGTGTGTGCTGAGCAAGCAACCTTTTCCCCTCTCCTCTTCCTCAGCCCAGACCTGCCTCATCTCCACGGACGTGCCTGATGCCCTGGTCTGGGGGCTGTCCTCAGCCTGACCCCCTCAGGTACAGAGGGACATGCCCTGACAGACATGTTACCACTCCGGGGGGAGCAGCTGGCCCCCTGCAGCAGCCGGTGCCCCTGGCCTGCATGCCTGGAGAATGGGAGAGGCTCGCCTTGCCTGCTGGCTTGTGGCATGTCTCTGGGCTCTGTTGCTACCTGGATTTCAGCATCGATGGCAAGAGAAGTTTCCATTGGAAGCGTTTGGTTTGAAAAGGTTTACAATCTGCTTTAGCAATCTGTTCTGGCTGGCCTAGTGGAAAACGTGCCAACCTCTGCCTCTCCGTGTCCCTTCATGCCTTTTGGAGAGGGTAGGCTTCCTGATTGAATGGTGTCTGTGTTTCTTTGTGATGCACACAATCATCTATGGCAATTACCCTTAGAAGAAGATGATTTGACTTTCAACAAACTTTATCCCAAATGATCTGGAGAATTAGTACAACAAAATTTGTAATAGGGATCAGTGAGTCAGATTCACAAAAGGATCTACAGGGCTAAAGTGCAAATTAAAGGAGAACTTATCCGCCTACATCTGAGAGTAGCCTCTGAGAGCTCTGCTTGACCATTTACACACCCAGACATCCATGGGTGTCCATGTTTTTTGCCAGACAAGCTATGTAGACTCCTGGAGTTGTGCTCAGCCTGGCCAGCCACTGCAGCTGTGGTTAAGCATCTCTGCACCTTGTCACCTCGTAAAGCCACCTGGGATTCCTCATACAGAGCCTGCCTGTGGGGCTGATTTGCGAAGTGATGTGAGCATGAATGATACAGTGATTAAAAGGAGGTCAGCAAAAAGCACAGAACTTGCAGCCACTGTCACTGAAAAAGACAGTAGGTTGCAGGAGGGAGTATCATCATAGAATAGCCTGGAGGCCCTTGCTAGGAAGTGAGACATTTGGTCAATGCCATTTGCAGCTAAAAGGAACTGGAGGTCACATTTTTGCCCCTGGACAGGATGCCTTAAACTCTGCAGCTCTTATGCTGAGGGGACCCCTTCATCCTTCTATGTGAAGACCAGCTATGGTCTTCCATGGTCTACTAACAAGATATGCATGGTGCCAGGAGAGTCTGGCACTGTGGTCTCACCATAAGAGAGATTTCCATCCAGAGGGCACATGAAGATCTTGTTTCTGGCTGCTCAGGCAGAAGCTGCTTCTGTATTTTATGTGAATGCTGGGAAAGTGAGGGTCCATCCCAGTGTTCGCACAAAGCAGTCCCAGAGTGCATATCTTGTGCCTGTGTTGCTGTTGTGGTATCAGGTGTAAATTTGTTCTTTCCTGAGGAATGATGTAGACATTTCACCCCAAAGCAGATTTGAACTGTAGTTTTGGTCTGTAACTTGGTCTTTGGATGGTGCTAAAATCTGGAGAAGCTTTTCAGGCATTCTTCCATGTGGATGTTGTGAATGGTAACCACAGGCATCGAAGCCTTTCACTGCACAGAGGATGTAAGTATTCAGTTCAGGCTTGCAAATTCCATTCCTGTAGCTGAGCATCACCTGCATGATCAAATTGAGCAGCCATCCTACAAGCCTCAGCATAATCTAACCGGGGCTGTCATCGTAATGCTAAAATAAATCATGAGATGAGTTAGGGCTGTAATACAGTAGACTCTGGAGATGATGTGATTTGTAAGAGATAATCATAGAATCATTTAGGTTGGAAAAGATGTTTAAGATCATCAAGTCCAGCTGTTAACCTAACACTGCCAAGGCCACCACTAAACCATGTCCCTAAGTGCCACATCTACACGTCTTTTAAATACCTCCAGGGATGGTGATGCAACCACTTCCCTGAGGCAGCCTGTTCCAATGCTTGACAACCCTTTCAGTGAAGAAAATTTTCCTAATACCCAATCTAAACCTCCCTTGCCACAACTTGAGGCCATTTCCTCTTGTCCTATCACTTGTTACTTGGGAAAAGAGACTGACACCCACTTCGCTACAACCTCCTTTCAGGTAGTTGTAGACAGCAATAAGGTCTCCCCCTGAGCATCCTTTTCTCCAGACTAAGCAACCCCAGTTCCCTCAGCCTCTCCTCATAAGACTTGTTCTCTAGACCCTTCACCAGCTTGGTTGCCCTTCTCTGGACACGCTCCAGCAGCTCAATGTCTTTCCTGTAGTGAAGGGCCCAAAACTGAACACAGTACTCAGGGTGCAGCCTCACCAGTGCCAAGTACAGGGGGACGATCGCTTCCCTTGTCCTGCTGGCCACACTACTTCTGATACAAGCCAGGATGCTATTGGCCTTCTTGGCCACCTGGGCACACTGCTGGCTCATATTCAGCTGGCTGCTGACCAACACCCCCGGGTCCTTTTCCACCAGGCAGCTTTCCAGCCACTCTTCTCCAGGCCTGTAGCATTGCATGGGGTTGTTGTGACCCAAGTGCAGGACCTGGCACTTGGCCTTATTGAACCTCATATATTTGGCCTCAGCCCATCGATCAAGCCTGTCCAGATCCCTCTGTAGAGCCTTCCCACCATCAAGCAGATCAATGCTCCTGCCCAACTTGGTGTTGTCTGCAGACTTACTGAGGGTGCACTTGATCCCCTTGTCCAGATCATTGATAAAGATATTAAAAAGAACTGGCCCCAATACTGAGCCCTGGGGAACACTACTTGTGACCAGAATAATGTAGTTAGTTGCTATACAGCAGAAGAGCATTCTTGGCATTTTGTAGAGATAAACGTTGCAACATGGCATTTCTCTGCGAGCAATGAATTTGTGCCTGTAAGTGTCATTACACCTTTTTATCAACACTTCATTGCCATTTGGGGCTGTCTATAAGCTGTATCTCTTCTTTCAATTAGAAGCTACTGGGCAATTCAGCTGAAATTCCATTCCTTTGTGTCATCAGACCACAACTTCACTCTTCAAAAAGCAAGTATTTTTCATATTCTGGTTGAACTACAGGGTTAAATTCTTATGTTTCCTGTCCCTCAGACAATCTGATAGTTAGAACAGGTGAAGAGAGAAATATGCTCTTTGTATTAGTAACAGTGCTCGCTAGTTTTCCACCTAACCAAAGTAATTTTTAAGTAGCCTACTGTGGGTCTGGGTTCAAAGTATCCATTCTTGAGAATCAGAAATATTTGACTTGAATCTACGGTAGCTAAATATAAAATGTGTAATATTCTTTCCTCCTTCACAACACTGGGAAGGACTCCAAAGGCCTGGGTTGAAGAAAAGAGATGTAATGTCCATACATGGGGATAAAAATAGTATGAGGCTGATTGGAAATAATACGTTCAGCCTACAGACATTAAAGGGAAACAGTAAATTGAAGCAAATGCCTTTTGATGCTTTGCTTATGAGGCTTTTCAGAAGTGCTTGTCCTTACTCTGTCACTCACTATCTATCTTGAAACTGAGGTTATTCTCCCTGGCAAGGGAGCAGTACTTAATGCATCCCTGTCCCTCTTTCTCTTGGCGTCTGCCCACAGTTGCCATGAGTACCCAAAAATGTAGCTTGCTTAGCAAAGAACTGTTTACCAAATCAAAGCATCTCAAAGACCTATCTTGTTTCTATCAGCTACACAGTATGAAGTTGCACTTTGTTACAACAAAAAAACTGACATCAGTCTTACCACTTCTCCACATATTTCTTCTGTCTCTGCTGCTTTCTCTCTCTGGCTGGCACTCGGCTCTAACAGTTTGTCGCTGACTCCTGTGCATCATGTATACAGTTGCAGTTGTTCTCATCCTTCAGCTACAGCAAAGCCCTTCAGGGGCTGCATTTTGATCTTCTGAGAAAACTTTATCACTGTCATCTCCCTGGCATTTCTCCCTTTACCATGCTTAAGATAAGTAAAATTGCATTTTCTTCAAGTTTTAACACATCCATAAATGGTGAGGGTACCAGGCTATGAAACTATGAAAGATAACCTGCTGTTCACTTGTTTGGTGATTTTTGGGGGGGGTGGGTTTTGTTTTTTTAAGGCTATCACGTTTCAGTTACTCTTTTCATGCAGTCACCCCTCTTCCAAGGGGTGCTACAAGCACCTGTAATACGTTTGTGGCAAGAGTCTTCCTTGCAACCAGCACACCCACAGCAAGCTGATTTTTGTGGTGGTTCTGCAGTGGGATACAGCTGTAGAGCACACCTGGCAAGGTAATATGAAGGAAACTTTTCACCTGTTTCATTAACAGTGCCTGGAATTACAGGATCCTGATCCTTTTCAAACTTTAAACAGGTGACCTTGAGCTTCTTAAGAAGGAATTTTTGGCTTTTGTTATTTTAAGTTAGTTATGTCTGAAGGGAACCACATGCTGCAATCTTGAGTCTAAATTAACAAGCTGTAAAAAAATGTTGCACAACTGCGTGCAAAGAGACAGCTGTTAAAACCACCCAACCAACAGAAAGCCAAATCTGATAGAAATAAAACAGCAGAAACTATGTTCATACTTACTTACTCAAACTTCAAATGACATGGGATTTTTTTCCCTTATTTCCCCCCTTTCCACTGTAGGTTGAACTGATTCAGATGCTTTCTTGGAGGGGGTGGAGAGCCCTGAGAAGAGCCTGGTTTATGAAGAGGTAGGAGCTCCCTGAAAAAAAGAAAAGCTGGGCAGGTGCTATTCTGTTCCAGATTTGTTTGCAGTTTTGTCTTCGTGTGCACATGTGTAAGTGTGGGTGTGTGAACCTTTGAGGAATGCTGCTATTTTGCATCTTAGCTTTTCTTCAGATGGTTATTATTCAGAAACAAGTGTGGGACACTGAGCCTATCAATGCATTCACTGTATTCCACCACTCTAAGGCTAACGTTGGCCTCACACAGGATGCATTTGGTATACAACATGCTTTTCTTAGAGTCAATCTCATCACGATGTTGGATGAGTATTCTGTGACATCCGTTTTAGCTGCCCTTTTCTGAAACGCCCTTACTTGCTTTGCAGAGAAAAATACTGAGGAATATTGTCCTTTCGTGAGCAAAAAGAGCCTGAAGAAACAATGAGCTCTTGCATTTGTTAGCACTATAATTGACTGAAAGGCACGGAGCTACCCTGTTCCCTATGGCTCTCTGCACATTCACTAGCTCAGAGCACAGTAGCTGGAGTACAGATCTGCTTGCATCCACCATGTACTTCTATTAACCAAAACTGCATGTGTGACTATATACCTGCACTTTCTGTGCCTGTGATACCTCCTCACTTGTTATGCTGAAGTAATATTGAAGAAGAATTGAAACCAGATCTCGTGAAGCCAGGCTGTAGCCTGAAGAATTACTTCACTTGTGCTCTCACTACTTTCCTCCCCTAACCCATCTCTCTCTCAAAACCAGAGGGCACTGATCTTCAAGCTTTCACAAGCATTTCTGGAAACCCTCCCTTGGTTTGCCCATACACTGCTTTTTGCAGAAACAGGAAATCAGTTTCTGGTATTTTAATCCTGTTGCTTTCATATAAATATGTACCATTATTTATAACATCTCTGGGGAAGGAAAAAAAATGCCTCTACACGCACCAAAAATTGTGTCTCCGGAACAAAACATTCATCTGAAAAATAGTGATGGAAACTTGGTACTGGCTCATAGAGACTGTAAGCTAGTGCCACTGGTGTTCATGTGGCTTCCATTGGTGCTGATTTTTATTTCTCCTTCCGTGTGTCCAAAATATAAAGGAGATATCTATGCCATCTTTTCATAGCTATTACTTGTTATCTTTTTAGGGATAGATGATTCGGATAACTAAAGGGCTGAATAGTACAGTTCTTCATGCCTTGCATCCTTCACACTTTGGTCTAAAGCACAGCCACGATCGCAGCAGAAAGTTTGCTGACAAGAAATTAAAATGGGAAGGGAACACAGCTGGAATTTCTCCTTCAAGTTTCCCCCTACTTTAAATCTTATTCCATCCAAGTGGTTATTTGAAGTAACCACAGTATGTTTCACTAAAAATTTTACTGGACACATTAACTGTACATTAATGGCTCTTGCATGGCTGATGTATTTGTAGCTCTGGGGGAAGGGAAAGCAAGGCCACTTTGATATCAGTTTATGTAACCCAAAATGTGTTTCTTGGAAGGCTTGAGGCCATTAAGAGTGGAAACTACATTGGAATATGTTCCATATGGCAGTTTCTCAGGTACTGTGATAGCTAACCCAAGTTAATAATTAAAATCCATTTCCATCACTCTTTCCTTCTGGATGCAAGAAAGGGCTGGACTTTTCCCTTTAATACCATGTCATCTTTTTCTGAGCACATGATGCTGTCATCATTACCACAGCATACTTCATTTTTTTATTGTGTAATATTTCATCTGAGTAAACAATCAAAGGGGAGGAGGGTTGGTTTGTTCTTTAAGATATTGTTGTATAAAATGAGCCCATGGTGGTATTAGTGATTGACGGAGAACTAATAGCACTGGCAGCTTTAAGATTCCTTTTCCAGCGTAACACTGGAAAATGTCCTCTGCTCCCTTCCTCCCAGCCACACGTTTTGATGTGCTATGATCTTGGTTTGGGCAGCCACAGAGCATGCTGTCCTTGTGCTCAGCAGCTGCTGCACTCAGCAGGAGCTATTTTGGGATTTGTCCATGTTGGGGGACTTTCAGAAGTTGAGGGTATAAGAGTAGCATGATAGGGAGATTCAGCTCAAAACTCTGGTTTCCTGCTTTTAAGTTCTTGGGGACATTTCACCACTCCCTCAATTATAAAGCATGAGGTTTTTATCTGCCTGCCTGGCAGGATGCTGTTCTCTCATGATCACTGGATGGTGCATCCCCGATACTAAGCCCATAAGGGAACCATCACCATTCCAAATACAGGAACTAGGCGTAAATACTGAACTGTAAAAACCTGAACTTTAAAAATTAATGTACTTCAGGTTTGTTTGTTGTTTGGGTTTTTTTTCCCCCAAACCAGTTTTGCTGGGAAAAGTAGTCCATGTATAAAATAGAGAATATTCCAGTGTCCTTCCTCAGTATATAGGCATAGGACTTTGGTGTCCTATCACCAAACCAGAGGAAAAGGTTTGGGCTGAGTTACATAAAATGTGAAAGAAAATGGGTGCAACTTTCCCGCCTGGCAGGGCAGCTCTTCAGCCTCTCCTCATAGGGTCAGATAGAGCTGTGCAGGTTTGCTCGTGACAGAGCTGCAATTTAGTGACTCCTGGATGTGACCACAAGCTGACGTTCACAGAGACCCTGCATTCTCAACTGTTTGCCTTTGGCCTCCAAATGCCAAACTAACATTTTTTTACTAATTTCCAAAGTGCTGTTGCAGGAGCAGCTGGAGACTCAGGAACATTTCTGTTTGCAGATGTTTTCACGCACTCTGGGGAGTGGTGTCCAACCTGCTCTCTGGCATGTGGGCTGATTGACTTGCCCTGTGCCAAAGACTTTCGTGTTCTGTGCTTCTTCTACTGCATGACTGCCAGATAGCTTTAGAGTTCATGGTGGGAGCATTCAGAGCTAGTGCAGCTGCGCCTGCTGCTCCAACAGCTACTTTATATCCCAGGCAGGTCACAGCACAGGACAAAAAACAGCTGTGCTGCCAGTCTGTGAGTCAGGAAGCATCTTCCATCTGGGAAGAAAACTGTTATGCCAATAGATTACGTACCTCAATTCTCCAAACTTACTATGAAGGTGTTGATCACTTCATTTCTACTTAGTATTGTAAACTGTGTGACTAGAACTACCTTATAATGCTTTAAAATGGGCAATACTTTTGAATTAATAGCTTTTTTCCCTGTATTTACACTTTTTTACTAACATGAGAATGAGGAGCTAAGTTAAACATCTTTGCTAATGAGCGTGCATCTGACTTAGCTTCAGCAATTTATCACTGAA